>NC_090982.1:39581929-39884959 GCF_040807025.1 Struthio camelus
GGTCCCTGTTGGAGGTGTGCAAACTGTCTGTGGAGGGCTGGGTGAGAGCTGGGTCCATCCCCAGGGGTTCAGCACAGCCGGCACAGTGAGGCTGCGCCTGTCCATCCCAGAGGGCCAACAGGCAACGCAGCCTTGTTCTGCATGTCGGGGCTGAAATCTCCTCCTGCAGACCACTATCAGCAATCTTTCCTTCAAAGATCATCTCTCTTTCTTTTAAATACGTCTAGGGAGTATACAAGTTGCACAAAAAGTCACCTCGTGAGTTGTCTTTCCAGTCTGAGGGAAATAAGATCTTCACCTCCGTCTTTGTTTTCCCACTAAATCACCAAATGACAGGGCGTTCTGGGTTTGAGGCACTCTTGAGTCGTTCTCTTGAAGCTATTTCACTCAGAAGAAAACAGTACCGAATTAGCAGGATTATTCCCAGAGAGGGAATAAGATTCTCTAAACTTTGTTCTCATCCTGCTTCAGGGACTGTTTATATTGGCATGGAAAGGGCTAAAGATAAACATGGATGCATCTTATCAATCTGAGAACCCATGTAATATTCATCTGTGAAGGCAGAGTTAGAAAAGCGTGAAACTAGGTGAGTACAGGAAATACTAGCTTTAAAAAGGAGCAGCATAAAGGGACAAAGTTAATTGCAGACTCATGAGAGCAGCAGGGAGCAGCAAAAGACATTTATGGAGAAAGGAAGGGTGACAAGAAGGGAGTAGAGAAGTAAACGAGACACAGAGAAGGTCATCAAAGCTGGAGAAGGCTAAAAGGCTGAAAACAGTAAGAGAACAGCTAAAGGGAACAGAAGAGCAGTAAAAAGATTTATGCAAAATGATGGAGCCATTAGTGATTCCACTGTTAAAGCTGGATTGACTCTGTCTGCTAAAATGGAGCTTACATCCATTTATTAAGCAAAAGAGCAAATGTGGATCCTAACCAAAATTACACCACCTCTTCTGTAGATAATGATTCAATTTTCTCAAAAGTTACAAGAAAATTGTTGAAGGAAATTGAACAAATACCGTTCCAGTCAGAGATTGTTAAAACTCACCTGAAGGAATTATTCTGAAGTTTCTCTCCATATTCATATATTTAAAGGAGGAGGAAAATTACAGCTGCAGATCCTGAGATTGAATGGTATCCATCACAGTCGTAGCGCACAAGAGTCTGTCACTGAAGCCAATAGGAGAGGAAATCATGCCACTGGCCTGAATTTCTAGATGAGCAGGCTGAGCTTCGCTGCACAGTGTTGGGCATGTTTTTCAATTCTGCTTTTTTTTTTTTTTTTTCCAGGAACGAAGCAGAGAAAACTTGAAGATAGTCGATGCACTCACTCACTAATGGCCGTATGTTTCAATAACAGTCTTGTGGGCAGCAACATGGAACAGAAACTAGACTGTGGATGTTTTACTGCAAGAAAACTAAACAAATCAGCACAACAAACTCCACTGCGTTACTGTTTGTCTTGGGAAACACTTCTAAGAATCAGTGAGACTTTCCACAGAGGATTTCTTCAACAGAACAAAGGCAAATATTTTCCTAGGGAATTTTGTTGTTTATAGTAAATGTATTTATATTTATAATAAAATAAGTAAAGGGATAATATAAAATAATAAACTAGTAACTGTTAAAGTCATTAATAGTAAATAATAAGTGACAAATGCAAATAGCAAACTAAAATATATTCATATTTGTAACAACTTTATTGCTGCATTATTCATTCACTGGCTTTTGGATAAGGTGACTGACCACTGTGCCTAAGAAAATCTCTTCTTTATACTCTGCAAAGCTCAGGAACCAGAGCAGGATTCTGACACCTGACATCCAAGTCATCTGGATTTTTCTACACCTTTAAGGAGGCACTGTGAGAGAAGACCTGTGGCATATACACATAAATATATGCGTTGGAACATTATTCCTGAAGCCTTAAGACTTTAGAAAGTCTTCAGAGAGATTTAATTTTGGGGTTAAGAGTACTAACTGTGAGAGGCTGGGACAAAGAAGAAGCTGCAGAAGTTTCAGCAACCAGATGCGTCGCTGCAAAGTCTTTAGCGTCCTTGCTTACTCGCTCTGAAGGATTTATTTTACAGTGATAAATATATATCTTATAAAAAGAATACCTCTTCTCAAACATACGTGGTCTTCCTCTCGACACCCTCCCCTTTCACAGCTTTCTCGTTTGCCCCAAGGTCCTCCTGATTCACTGTTTCTACTCATAATAACTTAACATCCTCTGTACTGAAGTGTATGAGTTAACTGCACTTCATGGTGTACAAACAGGGGCATCAGTCATTCCTGTGGACTTCCTAATATCTACAATAGCTCCTGCAGCCTTCAGAACTATGCTTCATGCTATTCTTTGGGGAAAGCAACAACATACGGAAATTCACTCAAATAAAAGTCTTAATGGTCTATTAAATTGGATAAATAGTTACGGTTACAGAAAGGTAATTGTACTTTTCCTTGATACATCACTTATATTTTAATTTAATGTTATTTAAATTTTATATTATTTTTCATGAAATGGATTTTAAACTAGCTGAATGTTATAAGGTATGCTGGGACATGTTGTGAAGTTTCTTCCTCTGTACAGTTTCTCCCAGGTTTACGTGGCAATTTTCCTCAGAGATTCTTCTCCAAATTCTTTATTCTGGAGGTAAAAGTCTTTTCTTCTGCAGCGAAGAAGCCGAAGACAAACTTACAAGGTAAGTGTTGGAGATGTCCTCTAAAAAAGCCAAACCGAACGTTTTTTTTAAAAATAAGTCATTTAATGTTCTGGGGAACAGCATGGCCCCCAAAACTGCTGTACCGTGCTTGCTGGAGGGTTAGTAACCTTCAGCATGCAGGTGGAAACACACAGCCAAGGCCAGGTAGAAGGAGGAACAACTTAAGCCATTTTCACAGTCAAAGAAAAAATAAAACGTAATTACAAGCTGCAGTACAGACAGGTTATCCTGTCTTTTATTTTCATTAAGAGAGCCGTGAGATGATGAGCAGCTGTGACTTGAAGCACTGAAATAAATGTTCTGGGGCGCTTCCTGACAACAGTCTGACGAATTTTTACATATGCATGTAGCCGAGCAGCGCGTTTCTATTTCAGTCTATATGTTGTTGATGGCAGTTTGGCCACCGGCAGTATACATGAGAGATGAGAGAGATAGATCAGCGTACGAGTGCGTCGTTTATTATAGTGCTTCCTGAGGTGCGCGCTTAGACGTTGCCTTTTTCTCTAAGGCAACTACCTCATCAGAGGTAGTGAATCTCTTTGAATTACAATGGTGAGAACCAACCTTGGTGACAGACTGTGTTAAAGCACATCTTGTAGGCAATTTATGGCGATTAAGAGGTTGTTGAAAAGGCGTCACTGGAGATTTAGGGATCACCAACGTGGAGATTTTGGACATGTTTGTGGAGGAATTCCCGATGGGGATTTTGTGTGGTAGTTGTTCTACAGGTTGTCGTAGCTGGATAAAGGTCAAGCTCAAAGGAATTCAGTTTGGTTGAAAGAGTAGTTTCTGATGGCAAAAGAGCTGCCTTCTGAGTAATTTAGTTGTCATCTTTCTACTTTGTCCCGTGGGTTACGTTTTTTGCTCTTCTGGGCATGCTGCAAAGTCCGTCTTATCTTTGGAGGTATTGAGGGAGTCTGCAGGTTTGTAAGAGAAGGAGCTGAAGATTATGGATGATTCAGCTGATTTTTTATGGTGTGCTGTTGTTAGGTGGTACTACTTTAGGTTCCGTGAGAAGCTACTAACTGGAAAATGCATAATAAGCAATTTAATGAATAAAGATCTTTTACTGGGAAATGTTACATTTTCTGATGGGGTGTTAAATTTTAGAGGGTTCCAAGAAGCCTGGATAGGTACCAGGAAAAGAGTAAAATGAAATGAAAGAAATAAATCCGATCAATAAGAGCTGAAGTTACAAAACGAAGGCAAGTCTGGATTGAAATGCTTAACGTTATTTAAAGAACTCCATCACTAACTCTTCCCTTGACAGGTTTATTCCTTCAGCAAATATTTCTTTGAAATATTTCCTTCCATGTGGCATTACCATATGTTTCATATTGCATATATTTCCATAAACAGAGCACATATACACATTTTATAGACTATTGGTCTTTTTCCTGCTCTGAACAATGTTGATGAGAGTTTTCTCCCTGACTTTTATTGGAAAAGGTTTCTTATTTTTAACAGATTGAACCGTATCCTCTGCCGTTTGGGAAGTCTGTACTTTGCTAATATATTCCTTGTAGTGAAAGTATAGAGAGCAGGGACTAAACTAGTACGGTTTCTTGTCTGAAGAAGTGCCTGTATCAGTGAGTGACACCCAGCGCTCGCCCTGGGGTCTGCTGCAGGCTGCCGAGTGGTGCCAAAACATCCGCCTCATCCAGCGGATGACGTCGGCCTCGTCCAGGCCTCGTCCAGGCCTCGCTCCTCTGCTCTCGATGCTCTGAGGCCACCGCTGTGAATGCTTCCATTTTGATCACCTCGAGACAGAGAAGCAGGAGGTCATTTTCGGGGAAAATTGAGGCTTTTAAGGTGACTAGTTAAGCAAGCAAAATCGGAGACATCCACATTCGCTAGTTTAACAAAAAATGCTGGGTTTAAGTCCGTCTGTGAGCAATGTAATGCCCTTGTCGGATACACCTAGCTAATTAATATTCATATTTTGCTTAGAATAGCATTAGCTTCCTTTCTCTAGAAAGGAGGGTCAAGGGAGGAGACAGCAGAAGTGTGCCGGTGTATTAAAGCCACACTTCGCCGTGCACGGAGGCCAGCCCAAATGCCGGAGAAGCCTCTGCTCTCCCTGCCGTGGGCAGCTCCTCACTAGCCTGGGGCAGCAGAAGTGCTGGCGTGGCCCTGTCCTGACCCAGGAGCAGGAAGCTCATCCGACTGAAAGGCAGCCCAGCCAAACCCTCTCTGCGCGGTTCAGGCAGACCAGTTCCCTCATCTCTTTTTGGTCCCTGCCTCACGACCGCTTCTCCAGGCACACTACAGGTCAACGCAGCTGAGGGAGTTGGGCAGCTTTAGCAGCACGTGGGGTTGGCCGTGATTTTGGCAGCAGTGCCAGCTTCCGGGTACCGAAAAATACAGCCTAAGATTTATTTCCAATAAATGCTGAGGCGACTTTTCTGTGGCACAGGGGCCCTGTGATTTCTTTTATCTTGTGAATCCGACAGGACTGAAAAAATCTGTATGCTCCTGGTACAGAACGTATAAACAAACTGGGTCTGAAAACACACACGCAACATAGACTTAGCAATAGTTTACCAGTGTGGCATTTTCCCCTTTCTCTGTAATATCTGTCTCTGCGCATAAGATTAGGTCATTCGGTTAAGACCTCCTTTAATAAAGTAATCTCCTGCTAGTTCTACGGGATGGCCTTGTCTTATCACCTATTTTAATGAGGGCAAGAGTACAGAATCAAGATCACTTATTGATGCAGTTTCTCCTTCGTTAAGGTTATCCAAGGTAATGCAGAGGTGAGCAATCAATATGTCTGTTTGAAAGAAGAAATTTTCAAGCTGTATTAACGTACCTTTGTAATCATTCAAAAGTGTCATCGTGGTAGGTAAATATCTTCCAAAAAGGGGGCACTGATGAATCTTGTAGACAGAAATTCTGAAAGGACTGCGTGTGATTTTTTTAGAACAGCAATGAGAAATTTAACATTTGTACTCTTTTTATTCCTCTTTTGCCACACAGATGATCTAGCTAATTATTATGGCAGGATTATTCCCTGTGGAACATTTTCACAAGTGTTTTCTTCCGTGTGGCCTGTCCGTATATCCAAGTAAAGTCCGCTTGTACTTAAGGAAAGAGGGAAAAGGAACTGAATTCTCCATTATAATACCATGCCAAAGCATCCTTTAAAGGCCATATCTGTCCTGATAGCATATACCGCAGCACACCCACTTGAAACTCATTCTTCAAGCGAGTGGGAGCCATAGGGAAAAAAAAAAATACAATTAGAAAAGTCTGTATCAACAGCTTGAATAGCATCTCTCTCCACCAGCTATCACTAAAACAGAAGGGAAAATGTTGCCAACTGTCACTGTTGTCCCCAACAGTTCAGATGTTGGCGTGACCAGAGAAATGTCAGAACTGGTAGGAGCACGGGAATACGTCCCACCGGGGTGTCGACAGCTTCTGTGCATCTAACGAAATCCCTATTTAGTGTTGATTCAGCTGTCCTTGCGTCATCAATTACTGCCAATTTGTTTTGCCTTGGTAAGGTCTAAGTTTTAGGATTTGGCCTATAGCACTACCCTGTTTACATGTGATTTTTAAAAGGGGGGCTACTGGATGTATTGTGCGCACACAGTTCTGAGCTCTCTCGCAAGATCCTGAGCTAAATGCTGTGGCTCTTTTCCCCTTGTCATACGCCCGTAATGTTGCAAAGGAAAAAAAAAAAAAGATCCTGTTGCTTGTCACAGTGGGTAAAATAAATATATTTTTCAGTCCATTAGTGATATAGTGCTTTCAACAGAGGAATGAATAATACCAGGTGTTCCGTGGGATAGAGACATTGTATTCACGTTTTGTTTCGTAGGAAACCATGGAATAAAGCCATGTTTGCATTTTATGGCTGGAAACAAAGAAGTGAATATTCTTGAAGTGGCTGCCTTCAGTGTGAAATGTGGAATGAGGGAGGTTTTGTTTACAGTGAGGAATGTCACTACCAAGTTCCTTAATCCTTTGTCAACAGTGAGCTAATTCAGCTTTCATAGAGACAGGGCAGGGCAATGAGTAAATGGGTCAGTTACATTCCTCTAATATCACATTATATTAACATTAGCGTTTGCAGGTCGCTCCGCTAAAAGGGCTGTCTCAGATTTTTGCCTCGTGGGGATTTTTGGATAAATCTTTGGCAGACTGTGCTATAAGAGTATGAGGAAGCAAGAGAAGGTGTCTGTGAAACGACCATGACACATTTTGCAATGATCTCAGCTATGCAGTAATAGCAATTAAAAGCTACAATACCGCAGTGGTCAGTACAATTAATGCCATTAAAGTAATTAGGCCTGGCAGCTGTAAGGTCAAGTAAAGATAGCTTCGTAACAGCAATATGCCAGGAGAAAATTACGGACATTTCCAGCTAAATTATACTCTCTAAATTATTGTCTTAATGCTAAATAAATAAAGTTATGATAATTCAAAGACTGATTGCAGACTTGAATTAGCACGACTACTTGCTCCGCAGTTGACTCGGGTTAACGTTTTTAACGTAATTAATAGCCTTTACTCCGTGTATCTGGTAATACATGGTGTTTCTCATTTGCATTCCTTTGCAATCTGCTGACAGTGCTAAATGTCTGAGAAGAAAGACCTCATCCACCGGAGGAAAATGGTTCTTCGTGCTATAATGCTTATAATGGACATGGTTGCTGCACTGTTTTAATAATAATGACCAGAAAAGGAATGTGAAAGAGAGAGGCTCTGTGCTGTTTTTCTTTTCAGTTTTGAGTTCCAAGCCTTTCCCGGAGTCAATGTGAAATGTAATTGCTCTTTTGACCTCTATCTCCTCTCTCCCCAGGTCCGAGGAAGAGCTACACTGGTTGATTATTGCAGGAATGAAAGGCACCCTGACCTTGCCGCCCGAACGCCTTGCTGCTTTCAATGTTGCCCATTATGCTGAAGGCAGGCAACTCCTGGAGAGAGCCGGGCAGCTACGGGAGAGCGGCTCGCCGGGCAAGCCGCCAGCCACGGCCGCGACGCAGGCACCGCCGAGCTCCTCGGGCAGCGCAGGGACGGCGCTGGGGGAGGCGGCGAGCCGGGCCGGCGAGGGGGAAGTATGTCCAAACATTGTTAGAATATAAAGAGCTTTCAGACACGGAGCGCGGATTGCTTCTTCGTTAAGAAAACTTGACATCATCCACCTGAAATGAAAAGTAACGGAGAAGCGCGGGAGAAAGACGAGTGCAGTAATAATTTTCTTGCAGAGGAATGTGGCAGTCGTTAAATTGGGGGGGGGGGGAGAGCAGCCTCAGACCCACAGTTTTCACAATAATAGAGAGACTGTTGCTGTATAAGGATCCATTGAAAATACTTCTCCAAGGAAAATGGGTCAAATATTCAGTTGCTATAATTGTGCTAAATCGGAAAATGTACACCATAAAATCTTTCTCAGAATATTTTTGGAGCTGTGAGAGGTTGGAAAGCATACTGCCTGGCAAACAGCCTCTCTTTTCATGTGTGTGTTTATATATATTTCAGAAAACCAAATCCTCAGAATTCACTGTCATAAGAAGACGTTATTTGAAATGGTTTCCTATTCCTCTGCCTATAACTTTCTCTGCTCGGAGCCAGCCAAGATGCCTGGTTGAGTGAGGTTTCTAATTTGACCTGAGGATTATTTGGAGACTTGGGCGAAGCTGTTGAAGGCCATTGATAGCGCCAAGTCCCTGCGTTTTATATTCAGCTATCTAAAAAGAGATTCAAAAAGCACAGGCGTTTCATTTAGAAACATAGCCTATCCCAGCTGGGTCACTAGTGTCATCATGACTTGAAGGCTGTCTAGTGATTCATACAAAATGAATCACTGCTCTTTATCTCATTTTTCTTTGGTTGAGTGTCCCTATGACAAAAAAACACTGCGAAAAGATGGACAAAACCTCTTTTTTCTTCTTCTTCTTCTTTTCCCTCAAGCAAGAGGAAGGACTGGATGAGTCACTGAAACTAAATTACTCTCTCACTTGGAAGCAAGCACCGCTTGACACATTGGCAGGGACACGGGATAGGGTCGACAAAGGTACCGCGTGCCCGGCAGTCTTGTTACACGTTCCCAGGCCTCCTCAGCTCCTTGCGTGTCCCGCTGGGCTGTGGGCGAGGGCAAGGGCTGCTGCTGTGGGCAGCCGGGGCTGCGACAGTCACCGGGTGGCCGCCCTGCCTCATACCAGGTCGCTTGCTCAGAAGTCCTGTCCGACGTTTTTGCCGTGCTGATGCCCAGGAAGCCCGAGCAATCAAGCCAATGATGAAGAAATTTGTTGTACAGCAGGTCCAGACTTGGGCAAGTATTCGTAGGCACGTATCCCCCCTCGTCATTGCTTGGGGCGGGCGTTTGGACCAGCAGCGGAGAGTCTATTGCGAATTTTGGTAAACTGTAAAAGCAGGTAATGACCTTTATTGTTAAAAGGCGTGTTCCCCATCAAGTCTGTGCTAGAGCTGGTGTGAGGTTGTTTACATTTATTCTCCGTGCTTTCTATTACAGTTATGCCTCTATGCAGCCCTGTGTTATTAAATTTCTGGTTCCTTGCAGGAATTTATGGCTGTGACCAGTGTCCGCATTTAACTTCACTATGATAAAACAGACTTCGTTCCCCAAAACCTTTCGGTGAGGTTTGTTTTCCAGCCTTTTAATTTCTCTTTTGCTTCTTCCTTGAGCCTTCTCCAAAGTATCAACAGCCTCCTTGAACAGCGTGCTCCTGTACAAATCTTCCCACCGCCAAAAATATAAAGGTAAGACTAAAGCCCTTGAACCTTTCTGAGAGTCACCCAGCTTTATCACTCAGCTGACTATTCCCCGTAAACCTCAGCTCATTTTCGGAGCTGCTGAAATCCTCTCTGCTGTAAGTAATGGCCTCTATTAGTTGCTCCTCGCTGAATTGCTCTACAGTATGGCTGCTCACTTTCTGTTTCTTTTTTGTTTAAAAAAAGCCACTGTGGTGTGTCAAAGTGAAGGAAGTTGTATTTTAAAATAACTGGCATAAAGAAGCTGCGTGTGCTAATACAGGGGATCCTTTCATGCAATTGCCATAACTTCAGTAGTTTTTCCCATGGAACAAATACAGATTATAGGCAGGAATTGTTATATTTACACTTTAGCTAGTACTGAAAGGGCTTTCACATTGAATACTCTTTTTTTTTTTTTTTAATATTACTTTTACTCATGTCCCCAACATTTCAAGAAGTAGCTGGCAGGATTTGTCTTGGAAAAGGAGCACAGCGCAAAAGCAGAATTGCCTTCGCAGGAATGAAGCCAGGTGAGCAGGAGTCTAACACGCAAACAAGAGAGTAAATATATTTTTTCCAACACACTGCAGGAGCTAAGTGGCTTCCCCCCCCCCCCCTTCTTTTCAGAGTTCAAATCTCTGGCAAACAGCTTGCTGCAAGCTCAAGTTATTTTGTTTGGAGAAATCTAAAAAGGTTAAGCCAACTAACACCATGAAACAAATGGATCAGAGGTATTTGAGCTCTGGAAAGTCAAACTATTAAATAAATTGTAAGTTCATACTGTGCAACTTCTTAGTTTTCATTGCCTTAACCTGAAGGATGAAGTAAAGTAAATCTGTGTCAGATAAAACAACATTAAAAAAAGTATGAGTAACTTGACATAACAGATATAAAACAGGAAATAATTGTTTTCACTCAGAAGGCTGCTCGTATGGAAACTCAGAAAAGGAGGACATTTTTTTCCTGCAAGCAGTTCAACGAACAGAAGCTGCCATTTGTACCCTGTGGTTTTTTCCTCTCTTCTTCCCTGTGCTCTTCCACACTTGCTTGCTAAAAACTTTGAGTTAAAAGTTAAAAAGGGGAGTTTTTACTGCAAACCTCATAATATATGAAGGTTTTCCAGCATTCTCTATGGGTGCAGTTTTCCATGACACAAGTACCCACTTAATATAAAAAGGTTATGAACATGTACAGCTGCATGCACTTGCAAAACCAAGTACTCTTGAACATTGAGCTTTGTGTATGCATTGGCTTGAGGCAGAAATCCTCGTTTTGCCTGTGATTCAGGCCTGGTAGGTATTCAAAGGGCACCCATATGCATACTTCATAATATGGTCTCCTGTACATGTAGCCCTTCGCTCCATCAAAAAGTACCCCAAAGTGTCATTTTTCTAAAGTACGGTTATTATGGTTACTGATGTTATTCAGAAATGATCCAATTCTAAAAATAACTTTATGAGGACTTTCTCTTGGTCCAGAAATGAGACCTCAGTGCTAGCAAAACTCAAAAGATGCAAGTAGTTCTCCACCGTGCTCCTTTTGTGGTGTATGGCCTCTCTGGGGTTGCCTTTAATCACTTTTTTTTTTAAGTTGTTTATTTTGATTGACGTTAGTGTCATATCGACAATATTTTATACTCTTAAAGTCTTTTTTTTTTTTTTGTTCAATGAGTCTAAGATAGATGACCGAAAACCCTAAAAAACATAAGTTAAAAATATTGGTGCTTTTGCTATCTGTCCAATCGGGCAACGTGCTGGAGTTTTACTCTTGTCGTTGGCCTGACCCAGGCGAGATGATATAAGCCTCTGGAAATATCGTGCACCTCCAAGGGCCCGTGGGTCCGTGGGCCCAGTGACTGGGCTCGAAGCGTACACGTTATCTGCGGTTGCTCTTTGCTTCATTGTAAAGGTTGAAATGTGGCATTTTAAAAATGTAACATCAGATAAGTAATAAGCCTGAATGTTAAGGGTTTTACTGAACATCAGATTTCATCCAAAGAGATGGAAAAGGCATCATTTCTGTAATATTTGCTCGATTAGGGCTTTTATTTTTGCAGGGAGGGTAGCTGTTGGCGGGGCGGCTGGCAGCCGGACGGGTAGGAGGACAAGCAGCTTCCTTGTGCTCCCTATCAGCAGCTCCTGTGCCATTTGCATCTGAGGGAGTTTTTTCCATAGCGTATTCATTTGCCAGTGAGTTAATGTGTCCCTGCATAATCAGATAAGAATGGCATAGAATTACTAATGATAAGAGGAGGTAGAACAAGGGCACGCCAGCAGAGCAGCCTCTCCTTCTCCCGCCTAATCTGAGTAGATCGTCATTTCAGCTATCTCCAGTTTGTTTCTTTGTTTTTCCCAAGGTGGTAGTAAGGGTATTTTTTTCCTCAAAAATCGAGTTTAGAAAATTAAATGCCGCGGATCGGCTATGACAGCTACTACTTCATTCTGTGAAGCTGGAGTTAAAGAATAAAGTGCTCTCCCTTGCAGCTAGGCAAACACGTTACTTACCTCCTAAATCCAATCCAGGAGCCAATTAATTATAGCAGAGTAAAAAATATTCGCTGGGAAGCTCCAAGCAAAAAACAAAACAAAGCAAAACAAAAAACAAAGGCGGAAAACTTTGCTCCCAGTGCAACATAACGCTGGCCACACGCAAGTCAGTAAGTCGTGATTGCATTAGAGCGAACGCAAACGCCATAAACCTTTAGGGTTGTAACGTGCTTTCACGAGGCAGGCCTGCACAGTGGAGGGCCAAGGAGCCTTTCCAAATTGCGTTGTGGGCTGGTATGGGGCCTTCGGGGCTCAGCGAGCAGGTGGTGAGCGGCAGCTGAAGGGCACCCGGCCCGCCGCACCGCACCGGTAGGGGAGAGCTGGGGCCTCCACCTCGGCCTCCAGGTTACGGCTGCGCTTGGGGAGTTGGGGTTGCAACCAGGGACGATGCTTCAAACCGTTTAACGACATCCTCGAGGGGTCCTTCTCTAACATCCAGTTACTGCAAAGCGTGAAGTCACAGCACTTTTAAAACACCACGCCAAAAACAAGAGTACCGGCTACCTGGTGGTTTCTAGCGCCTCTCGGATACTCAGCAATATAAACTCCCTGGAGTTGGAGTTTTATGCTGTAATATTCTTTCTAAGCTTCTGCGACTCAATGTAGGTTATCCCTTTTATCTGAAATACTTTGTAATGTAGATGAAGCTGCTTTTGAGTCAGGCAGGTGTTAATGACCAAGGTGGGGGAGGAAGGGGAAGGCCCAACTTTCTGGGGATTTGTCTGAGCAAATTCTCACCGCATTCAGCGAGCTACGCCCTTTAAACAAGACGGTTTATATCGAAAAGGGGATACTTCGTATGTTTATTAATTCTGCTTAACAACATTTCACAGTGATTTTTAGCATGCAACTGTGAGTATATATGCCAAGATATATTGAAAGCGAATACAGAGCAATTAATATCCATAACAGTATATAAACAGTTTGAAAGAAAAGCTCAATAGATTTGTTACAGTCTTTCAACATGTAAGTCTCTAAATATATACTATGTGGCGACCTTAAACGGTTCCTGCAATCTAAAGCTTTCCTGTGGATTTCGCTTTGGCCTTCTAAAAATACATGTCTACCTTTCCCTTTTGCAGATCATCTGCTCAGCAGGACAGATATGCCCTCTATAAACTATTCTGCCTAAGTAACATAAACTACATAACCTTGCACGGGCCCTTGCAAATGATTTGGACCAATGATGTGTTTAATTGGGAATTTAACGGGCAAAGGAGATGTTCCTTTGTTTTTCCCATCCACCGGTACGTTCTTCCACTTTTATTTCCAGATAACTCCACTGACTTTGAGGAAGGCGCACTTTGAACAAAAAGATGAACGCAACAGTGCAACAGGCCCATGACATCCTCACAGCCAAAGACGAGTGGAATTTGCACCGCCGTGGAGCAAGCAGAACAAGCTGTCGACCAAGGCAGGTAACTAAGATGCCAGTCAAAATAGTTTCCCAAGAAGAAGCACTAGGTCCTTGAGGAATGTTTCAGCCACTGTCACTGAAACTAAACTTTGTGACTGCTAGCATTGTTGAAGAACGTCAAAGAATACTTGATTATATCATTGAAATCACAAGTATCTGCTTCAAGCAATACAGTCTAGGAATTGCCCTAAAGTTTACATCAGCCTAGCCCATTCTGAAAAAAAGCCTGAGCTTGATGCTAATAAGTTCAGGCTTTATAGTTCTCTTTCTTCTAACCTCTTCTCTTAATAACATAACTGAGAAATATGAAGCTATCTACTCTGGCTAGGTTTTCATACTTTGTCCATCACTATAACCATTGAATACCTAGTATGGTCTTGAGAACTATAATAGCATCTATCTTCATCCAGGATTATGGGATTTCTGGTTCAGACAAGTATATGCTTCAGAACCCACCTTCGAACTGAATTCGGGTGCTAGACAAAAATCCTAGGTTTGATTGCCTCTGAAGTTACCTTATAATTAACAAACTACAGAGCAGATGCAGCACATGAAAAGTGCGGCTAATGAGATCCAATGTAGCAGTAGAACGCAGGGCAGAAGGACTCCAGCTATGGAAAGTGGCGCTTGTCTCCAGCCCTATTTGATGCAGAGATGTCAAGCTAATGGCCATCTAGCATCCAAGGTAGGTACTCATACAGGAGAAACAATCCAAGTAGCGTCCTTATTCTGTCCAGTGCAGAGAGGTTTAACCAACAGAAAGAGTGTTCAGATCAGAGAAAGGTTGGGAGAGGAGGGGTAAATTGCTGCACAGAGATTTCCAAATTTTCCTTGTCTTCTCTTGTGCCTGACTGTGCCCGCATTAGAACGACAACGGTTAATTGGCAATTCTTCGTCCCCTCTTGGAACGTATTTTTGGTAGACACCTGGTAAAAGGAAAAGAGCTACGTGCCTCTGATGCTTAAATATCATTTTGTTCCCTCTACACTGAAGAGTCTTGTCAAGTATAACGCATCACTTAGTGAATCACTGAATTTGTAATAAGCATCTTTGGCCTGCGCACAATTTTCCAAAAATAAGTGTAACTAGCTTGCTCATTTCAACTTTCTGCCAGTCCCTTAAGGCACTGGCATCGGCCCTTCTGGTACCCGGAGCGCACTTGGGAATGTGTGTGAGCTTCAGAACACTGAATTCCTACTTCCCTGTATTTGAATGAAAGTCAGTCCTGTATTTTTCCCTAAAACATACAAAATGTCAAAATATATGACGGTCAGAATTAGAGCCCTTGATGCATTATTTATAGCCATTAAGACATGTCACAGCAATAGTACTACATCACAAAGGCTAAGAAGCTTGTATTTTGAAAGATCTTCAAATGGATATTTATATAATAATCATTGTGAAGGAGTGGGTGTGTTCTGCCAGGCAAACCTCCGTAAGTCACTTCTTTCTGCAATTGCCAGGACCTTTTCACAAAATGTTACAGGAATTCCTATGAAGCTGTTGCTATCTAGCCAGGAAAAAAAAAATCTGCATTTTAAGAAGCAATTATTCATTCACATACTAGACTCTAAAGTTTTAAATGGCTGTGCATATGCTTCCGTTGTTCCCAAAGCTGCTGCATATGTTTGTTGAATTGGCCTTTGCAGTGGTTAGAGCTGGTCAAATACGTTTTTTTTGCAACTAAAAGGACAACAATCAGTTTTCTTTAAATAGCCCCCTCCCCCCCCCAGCTGTATGATCCAGAGTTCCAGTGAATACAAATCTATGTTTAGGAGTTATCTTATCAAGCCTCTTCTTTAAACCCTTGCAGCACTGTAAAGGCAATATTCAAGATGCACAGCCTTAAAGAAGGTTACACCAAAGCCTATGAATGACAGGGATTTTGATTTAGAGACAGCAACATGAATAGCTGTTTACAGCTGTTGATAAGCCACTAGAAGACTTCCAAAGAAGTATCATAGGGCTTGGCTTTCACCGAGGAAAGCCACAGATTAACAAACTAGACCTTCTCTAGAAGCAGGATGGCCAAGCAGCACAGGGTCCATCTGCAGGTTTGCGGAGCGACTTTGCAGGGCAAGTGCAATAGGTGCCCCATGCCTGCCGTTGGACTTGCCCCACTGGCCACCGAGGCTCCAAGGGCTCCTGCGCTGACACGGTGCCGAGTACTAGAGGTAATAGCGAGAAGCACTTAGAAACACAGCCGTCATCCTTGTCGATTGTTTTGGTCAATTATTATTGAGTTGTGAAAACTAGACAGAGCAATCACCTTTATGGTTTGGAAATGTACGTGGTGCTGATGGGCATACATAAGTTCTGCCAGCGCCGTTCATTTCCTTTTCCTGCTTTTAGTGCTTCATAGCATCCTACAAAAATGCCGGTGGGTGATACAGAAGATAGAGCACAGAGGAGGGGGATGGTCTTAGCAAATGGGTGGTTTTAATATTTGTTTTTCTTTCTGTTTTTCTTTTTTTTTGGTCAAGCAACTGCGAATCAAAATCACATTATTTGATTAAAATGTCTTGCATATCATGCTGCATAACTGGTCCTATTGTATCTCCTTTAGCAGCGCGGAACACGTGTCAATTACTGTTTGCAGGTTTGGAGATGTATATATCTGTTACACCATCTTTCCTGAAAAAAAAGGGTTTGAAAATAAAAGTGTTTTCATTTACTTTATTAACATTATGTAAATGGCAACATAACTAGTGTTGATTTGCTGCCACTACCTTGGAAATATTTAAGCATTATTATAACTTAGCTCAACATTCCAGTTTTATCTCTGAAATTAATGCTTTTAGGCTCAATTTATGCCTGTCAACAAATAATGATCATAGATGTGAGCTGGCTCATAATCCAGAGGTACTAGGTTACAATGCGTTGCCATGGAAACTGTGTTTTATTGCATTTTCTCTACTTGATTTAAGACATTTGACAATCATAGCAACTGTTTGCCTGTCTTCCCACATCATAAAAAATTCAAAAACACAAACAACCAATAGGGGAAATTCATACAGTTCTTGGACCTCACTATAAAAATAAAAAAGAAATGACAACCTTATATTTAATGGGGACCTTTTGTGAATAGTTTATCTCACAGAGTGTCCAGGAGTGTTGGAAAATTCAATCAGTGGTTAGTCATCGAATGGACCTGTCTTGCCTGTGGTTCATTTTGTTTATTGCATCATATATCTTTTATGATCACTGGGACTTTAGCCTGAAACAGCATTTTCTTTAACAAGAGCCATGTTTCCTCTAACGTTGTTTATTGCATCTGAAACATTACTCTTTGAAACCACGGTGCATTTTCAATTGAGCAAAGGTCTGTAACGGAATACAGCATGTCTGTGTTTATTCAGGATCCTGAGAAAAAATATCCCAGTTCATGTAACATTAATCACTTTGCCAGTGTTCAGCTGAGGTCATTGCCACATTCCTAGCAGTATTAAGCCGAGTCAAGATTAATCACGTACATTAAACCCTGCAAGGAAAGCACGTGAAACGGATCTGAAATTAGACATTTGGTGAAGGACTAAGAGAGCACTGTAACAAAATATGTTAGCAGAGCTGTAGCAAGCTTTCAGAACGGTATGGGATTTTTCCCGCTGAGTTGGTGTCAGCTCATCTATATTTAAGGCTGTGTTGATGTCTCCTTTATTTAACCCGTTTTTTAGAAGTTTTAAATAAAACCCCTAAAATCCACTCTGGATTGTACAAGTGATTTCTCCCTTTTACTTATTCATATTTATTAAAAAATGCATTAATGCATTCTTATGTAACTCAAATTAGGCTTCTGGGATTTTTAAAAAACAGGTAGTAGAACCCTGCAATATTTTAGGACAGCAAAGTTAATAGTCAAAGGATATTTAAAATCAGTTACTGCATCAGTTACTGATGTATCCTTTCTATTCTTTTTGTATGCTTTTCTATTCTTTTTGTATGCACATACATTGGTACCATAGTGCTTCATATTTGATGCTGATGTCATTTAAAGTGGCTGCATGCTGCAAGTATAAACTATGCATTTTAAGCTAAGCCCTTATGTTCTACATGGTAGACTGTAACAATTCCTTTGTCCGTTCTTGTAAACTTCCATTAAACGTTTATTTTTAGTGCATTACACTGTCATAAAAGGGTAACTGAAGCATAAATAATTCCCGCTGAAAACCACAAGGAGAAAAACCTATAGTGACATGAGGTTTACAGTCAGTTATCTGTGTCTTGAGAATATATTGCAGTGTCAAAAACACTAGATTCATGTTTAGAAAAATTAGGGAACTAAACAATTCAGCACTAGTGTTCAAAAGGAAACTAAACATCCTGAACTCCAAAGGCAAAAGTAAAGGAGGCAGATTAACTTTCTTTTGCCTTTTTGCAGTGTCCTGGTAATAGCAAATGCTTTCTTTTTCAGTGAGAACAGAAAGTTTCTTCATGCAACCAGCCTCAAAAATCTAGACTTGCCCTAATTGTAGCTATAAGGTGGTGGCCTACCACAGAGTCACAGAGACTGAATGAAACATGCTCTCATCACACAAAACATGCTCCTGGCTGGGGCTAGAGGGAGTGCACATTGAAGGATATCCTCCTCTCCTTGTTGACAAGTCCCATATTCCCATAGTCCCATATTCCTTCCTTCTTTCGGCCACGTGCGGGAGGGATATCGCCTCATTGGGATCCTCGAGAGGAAAGTCTGATCCTGCAGAACGAGTAAGTGGCATCTCATCTTGGTGAAGACTCTCATCCTGAAAAGTATCACTGCCACCAAACTCCACAAGCCTTAGGCATTTCTTCAGGGTTCAGATGCTATTAAGTTTATTATCTCCTTCCCTATGAATCTTCACGGGCAAAAGTGGGCTCTGGTAGCTGACAAAGGCAGAAAGTAGAGGGATCTAACGCTTCCCAGCACTTAGAAGTAAACGTTCCTCCGACGGATCATCGGAGACAAGTCCTGCTGCTGTGAACCACAGGAGAACTGCTGTTGGGAGAGGACAGAAGAGTGCTAGATCTCCTCTTGCAAAAAGTTCTCCTTCATCTGGGTCCTTCATTTAGAAGCTTTGAAGCTTTTCATTTGATTTACTCAAATGTTCATGGACTACTCATTTTTGCCAGAGATCAGATTTGCTTATTCCTATGCTTTCTATATCAGGAGGCATTTCCACTGCTTTGGAAATGGAGCAGAAACAGAGAAGCCATGAGATAGCTTAATTTGGAAGTGTTGGCAATGTGGAAACACCAGATCAGGGGAAAAAAAGCTGGTATATGCTGTGGTACACATTTTTACAAGCAATGTAACTTCCCGGTGCCAGTCCACATATCAGGTGGTGTCAAGCTCAGCACCAAAGTGCTTTTTTCAGCACTTGTGGAATCTCCTTATGCTTAGTCAAATAGGTGTCTTTTTGCTGGGAATGAGAGAAGTGACAGCAAGAAGACTTCAAGAAGCGCTGAGGGAAGGGAAACTGTGGTGCCCTACTTTGTAGGGTATCTGGGGGCTGAAGGGAGTGAGAGAGTGAGCTCCCAAAAGGACCGGGCAGCTCACTAGTGTCCCTGTCCCCATAGCGCTAAGGAAGCTCACGTGCACACTCATCTTGTATTCCCACAAGCCTTGGTGGAAAAGTTCTAGTATTTTCCAGTAACAAATGTTTTTTGTCTCTAATACTAGAGATGACAGGAAAAGCTCAGTTTAAAAATCAACTTAGAAACTTCGGAAATAAGCCTTTCAGTTATATGAGCTTTCTAATTGAATCAGGTGACAAGCAGAGGGAATTCCATATGGCAAATGATATTTTTTGCTTTCTCTTATTTTTGTGTTGTTTTCCTCCCTGGAGCTCAGGCAGAGTGGGGAGAGAAAGAAGGTATTTCTGCTTCCTGTGAAGCAGTGGAAATTGGTCACAACCGAAGGCAGGAGACGCTTCTAGTAGCAATGAAATTTCTCAGGCATCTGGTTCGTGTGTCCTTTCCCACACTTGTGCCAAAGTGAGGTCTGGAAACAATTGTTATTCAGATCTGATTGGCATGTGCTCTTGGTATGCCTCCGTAGAATTAAGCATAGTCTTTTCCCAGTGGTCATCTGGGAGGTTTCTCTAATAAGTTCCCTTCTGTGCAGCAGCTTACAGCATTGGAAAAACGCCTGCTGTTTTCCTAGGACGTACTATAGCTGCGGCTTTTGTTGTTTGGATACAGGTCTGGTGTTCGCTGTAGGACTTTGGAACAAACTTTGGAACGAACCTGTGATGTTGTGGTAGGAAGTGGAATACATACACTGGGCATCTCCTAATGCAGATATTTATTGTGTGGTTTTCTGCAAGGGGAGGGATTTGGACCTGTTGAACAACGTGTCCTTTCCAGACCCATACTCTTATGTTCTCTTGCAAAACGGTAAGGAGTCCAGTGATTTAGATGGTGTTCCTGGTTCTGCCACAGCCTTCATGCACAATACCTGAGGTTGTATCCTTCCATACTATCTGTCTATCTAGCAATTTGTCTGCTGGAGATTTCTGTCATATTTAGGGGGGGGGTCTCTCACATCCTCTGAAATGGTATATTATGAATATGTGCTCCAGAAAGAAATCATACTCTCTTATACTTGTACTGCTTGTAGAAAATAAAAGTTTAAGAAAACATTTTAAAAAACAGTTTTGCCCCCTCTTTTCTTCCTTTGAGAAATATTTGCTTCCAAAAACTTCATTAACGCAAGTTTGAAGTTGACTGCCAGGGCCTGGCATGCCTGCAGGATATCAAAATACGCGTGCCTCTGGAAAGGAGAATATATCGCTGGCTTTATCTGAGGCTAAATTGCACCAGTTACTGTCCCATTGGTTTTATGGGGTGCTGGGTTGGCAGTATGACTACAGTTAGAGTTCCACGATTGTAATAACCTGATACTGGTTTTCTGAGTTAATTCTTTATTTTTTTTCTGATTAATTGAATGATTGGTATCCCATTACTGAGTAACTTCATAGTAAACCTATGCCAGGCCAAGGAGTGGGGCTGTTGCTCAGAAATATTTCTCCATGCTTTAGAACTGAGAAGACAAAGTGAACGTGTCAAGAATGCCACTAAAGAGTTCTGATTTGGTTAAATTCAGAATGAGGAATAAGACTGTCAAAACTCTCTGTGCAAGGGAACGAAACTGTGGGTCCATGCCTGCCAGCGAAGGTGGCAGTGTAGTCCCAGACCGATGCACTGAGGGCCAAGGGAGATACAACACAAAGGAGTCCTCACGGGTGAGTCTGAGCCAGAGGTATGCAATGCTTTGACGAGTACGTAGCCTTCCCAGAAGACAGGGAGGAAGCCAGTGGGCAACGTGACAAGAAACCACGTGACTTTCTATCGGTCTCCTTGTTTCGGAAGGAACTCATACAGAGATTGACTTTGCTTTGGGTTTCTAAAATCGCCCACTGAGTTTCACTTAACACAAAAACACACAGATCAAGACAAGAAACAGTAGTTCTTGTAATTATTGTTTTGCTTCTACTTTATTACCAGTTTGGAGCATTCTTCTGGAGTCGATGGCCTGGCCCAGAATAGTCTGTGTGACTCTTCCAAAGGAGGTTTGTCCTCCAAACCCTTTACTGGCTTCAGGTCAGCTTATTATCTCATGCATTTGTTGATCTGACAGCCAAACCTCTTTGCTCTACTATCAAGGCATGTTTACTTCTCCTCTTCTTTTGCCTCTGATTTCCCATGTGTCCCTATGAGTCCATCTATACATCCCAGTTCCAACACCTTGATTTCTTTACTCTTTTATACAAGGAAACTGTTTTTGGCAAAGGAAGCTGTTGTGAATTTACAGCACACCCATTTTTCTGCACTGAATCCCTCACAGCATGGATGTGCTGAGGGCAGAGGCAGATTTCTCTTTTTTCTGCACTGCAGCCCTGCCGGTGCCTTCTGTCCCTAGCTACCAAAAATCTCTACCCATGACCATGCGCAAGGTGCTTTTGTGAGCGCGCTTTAGCCTGTTCCAGTCAAAATGAGCTGGAGTGGCTTATGGTTTAAATGCATTTTTTTGGCAATTCAGCTGGCATATCTGGTGACGGCTGCTGGAGAGACGTCTCTCTGTCCTTAGGGTACAGTAGATGAAATGGCGGAAGCCAATTTCATGGTTTTCTACCACTAAAAGGAGAGGTCCCGTCCCGCTCGCCCCTCAATCTCTTGTCCCTCGCTCCCACCCGGCTGCTGGCCATGGCTCCCTCCCAGGGTGCGGGTGCCCCTCTCACCTGATTCAGCTCACTGAGCCAGCAGCAAACCAACCCCACAAAAAGTCAATAGTTTTCTGTTGGCTGAACAAACCCCGCTGACTCGCCAAGGGGGTCAAAGGCGTGCCAGGGCTGTGGGATGGAGAAGATGAGACCACACAGCTGCGAAAGGCTGGGGTGGTGGTGGGGGGGGGGTGAGAAAACAGGGCCTGGGGCCTGGGCCTGCCCCTTTTGGCAGGAGCAAGCTGTTAGAGCAGCTCAAGTGTTTGGCCAGGCTGCACCTTGGCTGGGCACAAAGGATGCGCCCATGAGAAAGGCTGCAGCAAGCACCCTCGCTTGCTTTGCAGCGACTTCACTGCAGCCAGAGGTCTTTTGTTCCGTGTTTGTTCTCCAAATCCCCTCCCTGCAGGCAGGTAAGGGAAGTAGCTTCAGCCCATCTCCTTAGCATACCTATTGTCTGGTGCAAAGTACAGTCGTTGTGTTCAGCAAGCCTCCGCTGTAAGCGGGCCGGGAGAGACGGGTACCCGTTTGCAGGGGCCCACCAAACCCCTGCTCTTCCCACGTTCTCCCCAGCTCCCCATCCGTGCTTTACGTCAGGGTTCAAAACATTAGGCTTTGACTAGGTGGGAGGAAGGCTTGCCAGGAAACAACTTCTGGCTGACTGCACGTGCATTGCCCAGCAGAACCCGTTGGGCGCCTTATCTAATTAATTCTGTAATTAACGGGCACTGCCCAGTTTGGGAGAGATGTGCCTTTTTGGGGGAGCACAAGTAATGCCAGTGGCTGGGAGAGCAAACGTGTTTTTGAATTAAGTTCCCAGTGAGCAAGTTTGACCTGATTCCCTCTAGTAGTTAGCAAGCATATTCTGCTAGGCTCGGTGGCTGAGCAGCAGTGGAGGCAGGTTCAGGATACGACCATGAGGCTGTAAACAGCCGTGCTGATAAAATGGGGTTATTCCCTAAGTCTACATGACTTGCTTGTTGTCGCTGTATTCCCATGTCTCCTCCCAGAAGTTACTAAACCTCAGCTCTGCCAGCTGAGCTCAGAAAAGCCCTCTACAACTTGCTCAGGCCTAAGTGGGTTCAACTAACTTAAACAGTGTGAGTAACAGGAGTTCTGCTACTCTCTCTCATTTTGATTGAAACGGTCTAGGGCGCGTTCAAATAAGTAGTTGCATAGGCAGTTTGGAGCAGAGGGAGGGAGAGTGCAACATGCTCTCCCATAACCCTGGCAGGTTATGGGTGGTCTCTCTTCCCCTGGCATAGCCGTCTGCAGGGTGAACGTCTGTCTCTACCCCTCCAGTCTCTTGGGGAGATCTCCAGTGATGTCTTCAGAGTTAGAAACTTTTAAGAAGCGATTAGATGTGTATTGAATAAGCCATTAAAACATCATTTCATTTTAATGATTTGTATCTGCAAGAGGATGTAAATTAGTAATGGCCTATTAAACTTTACCATTTAAGGTATTCAAAAAAGACCTGTGAATGTTAGATTTAAAAAATGATGTACATATACATACCTATATACATATACATATATATATGTATACACACACACACACACACACACACACACATTCACGCATATGCACACGCTCATGTTACTGCAAGAACTGAAATCAGTTTGGGGGTTTTGGCCTCATAAAAGAAATGGCTCACACATGTTGTCCAGCTTGAAAGTTTCCAAGAGAGCTGATTGCCAACAATTATTTTATATTTTATGATGCATTCTTTCTCTCTATATTTGGGTTTGTTCATATGGAGTGCTCAGTTCCATACAAAGGTTCGTAGAAGCTGGAATTCCTAGATCCCTCCTGAAAGCTTGTTATTAGGGAGGCTACTTGAAAGTACTTTCCATAGCTGCTGGCTGCTCCTGAAATGCATAACAACAAGCTTTCTCTGAAAAAAAGGAAAATCTTAAAAAGAAAAAAAAATTGAGAGGACACTAATTTTCCTCATTCTGAGTAGGAGGTGTAATGTCTTTATAAAGTAATAATTAAAAGAAAAACAATTACTGGTGCCTTATCTGGACCTTGCAGCTGTACTTCCCCCTTTTGCATTAGCAGAGTGTGTTCTAAGGTTATGACAAACCATGAAAATTGCATCTTAAGAGGAGTTTTATTCTTTTTCCTAGGATTTGATTGAAACAGACAGCTACATTTTGTGTATATATAATTAGGCAGTAAAATAGGCTTTGAAGGCAGATTTCTGTTTAGTATGTGAGTCACACGCACAACAGTCTTTCATTCAGCAACCAAAGACTGATCTTTTTAATGCCTCAACTCGCTCAACATGTTTTCTGAATGCTACATCTTGCAGGAAGAAAAAAAAAAAGAGAGAGAGAGAGAGAGAGAGAGAGAGAGAGAGAGAGAGAGAGAGAGAGAGAGAGAAGAAAAAAATAAAAAAATTAGCCTTTAAGCCATATTTCGCTCTCATTTTTCCCCCCTTCCCCAAATGAAAAACAATCTGAAAAGCCAATCTAGCTAGTCTGCAGTGATTTAGCCTTATGACAAACTGATTTTTATCGTCTTTCTTTCCAGATTGTTGTCCAGGGCAGCACTGAATGCTGCACCAGCTCTAGGCGTATCTAATCCCTCTCATAAAAGGCCATTGTGGTAGTAAAACTGAGACCAATGGCTTTTTCATTCTCCACCTCTCAGCACTCCAAAGTAATGGCATTGGGGTCTCCTCTTCATGTTTTTCTTTTCAGATGCATAGTTTCTCCTTTTAATAAGGCTAAAATAGGGAGAAATAAAAGGAACACAATCACATTCTCCTCAAAGCTCTTTCTATAAATACCTTCTGGAGAACTGAGTTTAGGAATAACTATCTGCAATCTGAGTTGTTGTGACGTTATGTGTGAATGCAGGAATGTACCCCTGGAATTTTCTGATCAGTCTGAAATGTGTGAACATGTAAAAACGTTGGGCAGATAATACTCGGGGCTTCATATTTTCTGCTTAGGGCCACATGCTGCCATTCTTCCTCACGTCAAAGCCGGTGGAACTGCTGATGTGATGTGTCGTGCTCGGCGTCAGCACAGTTCTCACACCTAGTCCTCAGGAACATGGCGAAAGCCATTGCCCGCTTATCTGATGCATTTGCAATGCGTTCTTGCTAACAGTATTTTCTCCAGAAAAGACAAATTGTAACCTAGTTTTAGCACACAGAACACATAAGAACGTTAGGCACCCAGTATTTTCCTGGAAAAGTGCACTTTTTTTTTCTCAAAAGCCTGGACCTCGGTGTTTAAATGTTTTTATTAATAATATGCTAACAGATTATATTTCAGAACTAATTCACCATTTTGAACAGCAGTACAAGAGAAAGTTGGTCTGCATTTGATCACAGATTTTCAGTTGACCTCACAAGAATGCTTTTAACCAGCAAAATACAGAGCGCTAGATAAAAAGATTTATGGCTACGCATAGTTCACGCAAACTCATTTCTCCAAATTGAAACAGTGTATTTTAGTACTTCTTATTAATATCAGCATAATTAAAGGTGTCTTTTAATATCACCATTAAAAATAAAAACCAACAACCCTGTTTAAAAGCTATAGAACTTTGCTCAAGGCAAAATTTTAACCTGTTTTAATTCTGAGGGCATTATATTTGAGCACTTGAAATCATAGAAGTGTAAAATTAGAAAGCAAGATTTTTATGCAGATGTGCATTTATGTGTTCCTAAATTTCAAATGCGGGACAGAAAGGGAAGGGGCAGTATATGCTCTGCAGAATACTATTCCATAGTCTAGAGTACGGTATAATTCATAAGTATCTGTGCCCTTTAAGTACAATGTGGAGATCTTCTGTTAGGCATTCTTGATGAATAGGAGCTAGAAGGCGCTCTGGTGAAGCAATGGAGGAAAGATCCTCATGGAATTTCTACCAGGTTCTTTTTCTGGTATTTCTATTAGAAGAAAGCTGAAAAAAATAGCGTTTCTGGTTCCAGGACACCGCAGACCACCGCAGGCTCCATAAGGATCTCTGGGCATCTCCTAACGAGTCAGACTTCTTTAACCAGAAATAGGAGGTGCATTCAGAGGCCTTGTGGGCTCGGAGGATGTTGGGGATGGATCCTGTGCATCAGGCCTCTTTTCACGCCCCTGTCACTATTGAGGGAGCAAGGCACAAAGTCTGCAGTAATCCCCCCTTAGAGAGTTTGAAACAGTCGTTACACAAAAATAGATGCAGGTGAGAGCTCAGTGTGATTGTTTGGACTGTAGGCCAAGCCTTTGCAGTAGGCCCATAGAAGAGAGCAGTTGCAGGCACCAAAGGTCTGCTTTTATAGTAGTTATTTACTATACACAATTGTAAAGCTAATGCAGATGTTCTTAATCACGTTACACTTGATCTCCACATGCCTAACAAACACAGCTCTCAAAGCACCCTGTAAGTTAAGTAATCACTGTTACACCAAATTAGGACGGAGGAAGCAGAAGCAGTGAGAAGAGAAGACCCACAGATTTGAAAGGCTAGACTGTGCAGAGGCTCACCAGCTTCCTAGACAGATCAGCTGCTCTTTGAGTCCCACATGAACAGTGGCAGCTTCAGTGCCTGCCGCTGTTTTAAAACAGAGACACAAGTAATGCACTCAGGATAGCACTACAATCCTATCTTTCTTTGCTAGTAAGAAGAATGATCAGCCGGTGATGGTGCTTGTTGTTTGTTTGCCTTACAGTTATGGCTGGAAACACTAGCTAAATTTCACAGCCTCTGCTGTGCTACAAGTCCTAGGCATTACACCAAGGAGCATAACAAGCCTGCCAGCGAGTTGTACTCACGCCGCAGATTGACAGGGTAAGACATCGTTAATGCCTTTTTGAATGCTGGATGACTTCTTCTGCATTTGTGGATGCTTTAGTGCCTTTTGTGGAAAATTCTCACAGTGTTCTGCTCTTTTTGTGACTAGGCGTGCCTTACCACTGGACTGCTAAAGCAAGGCACTCCTTGGAAGTTTCTCCTCTCGTTTTCTCTTCATTCATCAGGCTTCTCCTCTCTTAAAATTAAACTTTTGCAATCATATCTCCACAAATAGTAACTGAAGGCGGGATGGGCCTTCTCCTCAAATACCATCAGTGCAGTTCTGCAGTGTTTCGGGTAGCTCCACAGAGCATATAAGCCTAGAAAGTGAATAATGCCTCTTCTGATTCAGGCTTCCTTTTTGATAAAAAATTTAACTGTGATATTTTTGGGTGAGGAATTAAGGAAGTTTTTATCTACCTGCATGAGTTTTGTTCCTTTTCAAGGCAAGATGACTGAGTCGCAGAGACAGGTACCATGACCTTCCTGAGGTCACACAGTAACCACAAGACATCTAAGGAAAGTACCCCAATTCCCCATCCTCTGCACTAATGAGCGCATTATTCCACCTCTGTATTTACACTGTCCTTTTTCTCTGTCTCCCTCTCTTAGGCTCAAGTCCCTCTCTCCTTTTTCTTCTACTGTCTGACCTCTGTGTCCACATACTGCTTTTCCAGAAGGTCCCTTCTTGTACCCTTGAGGATACATAGGTCTCTGTGTATCCCCCTTCCTGCCCCAGCACAGCAAAGGAAACAGCAGGGGAGTCAGGAAAGCAAGAAGCCACAGTTGCCTGCTCTGGCGCCCATACAGCACCGCTTAGGAATATTCTCTTCAGTTGTAGCTCCAGTGGTCCACGTACTTCATTTATTACTATGTCTCTCACCCTGATTATCAAGATCTCAAGCATTCGTCTTGTCCTAGAGCGTTTCCTTTCTCCTTCCACACCTCTGCAGTCTTTAAATCTACAGTTGTCAACTCCCAAGCACGTTCCGATAACTTCTTTGGTGAGTTTTCAGCGTCATTCCTCTTCCAGCTTCCTTCTGTCAAAAATGAAGCAGCGTGTTGCCTCGTTCCTCCTAACTGTGGCCGTGGCAACTTTCACAGATTCATTCCTCATTTTGCCAGCCAGTGCACACACTGCCTCTTCGTCATCATTACCTTACTCCTAATATACTATCTGATTTTATCTCTGGCTCATTCCAGCTGCTTATCCAGCGTCAGACCTCTGCCTAGTCTCTCTCCTTTTCACATTGGACAACAAATCCCTCTCACCCCAGCTTCCACTGCAGACTGCTTCTGCCTAATTGACTATTTCTCTGCAAATTCCATTTCAAGACTCATCTTCTCTCTCCCTGGCCTATGACTCCTAGCCTTCTCTCTAATAAAACAATCTAATCCTATTCCCCAAACCTCAGTTTCATTTCCTCATGCTCATTTGTTCTCTTTGAAAATCTGAAGTATGGCACCCAGCCACTGGCCTTTTGTACGTTTTTCACCTTAGCACTACTATAATGTGGATGCTGCCCAGATAAAATACTGTACCTTCATCCATCATTTGTATTACAAATTATAATTGACTGTGAAACGTTATGCTAGTTTGTATGAAAGAAGCTGTAAAAAAATATATTGTGTAATAGACTATTAAGGCTATGACAAAAGGCTGTAACAGATTTTAACATGTCGCCTGTTTCTCATCTCGCACAGTCTATTAAGCAAGAAATACACGTTTTTTAGTAGTATCTGAATGTTTACACAACACACTACATAAATAAATAATCTGTTGTTTAAATTACTGGGCAGAAATTGAGTGTCTCTTTTGCAAACTGAAGGCTATACCCGTGTCTAGGTCAAAGGTTTGTAGTTCAAATTCTACAGCAGGATTTCACGGAGCTGCTAAGTTAAGAGATGGGAAAGACTTAGTAGGTCATTCAGTCCATTCTAATGCCAAAATAGACTCATTCCCCATAGTACATTTTTAATGCTTTTTCCAGCCTAGTTTTAAAGTCCCAAGCAATGGGACTTAACAACTTCCTTTGGGACCTTATTTATTTCACTGATTAGCACATTTTACTGTTAGGATTTTTTTTTAGCTTAAACTTTTTCTTTCTTGTTTTATCCTCCTTGCTCTTAGAAAGGCAGGTTCTGTCCTGTCTACCTTTTGCACTCTCTATCTTCAAATACACACACACACACACACACAGACACACACAGAGTCTTTCATAAATCATTCCCTCTAATTGCCAGGTCATTTTTTGTTGCTCTTCTATAACCACCACAGTGGTACTTTGTTTCCATATATAACATATATCTGTGTGCTGAACCATGACAGATACTGACCTTTAGATTAGATATCCAACCGAGAGTCCTTGTGAGTATGCAGATGGATGTAAAGGAGTCTATGGACTGCTCTAAAGAAAACATTGTTAGCGTTGCCTTTCAGAAAAAGTAGTATCTAACATAAGTACTTGCCATGTGTATAATGACTCGCCTGCATGTTTGTATCACCAGTTCCCACAGTCCAGTCTATGGACCGTTGGCAGTCTGCAGAGCCATAATAAAGGAACCACAGCTAATTTGCAGAGCCAGTAATGTTTGCCCACATCAGTTAAAAGTTAGATCCTAAGACTGCAGGATAGGCGACAATAAATTTGGGGGGTTTTGCTAATTTGCTAATCAGATTTTTTTTTTCGAGCAGTATTAGAGTTTCCAGTGTACTGCTTTCAAGACTGCTGTGCGCAACCTTGTGCTTTGCAAAAATGTTACATACAAGAGAAATGCTATTCTCTGTCTAGCAAATTAACCGGACAACTAAATCCTCAAGAGAAGTAGAATTTTTGTTCTCTCTTTAGTGCAAAGGTAAAGAAAGAAGAATGCTGGTTTAATCACTGTGGACGTGCCACGTTTACTATCGAGATTGCCAGCACATACATGCGCATCTCCACTCGGCCAACATGAAATTGAGGAACAAAGGGTGCAGTTGGAAGACATCTCCCGAGGAAAAGTAATGAAGACCCAGCTGGAAATGACGGTGAGACTATCTGGCACTTTGAAACATGAATACATTGAACACCACTGATTTTAAAGTTGGTCCTTTCCACGGGATACGAGTAAGAACTAAAGCAGCAGCCCTTCCAAAAGGTGTCCGCTGGGAAAACTTGACTTGACCCTACGTCTGCCCCGTGAACGTTGCCGAAGGACGCAGGGGCCGGGGGCGGCGGGAGTATTAAGTGCAACCGGGCGGCGGCGCGGAGCCGGGCGCGGAGCCGGGCGCGGAGCCGGGCGCGGAGCGGCCGCCGAACCCCCGCGGCCAGGCTCAGCCAATGAGGAGGCGGGAAAGCACATTTCCCTCGTGGTGATTGGCTGCTGTGCCCGGCCCCGGCCCCGGCCCCGCGGGCGAGGCGGGCAGCGGGGAAGCGACTTTCCGCTGCTCTGCTTCTCGCTAAACGTTCTCGGACCGATGGCACTGATTTTATCTGGTTGCACAGGCTGTTCTGGGAGGAGGGAAAAGGAGCGTTTGCTCCTGACAAGCGTGTTTTTTAAACCGTCGAGGAGTGTAAGATAAGAGCCTCGCGTTGCTTTTGCTAAAAATAGGCGTTTGCTGGTAATTTTTCTTAGCGTATATGGTGCGAGTGTCTGGCAAGATAAAAGAAAAAAAAAAGCCTGAGGCTTTCTTTGAGATTATTAGCGGTCTGCAGCTGCATTAATTAGAAAGGGATTTCCCATTTTAGACAAACATCACTAATTTATTGGCCTTCTGTCTGTCTTGTAAAACGTACACGAGTACGAAGTTGTAATTGAATTTGGCGAGCAGGCAGAAATTAATGAAGGCAAAAAAGCCACTAAATCATACAACGGGCGTTGGCTTCCTTTCGAAATAAGGACATTTCCACCCTGACGAGAAGTTACGAGTTAAGTAGTCTTTTTGCAGCTGCTTATGGGAGGTGACTGCTGCAGATGCACCCTCAGGCCTGTGAGCGGGCTTGCTCTGATTTCTGCCTCAGCAATAGGTAAATGAAAGCCGCTCTTCACTAATCAATGCAGTACATTGGACAGCCTCTTTTGCTGTATAGGCCTATGCAAAAGCCAGAAGGGAGAGGGGAAGGGGGTCTCTCTTCTGAGGATCGTGATCTAAGGAAGTGCGTGAAGATATTTTACCCAGGAATTGGCGGCTGCGGTTGCAAAAAGGCTCCTTCACTGACCGTTGCTTTGAGGAATTAAAAGGATGGTGTAGTGCAGATAAAGCAGAGGCATTTTTGCAGTCTCTCCCAGTGACCGTTCCTTGGCTGGTTAACAGACCAGCTATTCAGAAGCAATTTTCTTTGGGCTGAAATTATGTGCTGACCGTAGCAGATCACTTCCCATAATAACCCTTCCCCCACCCAATGCTAAATACAATCTGTCTCCTACTCACTGTATAATAATGTGAAAATGACTGTAATTTTGCAGGCGAGAAGCAGCCCAAAGTGAAACGTGTCTAAACAGAGGTCGATTTTGAGAGATCGGGGATATTACCTAAATCTGGAAAATACATATTGTTTAAAAAAAAAAAAAAGCAACAGTCACGGGCAACTAAGCAGCATAAAAAGTAAGCCTGGTGTCGCTGATGTTAAAAATCCTCGCTAACCACCCAGCAACATCACCTCAGAGTTACCCTGGCGAGCCCGCCATTTGCGGTACCCTGTAGCTTGTTCCCCTCGCGTGGCGAAGGCCTTGGCGCAAGCAGCCATCCCCCATATGGGGATCAGCGTCACCGGCCCGCGTGCGGACCCTGCGCCCCCCGCGAACGAGCCTTGGCCGGTCGCAGGCCCAGGCCGTCGCCTAGGCCAGGCCAGCCAGCTTCTCGGGCAGCGTTTTTTTGTTGTCCTAAACACCAGCCGTGTTGGTTTTCTTTTCGTAATCACTGAAAAATTTAACGTGATCAAGGGCCTGTCTGGCAACGGGAGTTATCGGTGCTAATAAGCCCTTGGTTATCAGCCCCGAGGAGGGAGTGTTTCTACCCCAGAAGGGGAGCGTGGATTGCTCTGGGTGATTTCCAAGCGCCCCCAGCACCCGCTGGCTGCCCCACAGCCTTTGCCCTGGGGCTGGGGTGACCCTTAGCTGGGGTCCAGGGGCAGCGGGTGCCTCCCGAGGGCCCTCTGGCTGTGGGGGGCGGGGGGGGGCAGCGAGGCACAGCGCCACGGGGCCGCTTGGCCCCCCCAAAACCGTGTCGTTTTCCCCCGTGCCCCTGCAGCAAGCAGGTTTAGGTGGTTTTCCCGCTCGGCGCATCCTCCGCTAATCACGCCTTTGATGGAAAGTGTGTAACGCGGGGACGCTAATGCCCATAATTTCCTCAGCTGGATGAAATCCAAAGGTGTATTTTGTCACACTGTCATGTGCGCGCGGGGGACACTGTAAACGCCGCGCTGCGACTTCTCTCCGGAAACCATGACTCGGGCAACGCTTGCGTTTTGGCGAGAAAAATATCCCCCACACACACTTATCGATTTTCACAGGGAGATCATTGAGAGCGAAATTTAAAAAAAGAAAAGAAAAGAATTCCCCCCCCTCCCCGTGCCTCCGTATGACAAATAAAGGGGGCCGAGCCCCCCCCCCCCCCCGGCCTGCCGCGCGGGCGTGGCGGTTAAGGCCGTTGGAGAGGGCGGCGCGCGGGCACCAACGGCCGCCGCCGGCGCGAGGCAGGGGCAGCACCAGCGGGGACAGGGACGGCGGCAGGTCCCCGCCCCACGTGTCCCGGGTGGCACCGGCGGCGGGGAGCGGGACAAGGACAGGGCCGTGTCCCCGCCCCACGTGTCCCGGGTGGCGGGGAGGGGGGGTGCACACGTGGCCCCGGGCCCGCCCCCGCGGCGCGCGAAGGGTTAAGCGCAATTTGCAGTGCTGTAGCGTAATGGCTCCCAACCTAAACAAAAGGAATGATTAAGGGGGATATTTTCGAGCTACACAAAGCCCGATAGGGAAGATTTGTGTTACTAATTCCTGTGAAAGGATGTTCACGTGGTAGTTATATGGTCGCTTGCATTCACAGTTCGGTGCTTGCAGCAGTAAATCAGGAGGCTGGAAACAAAAGGGTTATTTTCTGCTCCCCCTCCTCCTGCAAATAAATAAATAAATAAATATATAAAGCCCGACCTGCCTAACTTAAGCCATATTGTAAAAATGATCATGCAATAAAATAGGTGTGGAGGGGAGCGGGGTGAAGCTAAGAAATAGGGCTGATGTGCGCAGGCTGCAGTACCTCGGTGTCTCTCAGAGCAGAGGTGGGGGGGGGCCTGCCGTGCCCTGAACCTCCCTTCAGCCCCTTCCTTCAGACACTGTTTGCTTTTCTCCTTCGCTAAGCACGAAAATAATCGCACATGTGTACTGCCAGCCCTCTCTCGCTGGGTTCAAGCTGTTATAATTTTGAATGAGGGGGCATTTAAAAATTATGAGTGAGACTCTAAATTGCCTCTTTGAAACCGGCACAGAAAAATCATTCATCATCGCTTCGAAAACTGCCCTGAAATTAAATTAAAATGAAATGAAGGAGTCTTCCTCCCAACGTGTGAGTCTTGGCAGAGCTGCTCTCCACCTTGGTTTTCCCTTTTTTTTTTCCCCCCTCCTCCCTCTCTCTCTCTCTCTCTTTTAAGCACTATGTAGGCTAATGCCGTAATTGAAATGGGAAACATGATTTGTATCTCGCTGCAGCAGGAGGCTGCCTACTGTAGCACTGGGGGTAGTCGGAGGGTTGCAGAACGCGGGGCTGTGTGTGTGTGTGTGTGTGTGTGTGTGTCACCCCCGCCGGCAGGCAGGAGGAGCGGCGGGCCAATCAGAGGGCCCGGTTTCATAAAAGCTGGTCTCTGATTGGCCGCGTGGGGAAGGGCATTGGGAACAAAGAAAAGTCCCTTTCAGGTAGGGAGCCGGAGCCGGCTCCCGCTGCCCCTCCTCCGCTGCCGGCCGCGGCCGCGCGCTGCTGCCGTCGAGGCAGCTTGTTGTGTAGTGTGTGTGTGTACATGTGTGTGTGCGCAGGGGGATTCTGATTTTGTTTTTGGTTTTTGGTTTTTTTTTTTTGGTGGTTGTTGTTGTTTTGATTTCGTTTTAAGAAAGGAAGGTTCATGGTATCTGGTGCTCTCTTCTTCCACACACAATAAATCTGTTGAAGACATTAGATTTTTTTTTTCCAAAAATAAAAAGCGGCTGCAACAAAAACACACTCAATGCAGTTAGAAGGAAAAGGTCAACTCGATCCAATACAGATCGTAAGTACGGTTGCGTGGTGTGTCTATAGCACTTAGAGGGGATTTTTTTTCTTTCATGGAAAGGGGAGCGTTAAAGAGTTTTGGGCGTTGAAATAACTAGGGTTTGGCGGGGGGGTAAAAAAAGAAAATCCCACAGGCAGGAGGATGAGGGGAAATAAGAGGGTGAAAGCACTGTAGTCACACAAACCATACTTGACGGTGCACTCGGGGGGCGTTACAGCATAGTGCCTTTTTGGGGGGTTTTAACTAACCAAGAGGGAAAAATAAAAGTGACACAATTACAGACCAGCCTGCATCCTTCCCCCCCCCCCCCCGCCTTAGCCCTCCAAGACCGAGTAACTTGTTAATAGGAGTGATGGGGTTCAGACAGATCCCGGTGGCACAGGAGGTTATTTCTCCTGTCACATGTGAATGCAAGAAATGTGAGGCTGAAGCCGGGGCGGGGGGCAGCGCCCATTTGTTCCTGGTGCCGTGAGCGTTTCCTGCCGACATCTCCCACCACGCCAGCCCCCAGCAGACACGGTGGAGGGGCTGGCTGGGGGCTATCAAACGGCCAGCCGCCGCCGAGAGGACCTGCACACCTCGAAATAATTCTTCTCCCCCCCCGCCCCCCCCAAAAAAATCTCCTCTCTCGAAACTACTACAAATTGCAGATAAGTCGAGGAAAGGTTTATAAGGGGTCTGAAACATACGCCTTTGCCATGGCATTCAGCCTCCCCCCCCCCAAACTTCAGGGATCCCCTTGGCTGAGGAAAACGCTTCACCTCTGTGACTGGTGCCGGTGACGGGGGGGGGGGGAAGCGAGAGCTAGACCTTAGGGGCTCCGTAGTGTGTGTGTGAGTGTGTGTGTTTTAAAGAGCAGATCAGTATTTGCTGGATACGCTTGTCACCCATTTTTGTTCTCACGACAACCAATTGAGCCCGTGAGCCTCACGTGATGCGAGAGGCCTGAACTGTAACGGAACCGCCGCTCCTCGGGGGTTGGCGGTTGCTGGCGCGGCCGCCCCTCCCCCCTTCCCCCCCCCCCGCCCGCCGCCACCGGCAATTCATTACGGCTTTTAGCTTCCCAACGCCGGCTAATTAAAAATACTAAGCTAACGCTCCGAGCCCGTCTGACTTACGGGGGAAGAAGGGGGAAGGAGGGCTGGTGGACGAAGTGGGGGGAGAAAAGAAATGGACTGCAAGGTTTGCTGAGACAAAGCCGGGGGGGGGGGGTGGGAAGCGATCTGTCCTGAAAAAGGGTCGTCTGTTTTATCTCTTTGGACTCTAATTACTGAATTACTTACCACATGACTGATTAGCCCAAGCTCCCTTTTTTTTTTAATTAATTTTTTCTATTTAATCTGGTCTGTGCATATTTTTTTTTCAACGTTTATTTGCAGAGAAAAAAAACTGTTCCCCCCCCCCCCCCGCATCCTATCCTTGGGAAAATTTACTTCATTTGAGAGCACGCTCTCCTTCCTCCACTCCCACAAAATGTTTTGATAACCGGTTTATCAGATCAGTGATTCCCCCCCTCCCGCTCCTCCTCCTCGGCCCCCCCTCCCCCTCCGTTTCCCCTCAAGTTAGTTCAAGAAATCAGATCTGTCAGGACGGGCGAAAAAAATGCCACTTCCCAACTAACAGGCGGAATCCAGCCCAGATTTTCAGTCCTTTCTTCTTCTTTTTTTCCTTCCTCCCTTTCACTAATTTATCCCGATGTTAGCACATTCTGTCTTGTAACACCCGGACGCCTGTAGGTTTGTTTCATGGGATCATTACTTACTGATCGGGATGGCTCCGAGGGCCGGGGCTGAAGACGGAGTGTGAAGTTGGGGAAACATTTTTAAAAATTGCTCTGATGATTGTTACCGCTCGGTGCTTATCCAGGGAAGCAAACAAACAAAAAACCCGGTCCTCGATGCTTCTGTTGTGAGTGTGAGAAATGACCTACCAGCTTGTAAAGTTGTGAGGAGCAGCGGTTTTTTTTTTTTTAAAGCGAGGAGGAAAAAACAAAACAAACAAAAAAGGACTTCTGATCCGTGTGCCAAAGTAGGGGGAGATATGTTATTGACCGATTTATACTGGCTGAGATGTTACTTGCTTTCTACTTCTTGATCACTTGCTCTTTAAGTAAAATGAGGCACAGAGTTGTTGCTGAGACGAGTGGGAACAGCATTTTGATTTGCTGGTTTAATTAAAAAATGATAAAGGATTAAAGGTAAGCAATATGCATATATTATATATATGTATGAATATTTCAGCAGTCGACTGTAAAAGGGAGAGATCCCTTTAAAAATCGTTTTAACTAAGCTTTGTCAAACACACACTCATTTGCGGTCACTGAGGCCACCTTGGTGCAGATCACTTAAAGTGTATGTCTTAATCAGTTTCCTGTACAGTCAGTAATGCTATATTTAACAGACCTAACAATTGTGTGACCTAGGAGTACATTAGAACTGCTTTTAGCACTGTTAGCTTGAGTGTATTTTTAAGAGAAAGAAGACTTCTTAATTTCTTTTTCTTTTTCTTTTTTTTTTTTTTTTACCTGTGGAGTTTAATGATTTTCAGTGAACGTTTGTATATGTAGGTTGCTGGCTTTTAATAGAAGCTGTATTGTGTCAGGGAAAATTAGGTTTCCCACTTCCCTCCGTTCTCTCCCCCCCTCACCCCCCCCTCCCCAAAAGATTAAGTAGAAAAAGAGGTAAAGATAATACAGGAAAGTCACAAAACTTCAAGGGTCTGGTTTAAAGCCACAAAATCCATGGAATGCACTGAAGAGTGAATCTGTGTCCTTCCTTTTCTCCCTTTTGTGCCTAGGTGGTGGTCCAGGGGGTTAGATTACAACATGTGCTCCAGCAGCTAGGCACGAGTCCTAAATCTGTATTTCCTGAGCTTTGTGGATTTAAATCATGTAGTTAAATTTTTGTTCTTTTTTTTTTTCTTCTTTTTTTGGACATGACTTTTTAAGAGAGATCGTGGATGTTGGGATACAACTAGATTCAAGATGCTCACTATAAAAGCATCACAGCCATTGCCTCCAGTTTAACAAACTTAAAAGCAAACAAACCCGTGGAAATATTGAATGATTTCGCTCCCCCTACCTTGCCCCCTTTTTATTAACCGTATTATATCTGGTAACACCCAGACAAGAAATATTCGACTTTTCCCCTCCTCACAGGAAAAGGTGGACGTGGACTGCAGGGTATAAACCTAGACATACCTGGGGGAGGAAGACAAGAAGAGTTAAATTTTAAAAAGCCCAACGGAGATAAACGAATGTCCCCACATCTCCAAAGGAAAGTTCATCGGATTTTTATTCTAGAGATCTCATCTTCAGGATGTCAGTGAACACTTCCACTGCAGGAAAAGGTGTGGATCCAAACGCGGTTGATACTTATGACAGTGGCGATGATTGGGAAATCGGGGTTGGGAATTTAATAATCGATTTGGACGCCGATTTGGAAAAGGACAGACAGAAATTTGAGATGAATAATTCCACGAACACCAGCAGCAGCAGCAACACCAGCTCCAAGGATTGCGGGGGTCTGGCTTCCAGTGGGGCTAATGCTACCTCAGCCTTAGCTGATGGCCTAAAATTTGCTTCTGTTCAGCCCTCTGCTCCCCAGGGGAATTCCTCTCACAAAGAGACTAGCAAATCAAAAGTGAAAAGGAGTAAAACTTCTAAGGATGCTAATAAATCTCTGCCTTCTGCTGCCTTGTATGGGATTCCTGAGATCAGCAGTGCTGGCAAGAGGCAGGAAGTCCAAGGGCGCCCTGGAGAGGCAACTGGCATGAATTCAGCACTGGGTCAAAGTGTGAGCAGTAACCCAAACGGCAATAATAACAACACCAGCAACAACAACACTATTGCCTCTTGTGGGAAAAACAAAGAGGAGAAACCAGGTAAAAACCAGGGCAGCAGAGGCTCCAAGCGGGATAAGGATGCAGGGAAATCCAGGAAGGACAAGCAGCATGACCTGCAGCAGGGCCACCCCAACGGCAGTGGGGGTGGCAGCAGCCAAGCTCCCCCTGGGCACCTGTATGGCTACGGGGCCAAGGGAGGCGGTGGTGGGAGCAGCAGCCCCTTCCACTGCGCCTCCTCCGCCGTGGGGGAGGTGAGCAAAAGTACCCCGGATTCAGGGTTAATGGGGAACTCTATTTTGGTAAAGAAGGAAGAGGAGGAGGAGGAGAGCCACAGGCGAATCAAGAAATTGAAAACAGAAAAGGTAGGACAAGCTCCTCTCCACCACCTCTCTTCTGTGTCTCCCTGTGTCTATGATAAACTTCCCACAACTGTGTGCTTGGCTCCTGTTGTTATCTCTGTTGTGTATGTGACATGCATCTGTTCTTCTTCTAAACCCCAAACCCCTCTCCCTAGGCAGAAGACAGCACGTTTTGAGTGTGCTGCTTTTCCTTTTGATTTCCTCTCCCCGTCCCCAGACCTGGAGAATGTTTCTGTTTCGTGTTGTGTGCCTCTCTTGATTTCGTTCACCCGAAAGGACAAAACCCCGAGATGACCCTGACTGAGCTGTCTCTGGTTTTAGCAGCGAGCAGCGCTGTTGGTACCGGTGGGATGGCACGTGTTGTCAGGCTGGAGGTTTGTGTGTTTGTCTAGGGGGCTGTGCAGCTCAGGCTCCACCAGTAGCGGGTCTTGGAGTTGTATGTATTGACCCCTTCCTATGACACCGGCCGATATTCGCAGCCGTTCGTCTCCCAGGCTGCAAAGGGACTGTCCCTCCCTTCTGCCTGACCCCCCCGCTTTGGAGTCCTGACTGCGCTTGGGCGAAGAGAGGCATCAGCTGAGACCTGGGCTCTGCCACTCCCCTTGGCGGAGATGCGGGACGCTCGTCGTACGGGGGACTCTTGTGGCGGTACAGCAGCCCAGAGGCCCCGAAAGCTGGTGTGGAGATGGGGAAGGAGTGAGCCAGCAGGCAGGCGGTGCCTCTAGTCCTCCTGGAAGGAGGAGGCTGGGAGGAGGGGAATGCACCTTGTACTGAGCTATGCGTGCAAAACAGCTTGCAGAACAGTTTGTCTCCTGTCTGGGGAGCTTTCTTATCTGAGCCCTGTGGGTTCTTGGATGTGAACTGCTTGTTTGCTGAGTGGTTGAAATGTATGAAAGAAATCAAATAGGGGTGTGTGTTTTTCTTGCTTTCTATTAATGTGGCAAGGATGCTTTCTGGCAGAGTAAATGGCCTTGTGTTTTTAGGGAAGGGCGGAGGGAGAGTTTGCCTTTTGTTACCGCTCATTGAGGCAGGTTCTGGTGTCATCAGGAACTGTTCGTCCAAAGGGCAGGCGGCTGCTTCTCCAGGATCGCGGGGGCTAGTTTTGGCCCAGGACTACGAGGCAGATGAAGTCTACAGGTTGCTACACCAAGAGAACCTAGTCTACCTGAAAAGTAACGCAAAAACTACCCACCTCCAAATGAGCAATGTCAGGGCGTTAGATTGCGGCTCGATTGTCTGCTGTTGGTCTCAAATTACCTACTTTTACAGCTGCCCTGAGTGAATGTTCAGTGATGGCAAAACTTTTGGGTCGGCGTCAACTGTACGGAGTGGTCTGCGAGTGTCTGGGAGGGCAGAAGATCTCAGGGAAAAGTTACGCCTTGTTATGACCTCTTACTGGCTTTTTGCTTTTCAGTGATGTTGAAGGTTGTGTAATTATTCAGTAGACTTTTTAAGGATTAGATTTGGGTGTCTGTGACATGAAATGTTTGTTAAGAAAGCGAAGATAATTTCAAGGGCTTGTGGTCAAGGCAAGGAGTGAATTAAATTTCGTATTGTGTGCCTATTATTGCTTTTAAGATAGCGTTATCTACAGATGAATTTGAATGAGCCTTGTGCCCTTTTCTAAACGCAGATGCGGAAAAAAAACCCAGATTGCTTTAATTCATGGGGATATGTTTGCACTTTGATTTATGAAAGCTGCGCTCGCTGCGGAAAGGTGTCCTAAAATCCCATGGTCTCTTTATTAACTTAGTACAGTAGGCATTTACTTTTGTTGCCAATAGTCTTCAAATTGCAGTTCTCTAATCTGCTTTAACTATCTAGATAAATTGCCCTAATCCGGTCTTCACAATGGCTGTGGTTAAAGAGTCAGAGCCATTTGATTGGATTCAGTGGCTGCCTGGAATGTGGGAGGTACTGCCCTTTTGCAACCCCCTTAGCCTTTTAATCTTTCAGCCAAATGTTCACATTCAACAATTTTGTTTAGCTGGCAATCTGAACATTTCAGTATCTCAAAGGCTGCTGTCATGGCAACAGAGATTAGAGAGTGGTGTGGTTTCTCCAGTTTTTGTGTTCTTTTCCCTCTCTAGTCACACAGGAAATTGTATGAAGAATTCATACACATGCGAGTAGTCGTACGTGCAATGTCAATCGGATCAGATGTAAATTGAGAGCAAACACGTATGGAGTGGTTCAGAGGCGGCAGCGCACTTTGTGTTGTAGTTGTTGCTTCTCCGGGAGGTTTGCAGCTTGCATTTCCAGTAACAGCCACTGCTGTTGGCACACAGTGACTTTAATATAGGCTTCGCCCATTAGAGTCGTGCAGCGTTGGCCATTGTCTGGCACAATGGTGTGCTCGCTTGCTGTCTTAAATACCATCTCGCAGCGTTTCTCTTCCTAAAGAATGTTCCTTTCTAGCCATATGATAATAATGAAGCTCCTTGCTGACAGCAGTTGCAACTTTAAACCCAGCCTGTGGTATTATTAGCGAAACTTAAAATGTCTTATGCTTGTTGTTTTGGCTTCCCCCCTCCCTCAAATATTTAATAATCATTATGATTTTTTTAAAAGGATTTTAGATTCATTAAAGTGTTCTTGTGTTGACTGTTTACACGCTAGGTGTGCGATAACTTGCACAAAGCACCTTTGTGTCTGTAGAGGAATATATAATTTTCAAGCCTGCATGTTTAAATCAGTTTCCAGTTGTCTTAATGTTCATGAAAGACACGTCTCGTGAATTTGTGTGCTTTCTTGCTTGATACAAGTGAGTTAACGCCTACCGATTCAAAACCTGAGGGTTTTTTGTATGTGGTGTGGAATATAATATTGCATTTGTTTACTATTTGTGAAAAGCTTGGAGCAGATTCCCAAGAGTTGTAGTCACTGTTTAATTTTCACAGCATGCCTCAGTGTCTATTTTTGGTCTATTTATTCTGTTTCCTTGCTGCAGAAAGTCATGTAAAACACGATAAATTGGATCTTATGAAGCCTAATTAAATCAATGACTGTGTTCTGCTGGTTCTTTTATGCAGAAACCACAAGTATGTTGTAAAAGTCGCCACTCCCCTAATATGTGGATAAAGTCAAAGCATGCTGTAATTCTAAGATGTTTGAGCTATATTCGTGCAGCCCGTTTTGTGGTTAAGCCACCAGTGACATGTCTGAATAAGTAGCTTTGACAGGTATGCTAACCACTCCTAAGATTTTTGGTGTTAAAACCTGTCTCCATTCCTCATCCACACTTTTTTTAGCACAGTTACTGAGGGTTTGTCAGCATGAACTCTTCATCTTTTGCAATGCTCTTGTAATTTTAACAGCTGTTACGTTGAAAAGCGTTCAGATTGTCTACACAGTTTTCCTTTGTGTGTTACAGGAAGAGTTTGGGATTTAAGGGCTCACTTCACTCTGAGATATGGAAAGGTTATATTTGGTGTATGAAAATGTGTGTGTTTAAGTGGAAATAATGCAGAAGGCTGAAGCTGTAAGGCAGAGCTGTAAAAACTCTGGTTGCAGTTTTAAAATGAATCCGTCTAGTAATATTCCAGGATGGAATTTATTTCTTTTGTATTAGTTTATTGTTTTTCATTAAGGCTGCATTTCATGCCTGAAAGTTGTCTTCAATAAATTATAGCGTGTTGGCGGGTATTGCTTATTTTGTTCTTCACTTTTTATAGCAGGACTGAGGGTGTTTTACACTTCGTCAGGAAATTCTGTGCGCCTTTTACCTATTGATGCAAGTCATTTAAGTACGTGCTGTGATTAATGATGCTGTGGAGATATGCTTTTCATGTACTTTTCTCGCTGGCCTTGGGTGTAGTTTATTCACTGTGAAATAAAAGGGCAGGGGGGGTCACTTGCTGTAATTACAGAACAAAGTCTATTGTTGTTTGACAGCAAACTGTTTTGAAAGCTACATAAGGGATTTAGCTGTTAAAAACATTGATAACTATGGGTGTCTAACAATAAGCGCAGCTCAAGGTTCTTAAAGTTCTGTAGTGTTGTCTAGTAGTGTGACGGAGCTTTTGGAGCTGGGTGAAGAGGTGTTGCCCTTTGGCCGAAGGAAAGCTTTTGGCCTGAACCTGCTGACCCCTGCGAATGTGTGTGACCGGGAGCTGCCATTGAATTCCTGTGCAAGAGCGAGAGTTAGCCTTAACGCAATGGAGGCCGCTCTAGAACACGCGCGCAGCCAAGCATCGCCGGTGATAAGCTGATTCAGAACTACTGGGAAAAATATTTCACTTTGGGCATCAGTAATTTTACAATTTTAATAACTTCATAAATACCCAGTAAAAAGGAGAGGATTGATTGTCCAGATGTCATGAGGTTAAGCACGTTCTCCATGTTAAAGGGCTTTGCTGCAAGATTGTTTTAATTACAGTTATATAAAAACTTGTTTTTCCAAAGTAGCATTTTATAGTCCAATAAATGAAATGTATGTTAAAAGTGCTAAGCAAAATCTCCCGTAACCACAGAGGTGTTCAATAACCAAACTCAAGTAACGTGGAAAGTACCATCTGTTCCTAGTTTTCAACATAAAAACAGGAATTGAATGGCTGTGATTTGCTCATACTGTTTGACTCTCGTTCTTTTTTTATTATTATCATTATTTAAAAAAGTTCACCTGGCACTTTATAGAAGCTTTCTGAAATGCAATAATACGGGGGAGACTGTGAAAACACATGTTCATACATACATTTAACCGGTTCCACTTTCATTTAAAGAGATTTCCAGAAGCTCAGTCATTGAAGAATTTATAATAGTGAATCACCTCCTGCAGGCAAACACAATGAGGGTCAGTTCTTCAAAGATCTTACTATTTAGCTAGAACCTGAATTATTCTGTCAGTTTTTCCCGGAGAGGTAAAAGAAAGAAAGGAAGAAAGAGAGAAAGAAAAAGACTCTCAAAGGATAACTTTAGCAAGCTCTTATCAGTCACCTAATTGTATATGATAAAACCATTGACTAAAATTTGCCATGCAGAGACTTTTCTGCTCTTCAGAGAAGCGTTCTAGAATTGTTGAAAGCTGGAAAATTATTCTTTTAAAGGTAACTTAAGTTCTGAACTGTTAGGCAATGAGATTTTTGGCTGCAGCCTATGAGCCCTGGATAAAACGCCATCCGGCCTTTGTTTGAGGTCTTTTATTGAAGCTAATGACTGGTCTTGTGCCGCCCTGAGATAAATGACATTATCTCTGAGTGGTCTGACAGGAAACAGACATGTTAATGGTGAAGCTGCGGGGAGGATCTGCTCCAGTTCTGACAAAAGAGTAAAGCCCGGACCCCTGGTTGCGATCATTAACACATAATGCATTCCTGCTTCTCCTGCGAGGGCCTGGGTAATTGGAAAGCTATTTTATCAACAACAACTTAAATCATAAGTCTGCAATGTGACGTTTCTCTTGCATGCTAGAACTTTTTTTTTTTTTTTTTGCATAAGAAATGTGTTATTTGGTTTTTAAAAGGTGTTAGCTCAAGGCTGCCCATGCTGAGGTTCTGTGGCCTGCTTGCTCTTAATTGAGCACATCCTTTGGCTGTTGAATGCAGTGTTCCCCTCCGTTTGGTCTGTGTTGTCTGTGGGATTTGCATTTGTAAAAGTAGGCTGTTTACTTCAGTGAGAGCAGGATTTGTCCTGTGCTTGCTTTGTAAGACAGATGGATTAAAAAAAAAGAAACAGCAGAAAGCTATGCTTCCTTAGATGAGACTGTTGAGGGGACAGTGGGACATAATGGTACCCATTACAAATTAAAAACCTGACATGGTAGAGGGCTTTGCAGCTCAGCATCTATTTCTCCCCATTAGCACTTCGCTCACCGTGTCCAGAAAGTCCGTGAGCGTATTCCATGCCAGCGAGCCCAAGGGTTGGCTGCTCCCAGTGGCGTGTTTTTACACTCCCTACTTGCTGCGGTCTGTATGGGGAGCCTCCGGATCTCAGAACGCTTGCATGCATCCTGCTGCCTTCGTTTGCTTGTCCAGGTTGTTTCAAGACCTTGGTCCAGTTGAGAGCTAGACTGGAGGACACTTGTAAGCGTCCGCTTGTTAAAATCCAGGGAGAGAGGTAGCAGAGCAGGTGATCTGAGATGTTCTTGAAATTGTATCAAGCGTGGGGTTAATCTTAAGCACAGAATTGTATTGTGGCACCCTTTTTTCCTCTCTGAAGCCACTAAGATGGCTCATGTATCCAGGAACCACACATGGGATTAAAGGTCACAGAGCATGGTCTGTGACATACTAGATCAGAAGACTAGTCTGGAGAGAGAACATAAAGAAATGGAGTTGGGAGACCTAGGCCAAATATGTTTAGAATTAGAGGTGCCTTCCAAAAGCCTAATGTATGAGTGGCGTCTTGACAGACCATACATGCACGTTTACCCCTCCAGCTGCAGGTATTATTATAATGACTTCATTGAAGCTTTCTTTTCACTTATGTGCAGTGTTTCTCCAAAGTTTTGATGTTACTGGTATATGTCATATCTGAGCACGTTTTGCAAGCATTATCAAGAATACGGTCTTGGAAATGCTAACATTTCTGCTATCAGAAATACCACCTTCACTTCTAGTTTGGATAAAGATAGTTATCTACTTTGGATTTCTGTGACACATCCTCGAAAAAAAAGGTTAGATCATTTCCACCTACTTAGGCAATTGTGTATATTTACTTTCTGAATGTTGTTACCGAATGTTCTGTACTTTTGTTATGCCGCTCATATATATAATTGGAATTGTATGTCAGCTACATATTCAGGAGTTGTTGCATGGTATACAATTGGGATGCCTGAATATAATCTAGTTTTAGAGTTTGCCTTGCTCTGAGCTAGGATACTTCCTTTTGGACATAGATGATCCAACGACCAGGTTATTCTTCACTGAATACGCTTAGCGCTATGCCAGTTGTACATTGCACTTACAATATGCCAAAACATACGCTGTGATATGGCATTGTATTTCCCCAGAAGGTTAGAGAGATTATGTGGTTCAGAACTGTGCTTTATTTCTTATAATAGATACATATGCTCTGAATCCTCAGATGGTGTCATACCTGTGGATCTGTGGCTATAGTGACTTCAGCTGAAAGGCTGTCCATGGTTTTGCTAAAATCTTGTGTTGGTTTCAGTATGTTTACATGTCAAGGAGGTTTTGTTTATTAATAATCACAGCAATTATATGCATCTTGCCTTTTTTTTTTGTCTGTACGCAATATTACCTTTTGGGTGAGAGACAGTAAAATGGCGGCCCTTGAAACTTTCTGATGACAGTGTAATTACAAAATGTAAACAATTTTCTAAAACTCAGGAATGGTCATTTATAGTTCTTCATTTTTTTTTTTCAATTTGGCAAACCTTTTATTTTTTTTCTTCTCTTCCCTTTTCGCACCAGAATGTTTCTGCCTAGTGAAGCTCTTCTGTGGTGCAGTGTTTGACCTAAGTGAATAATGACACAAGCTATCATTTTAAAATTTGCTTACAAATATGTTTGAAATAAGAGAATTGGAATAAAGATAATTACCAGTTTTCAAGACTTGAGGGGTTTTCTTAAAATGAGATTTTAAATCACAGGATTTTTTTGGTTACGTTCATGAAATTAAAACCGCAGTTTACTGTAGGCTGTGAGTAGCCTTTTGGGCCAATATGAAGATCAGACTATAACTTTTCATTGTGCTGTAGTCAAGGTTTCACTAAGCATTCTCTGTTGCATTTTTCTCTTTTAATTCTGACTAAATGGTCTTGGCAATTGGAACAAAGCCTTTACATTTGCATGAAAGGTTGTAAAACTATTCAGAAGGACTTGACTGACAAGCAAGTTCTTTGTAATTTTTTCCTTTTTTGAAAAAGAATGCTGAAAGAAAACTCAAGGGGGTGGGAATAGATAGTTTTTCTCTGGTGTCCCTGTGTGTGCATGAACATGTACGAGTACATATAATACATGCTTATACATAGGACTGTTTAAATTTGATTGAACAGTTTGAGCGAGTGACTAGTGTGAGTTGCATGCAGTGAAATCGGATTAGTGACTGTCTGTGCGGGTTTTCCATCTCATGTCTATCTGTGGTATTTGGTTACTTTGTTTACTGAACTCTTAAGCCAACACTACAAGTAAAAATGATGCATTTCAGGGAGAGATGCTTGATAATATGAATGCCTGCATTTCCTGTAGGTAGGCAAATACTGCAAAGGGTCAAAACAAAGGGGTCAGCTTTTCCAGCATCTACCTGTAGCATCCAGTGAGGCCATTCAGGTCAAAGCCAGTGTGAATTTCAATTTGAAGCTCTTTGTTTTAGTAAATAATGAAGTAAAAAAAAGGTTGGTATACCATGCTGTGTTGAATTGTCCTTTATGTTAAGTCTTCCTCGACCGTTACGACTTCCCAGTCTTCAGAAAAAACAAATATTGAAAATTTCATTCCTTTATCTTCTCCCATCTTTCCCTCTCCTTTTTTAAGTCTTCTCAGCCTAAATATTATTGCTGGTCAGAAACCCAGCTTGACTGAGGTATTTCTGTCCCCTGGGAATATCCATTGTCAACTAGTACCATAGGAAAGAATGTGCCCATGGGGGTGTTTCAAACATATGCCAATAGTGGTATGTGAACGCAGTTTTTACAGTTAAAAGAGCAAACTAAGATACATTGATTGTATTTGCTTGGTATTTATAAAACACTGATATTCGTGTTGTTGAATTGTCTTGTCATGTTAACCAGGAAGCAGATGGCATCATGCCACTGAAGTATACTTTTACTTAAAGGAACTTTAGAGGTTTTGATGTGTTTTCTTTTCCTCTTATTTCCCTGATGGCTTCTTTTTATTGAAGAGTAACATGAGGAGACCTGGTAGCAATTTTATTGCTTTCCCATGACAGTTTGAAATAATAGCTTGGTCTTTGGTTGCCAGTCAAGTTTCTACCAGTCAGCTTGATTCTGTTTTTTATCATGTGGCAGTGGATTATAAAAAAGTATATGTTTGTAGTTTGCCCTTAGAAACTGGCTCCTTTTTTTTCTTTTAATGCTTCAATTAGCAACAGAAGACTAAGCTCCAATTGGTCACACTTTTGTAAACTCCTAGAAGTGACTTTCTTTCATCCTTCTGATGAAAGAAAGCGCCCGAGTTTAGGCTCAGTTTCCCAGGAAGTTTTGAGGCACATCTGGCCCCTTTAACTGGGGACACGAGGCAGTTTGATTTTGCACACTTGTAGTCTTTCCCATTAGCCACTGACTTCATTTGGAGGGTTTTGTTAAGCTTCCCTCCTCCCCCCTCCAACATAAATTCACCCTAGTCCTGTGCTGCCTTCACTGATGAATTTCAGTGATACTGCACTGAACTATGACAGAAATATGTCTCTGGCACAGGAATAGCACCATAGGTGTTTGTTACATAAGCTTAGATTTTACGGTTTTTACTGCTTCCTTCCCCTCAACCGTTACGAAGAGTCAAATGCAACTTGTAAGCTCCTTTCTCATAGTGCGTAGGGCCAGACCAAATTATTTTTGGATTTCCTGTCACCTCCTTGGCTGATTTTTGCGGATGGCTCATGTTAAAAGCAACAATAATGTTTGAATTGGAAGGGTTTGGTCTTTGGGTTTTCATTCTTCATGGAGAACTGTTTATTTGTGTGTGGTTCGCCACAGTACATGGATAGTACTATCAAATCTGTGCTTTATTATAGGCTTTTAACAGTGGAGTAACGGCAGTAGTTGTGTATTTCTGGGTTTCATGTTCTTGCCAATACTTCCTTTTTGGAGGAGGGAAATGAAACTCTGTATCTCTGCAACAAAAGGTAACAGAAGCAAATTCAATTGAAAAGGGACCTGGTCTCTGAACTGGACGTTCTTTTGCGGCTAGACGTTTCAAATCTGATTGAGCAAACGTCCAGGGGTTTGTGTAGTTAGCCTGTTCTGAAAGCACGACTCTAATACTCCAGGAGTATGCTGGCTGTATTGAACATATTTGACATAAAATTTCACTGCCCTGGGTTTAATGTTAGGCAGGGTTATGTTCAATTGCGCTGTGTTCTGGGATTTGAGGAGAAAGATATTGTAGTAAGTTGAGCACAAAGAAGGTTGTTCTTCTACGTCCTGTGTTACTAGACAAAACTTCACGTTCCTACCTCCTTCGACCCGGTAGTAAGGTGTAGTTTGATGTAATAAACTTAGTGTTATTAGTTGCTGTTAAAGGATAGGATTATATATTGTGTGTGTGCGCGCACACAAACACACACACACACACACACACACACACACACACATATATTATACATATATAAAACCCTGCTACTGTTTTATAAATACAGCAGCTGAGATTTGGCTGATTGTCTATATTTACATTCCATGTCCAGATCCTTTAACAATCTTTCCTGTGATGCTACACCAGATGCCAAACACTGAAGGAGAAAGCTAGCAGCTGTTTCCATTACACCATTGGTACATTATCCCCTACACTTTATTTTCATTTTTATACTCTCCTTCAACCTTTTCCTACTCACCCCTTAAAACAGAATTTTTTCCTTCTGCCTGTGATTTATCCGTCTACAGGATTATGTGTTATTCTTAGCTTTAAAAAATAGTCTGCTTGAATTTTTTTTTCTCTTAAGAGCTTAATGCTTTGTCTCTTGCTGACAGTGAGGCTGCAGTCCTTTCTCAACTCCCAGAGGTAGATCATTGCATTATGTCTGCGTAAGTCCTACTTGAGAGGAGTCTAGGTTACAAAACAGGGCCCAGTGTTACCAATTTGATTAGTCTTACAACAACTTGAGTCACTATGTGATTTATACTTTTTGCACGCAGTCTGAATAGTAGCTTTTTCATTCTTACTCCTTCCCTCTCCACCATCTCTCTGAAAATAATAGTTTCATGGCTGTGTGCTGTTATTGCTGAGATATGACTGAGAACTGCATGCAGTACAGTGAAGCACATTCATTTTCATCTAGTACCCGTTTATTGCCTTGAGCACTGTAAATCTGTCAGCTCTTCACGATGCTTTCACCTCTTTCTTCATTTGCTCCAGCTTCTAGTTTGACAATGTTCCCCTGAGGCAGAATTCTAATCTGCTTCCAATTAGTTGCAAAATGTGACTCAAATTTCCACATTATGACTGCTGTTTTACTTGCACGCACACATCTAGAAACAAATTAATGCTCTTGAATATTTATTTTTTGAGCCTTCGGATTTACTTTGGGAAGAAAAGTTGCCAACTATTTTCAGATTACTTCCAAGATTTACATTTTTCCTCAAACTAGTAGTATTTATCACAGATTCAGAATGTCTCTTGTTTTTAGAATGTCTCTAGTTTTTAAAAAACCTTTCCAGCTGATTGGTAATTATTGAAAATACATTGCATTATGGATAAAATCTAAAAATGAACAATAATTACAATTACGGTTAGAACAATTTGTTTATAATTACCGTATCAATTCCGGATGTGAGGCATTTCTGTTCTGTGGGGTTAGCGATACAAATATTTTTTTCGCCTTTGACTGTAGTTCTTCAGGAGGAGGAACATACTTATTTGCCATGTATCTGCCTGCCACTTATTATCTGCAACTCCAGAAGCCATCATTTCGTTTGAGGGGAGGATACTGAGATTCATCTGGTCTTTAGTGACTGTTAATAGATACAACTCATGAAAACGTATTTATGTGTGTCCCTCTGTATGTGTCTCTACTTGTGCGTGCATGTACACATGGGCACGCTGGTGTACCTTTCAGATACTTGAGATGAATGGAGCTTGCAGGATTCTTGGGTAGTGTTCATACTCCTGTGAGCAGTTGCATTAGAAATATGGCCTTTACAGTTTTATTTCTTGGGGAAGAAGTGAAATTTTGGGTGGAAAGTGTGGAGACCTAGATTCTGCTGCACCAAGGAAGGACTGAAGTCTACACCCAAGCGGGAGTCTGAACCTTCGGTCCTCGTGCAGGCAAAACTGGCATCCGAGTCTCCATGACGCTTCTTCTTTGCTGCCCTTCCACCGCAGTGCTCTTCCACTTCAAAGTCTGTAGTTGCCTATATGAAGAAATGCTGTGTATTTAATTCAAGTATACCAGTAGCTAAATTTATAGGTGCAAATCTTTAGTAGAGCTTAGCACTCTGCAGCTTGGCAGATTGATGTCAGCAGCCGTAATAGACTTTAAATAGGCTTGCAGAATTTCATTGAAAGTAAATTGCTGAAGTTGATATTGCTAAGTACCTGTCATTTCTAAATGAGATTTGCACCTGTAAATTTAGCTATTCGTTTACAATAATTCACTTATTTATAGACAGCGAGGTTTTTTTTTTTTAACATTTCATTATCTTTTCCCATCGTAGGTTGAGGTGGTAGTCTGCTGGCCCCATATGCTTTGTGTGTGCACATCTAAATGAAGGTAAACACAGCACACACATTCGCTGTCTTTGGGTTCATACCCTCTGATAACTTATTTTCCATCAAGAACAAAAATGTAAAAATAGAGACAAAGGAAAATGACCTTGATATTTCGTTTTCTCTTGGGTCATAAATGCCTCTTACTGCAGAGATGAGAAACCTAACATGTCCTTATTTCTTTAAAGAATTCGCTTACTCTACTAGACTCCTGTGATTCACAGCATCGTTTTATGAGGAAACAATATTTGCAAACATTGTGAAATGCTCCAGCAGCATGACCTTTTTTTTCTTTTTCCATACAACATCAAAGTCTTTGAGGTTCAGCTCTGTAGGCAGGGTGAATTGCAGTTGCTGTGATTGTCAGCTGTTAAGAAGAAAGTACACAGACAATTAAAATTCAAGTGGAATGTGTGTATTTGTAGCTTACAATAACTGACTTAAAGACATTCGCAGTGTTTAACCAGGCCAGCGCATAAAACACACACACACACACACACACACACACACACACGTATGTACACGCACGCACACATCCACATCCACACATTATTAATTTTTCAGGCAAAAGCCACAGTGCTTCTGAGAAGCATTAAATGCTTTTGTTGATGGCTTATAGTTTTATAAACTCTAAATGAGCTTATTGCATTTTAACCAGCACTAAATAATAGAAGAACCTATGAGCCTCCGCATTGGACAGCAGCCAAGCAGCCACAGAAAGAAAGAAAGAAAGAAAAAAAGAAATGAATGGTTTAATTGTAGAGCAAATCATTTGTTTACAGATTAAGACCTATTTGGTAGCCAAATCCTATGGACAAGGAGGTGAAAGAATGAAGCACTAAGGTACAGGAAATGAGTGTCTGGCTTTATATTTTGTGACCAAGTTCTGCTATTTTTACCCCCTCCTGAAGCAGAGGAGGCAAGGAAAAAACTGAATTGTTTAGGGGCAGGCTGTTGAGCAAAGCGCACGTCTTTAGGAGGAACAAAAGGGTGGGAGAAGGCAAGCCTGGATGCCCTTTGCACTCTGCCTCCGACCTGCCAACTGGAGCTGCTTCCAGCTAAGGGGCACCAGTTGGTGGCTGGAAGAGCTGCCCTGTTTTGTTTGCCTGAGTTTGCAGGGAAGAGAAATGCTTCTATTAATCTGAGCAAACATAATACTTTTTTTTTTTTTTCTGGAACCTGTCTCCCTGAAATGCAGTTTGGCTTTCTCACAAAAATCCCCCCCCCCGCCCCTTTTAAAGGCAAGTTGTGTAAATGGGCCTTTTGTTTCAATAATCCTAATTAATTAGTGGACAGTTCAGATGGTTAAGAAGAGCTTTCGGGTCCTGCTTTATTGTTGTACAACATTTTTTTTAAAGACCCACTTACTGGTGGCCTGTGAATTTAAAGATATCATTTTCATGAATCATTGGTTTAAAGATCAAAGGAAATAAAGTATTATAGCAGAAGTGGAATAACCTCTACTTTAAAGGTTGTTTAAGCTTTTTTTTTTTTTTTCATTTGAGCCTCCTATTTTTCAGTGATTTCTAACTTTTCAAAAATATTTTATAAGCTGAATTTCCTGCGGCTTTTTTACTCCCCACTCATTTACTCGTTTTCCCACCATCACCTCCATGGAACCGAAATTGCCAAGTTTGAGTACAGAAAAAGTTCATTAGAAAAAAAATCTCATTCAGAACAATATATTTTATTTATACAAAACATCCCCATCCTCACTATCAGTAGCTTGGGAGGCGAAGCCTTCTTGAAAAATGCGTCATGATCCTTTATGTGAAAATTGGCTCTGATCCTTGTGAAGAGGATCTATTGGGCCTATGTAATAAAGACTGTAAATACCCCATTTTCTGTCTGCAATGGCTATAGTAACTTTGGGTGAGGGAAGGAGCGGGCATAGCTGAGGTTGGCGGGTTGTGTCTGGTCATGTGAAGTCATTTTAGGCTCCCTTATAGTAAAGAAAAGACATTGAGTTTTGTATTGCTTTAACTAACTAGGACAATTTATGTAAAGAAAAAAATAACTTGTCAGTTGTTCACGTTTGAAATCCAGTAAAAGACTGGACAGGTTGTTAGTGTACCTTGTGCTGTATAATTGTATACAGCAAAGGGGACAAAAAAGAGGTTAATGAGCTTCAGGTGTGGCATTTTAAAAGCTTAACAAAGTCCTTTAATATGGCGTGACTGAAATTTAGTACCACCATATAAAGTATTACCCCCTCTGCTTATAGATGAACATCTCAAAGAACATTGCCAGGAATGCTGCCAGGAACCGGTGCTCTTTCACAAGCTGTAGTCTACTAAATAGTCACCCTAAGAACAATATCCTTCTTAATATTCTATTTATATATATATATATATATTAGTTTCTGCTATATTTCTGTATCCAGAAAATGGGAAGAATTCCTATGTGGTAAGTGCATGCTGTTGTATTCCCAAGTAACAGGCCATTTCACACACTGCACCTAGAGATAGATAGACTCTGCGTGCTTTGAAATGAGTAGCAACATTAGCATTAAAATCTCCAGGAGGAGAATGCAACCTTGAAAGTTATGTAAGAAATGGGTCTGTTATGTGCAGTCTAATTATATGCATATCTGTGTACGCCGTATTTCCCTTTGTTTTTTCCCCTGGCAGTGAAAGAGCTATTTCCTCTGGAACATTAAACTGCATTCTGTTATCTGATATCTGTTTGGTAAAAAGAGCTTTGACATCATATGTTAAGTGACTGAAAGCAGTGTTCTGAGTGAGCCTTGAAGAACTTAACTTTGCATTATGTTCTGGTACGGCGATTTTGCTCACATCGGGCTTTAGAACTTGGATAACATGAACGGTGGAATTGCAAAAGCAGTCTGCGAGAGGAATTTTGTTTTGGAAAGCATAGCCTCAAAATAGTCATATATTTTTGCATCTAATTACAGGTTTATAGTTTCGTTGTTACTGCTTCTAACAGATACACAGTTGGATGGTCTTTACACTGCGTGGTAAAAATGATAGCATTGAAATAACGGACCAAAATTTCATAAAATCTCAAGACAGAATTATTCCTTTGTGTATGTATGCAAGGCTTCAGACAGCTATCGGTAGTCACGTTCACCCCAGGCTAATTGTTAGCTTTTTGATCAATGTAATAAAGTACGTAAACATTTATATGCTTTCTTAATCCGGTAGTACCATGTCCAAATGCTTGACAGACTTATTGAACTTCTCTGTCTCCTTGGTAGCGTCAAAAATGACAGTTAAGCAGCATTGCCATGAATGTGGGCCTCAGTAAATTGAAAAGGAAATTTGCCTTCTAAATGTGCAATTTAAGCCCAAGAAATTGTTTCATCTCAGGATTTTGCAAAATTTGATACGAGCTCAGTTTCATTTTGGACCGGGAGCCAAAGGGCTGGTCAAGTTCTGAGAAAAACAAAGGAAGTTGCTGAAATGGTTCTAACTCATTAAGATAAAAATAGCTGCGGATAATATTTATGGCAGCATAAAAGCTGCTCTGCCTTGTAATTAGGTTTAACCACTTTTAATTCTTCCAAGAAAAGCCATGCAAATGTAATATTACTTTCAGAATTGAATGGGGGGAGGGGAAGGAAAGCAAGTTAATCCGCTAACAAATTTTCAGGATCTTCCAGGAAGCAAACCCTTGATAAGTTTAAATGTAGAGGTCAGAGCACACTTTTGTCCTGTCAGACCTGTGTCTGCATGGCCCGTGGGTCTTTTGGATCTGATCGTGCCTCTGTTGCACAAAGAAGCCAATGCCTTTACTAATGTGAATGGACTCCAGCTCTGTGGATGAGGAGCGTGACACCTGTGTTGTTCATTCCCATGCTTTCAGTATGCTCAGTGTTTTGACCTAGAGAAGGTCACTCGCTCTGGAAACTGAAAGTCGGTATATCCATTTTTTTTTTTTCAGCTAACTAGGCTAATTTGTTTTAGTCATTGCTAAATTTGTAAAGCCTTCTCTGAGAAACCAGGTTATGAACAGGGAGGAAATGTAAGTTGTTTTGAGATTAATTGACTCTCCTTTTAAATCATAGCTTAGCTAAAAATATGCCTGTAGCCCACTTTAGAGCTTAATTAATAAATTCATTGAGTGTGACAGCAGAGCATCATTACAAGTCTTTCAAGAACAGAAAAGTAATTTCTTTGGTTTAGTTTAAGCCAGGTTGTGCTTACTAAATCCTATTACAGCACTACGGTGATTCTTTAGTATCTGTATCAGTTTGTTAGCGTGGAAGTGGACTATGCTAAATCTTGTTTTCTTGATTTCAGGACATGAAATGTCACATTTTTGCACAGTTGTCTTACAAAAGAATTTGCATAGTTCTCTTGCAAAAGAGCACCACCAAGTCTGTCTTGGCCGTAGTCTTTGTATTCTTAGACTTCTACCGTAGAGTGAGGCCATACCTGTGAAATGGGTGTAAATGGAGCTACGCCAGGGCAGAATTGGTTGCTAATTGCCCAAGTGTGTCTCATCCTGCAGGTATCAGTGGAACCACTTTGGTTTCTAGAAGAAACAGCAGCTGTGGCCCCACATCTGGTTGTGGCTACATCTACCTAGAGTACTATCGATGCTCATCACTTCCCCTTCCCACCTTACTTTCCACAAGGTGGGCCATTCCCTAGCCTACTTCTGTCAAAAAACAACAGAACAAAACAAGTCCAGGTGATGTAAGCAGTGAGTTTTTCCTGACCCAGTGTCTGACTTGACTGGGATGCATGCAGGGTTACATAGACAATTTGAAGAGGGAAGCAATGATCTCAGATCAGTGATGGAGGGCTGGGTTCGATACCCTCGGTCGGTGTGGTTTACTTGCAGCCGTAACAAGATATGCGACTACAGGCTAAGTATGCTGATTTGGGGGGGGAGGGGGGGGAAGAGGCATTTAGACTGATATTTTCAATGTCCTGGTTAACCAGAGCAATCTATTTAAAAAAATAATCAAGAGGACTGAGCAATTAAATTCCTTTTTCTTTATTATATCCCATTACTTGCTTTCTTTATGAAGGCTATCCCTTTTTTGTGTAATTTTTTTTATCCTTATTTCCACTAAATTGGTGATTATCCTTACTTTTACTTGCATTTGATATGGTGCTACTTCCTTGCGTGATATTCTCATGTTGAAGTGCCTTTTTCAAATCTTTTGCTATCTTGTGCTGTATTCAATATTAGTCGAACAGGTGGAGTATCAGGAGAAAATTTTCCCCCGGATCTTCTCGTTCATTTGACAGATTGTATGTGTCGTCAGATCTCTAGTTCCCTGGTGTAGTTAGTCAGGTTCCCCTGTTGTTTCTGTGGATTTATCAGCCAGCTACTGAGGAGAAAAAAGTATTTCTGAATTAATAGGAAAACGTGTTGTGAAACTGCAAAAATGCATAGAAGGCTCCAGTGTAAGCACTGTATCTGGGACAACTGTTTTAGGGCTTTCTTTTTATTTGGGGAACCAACTGGGCTTTGACAGGCACCATCCCTTTGGGTTAATGACAGCTGAGTACAGAAATCTATGTGTCCTTTATTGTCCTGTCCTGGAAGCCCCCATCTAGAACTCCTCTTTAGCAGGGTTGGAAGGTGCTCAACTGCCTGTCCAGTGGCCAGGGGCTGTGGTGGTCACTGGGAAGGATATCATGGGTAGCAACAAGGACAGCATTCTGAGACATAATGGTAGGAGCTGGCAGTGGGTCACTTCACATAAATGGAATTTACCTGGATGAGAAGAAAATTCACTCCCATTTTTCGGAGAAAGCTCTTTTGACAGGGGGAGGAGGACGTTGAGCAATGTCTGTCTTCTCAGCAAGAGGAAGGATTTTTGTGGACGCTTGCCACCGGATTGTGGAAAACTCACTTTTCAGCTTGGAAGGCGTTTTGGAGCTGACACAAGATGGAAACGGCCTTGGCTTTCTGGCACTTTTGAGTGCTGGTCAGTCTTTTGGGGATCGATCTTAGGGCTCTTGATGGCCCTGTATACCTAGTGTAATAGATATGGGTCACCTTCGGTAACAGGTGACTTTATAACCCCTTGTGCAACCGGTTTGTTTTGACAGATTTGGTGCTTGTGTGCCAACTCTGTGTTGTTTAGGCAGCCAGGGTGGGATCCAGTTGCAGAAGTGGCATGGCGTGAAGTTGCTAGTTGCGCTGCCGTTCTTCTGAGTTGCGCTGCCGTTCTTCTGAATGTAACACACGTGAACTAGCTAATAGCTAGGTAAGTTATCTCCTGGCGAGGAAATAACAAAAGGGCCTGTTTGGCAGGGAAGAGGCAGCAAGAGAGCAGTGAGGGAAGGGCAGGCCAATCTGGTGAGTCTCTGTGTTGTGATATTGAGGTTAGGATAACCTATGAATCTTGGCTTTCTTGTCTTTCTCTGGCTGTCATATGGCCCTGATGTGATTTTGCCAGTCCTGGATAGGTGAAGCTGCAATCTAGCTTCTCAGCAACCGGTATATACCTATATGAGCATTTGGTGTGCGCTCATTCCTCTTAGCCCCGTTTCCACAGTGGAGAGGAGCATATGGCAGTAGCTAATTACCGAAGAGTTAGTTTCTGTTCAGTGTGCCTGCATTTTCATATAGATGCTTATGCTTGCAGTAACTTGGATTTCAAACTACTTTCATCTCAGCAAGAGAAGCGTAAGAAGCACGAGAGATGAATATCAGCAGTTGCTTTCTTTAGAACCGAGGGCTGAAAGGAAAACACCATCTTTCCTGGTTACAGTTAACCTCCGCTTGAACTCTGGACGGTTGAAACTGGCACCGGCCCCTTTTCTCCATTCTGGAACTTCCTCTTCCAAATTTGTACAGAAAGGTATCTTGGGAGTTACCATAATGATGACTGATGTCATTTGCAGGGCACTGGAGAGCTGGCTTAAATGACCTGGCCTGACAAATGGGCTTTCGTTGGTTGGGAAAAGAAGCAAAGCTGTTGACTGTAGTTGTGCCCCCATTCGTTATGGCAGAAGAACTTCTAGGCTGTTTTGCTTTGTGTCTAACCTGATGAAAGATCTGAAGAGTTGCGCTGAGGAGCCACAGATGCGGGCTGCGCCGAGACCTGTAGTTGCTTCCATGTTACTTGTGCTTGAGTACATGCGCACAGTTGGCGAAAAAAGACTTTACTGGGATGGGTGCGGCTCTAAATTTGGCGCATTTAGAAAGTAAAGGCTATATTTGGCTTGCCAAATTTACAAAATCTGTAACTAATTTAGGGGATGTTAACGTTTTTGTCCATATGCTTGCCTTTGATTCAGAAACTGTTTCAGAGTTCGGTGAAACGTTGTTTGTTCCCAAGATGTTAACTTTCCGAAAAGTCACTGCGTATCAGTTAATTAGGGGTGTTTATAGGATCAGCATGTTATTAAATAAACAAATTCCTGTCAGTAATTAAAATGTGAGCATGATAATCTTAAAATACAGTCATCTGACCTCTTTAAAGATACAGCTTATGTGCTACTCTGTGCTATGTTTAATTAGAAATCACAGTCTAATAATGGGAATGTTTACTCTCTAATGAAACTAAATATAGAGATCTCTTCACTTTTTGTCCCCCAGCTGTGTTGTCTGTATTAAAATTTGAATACTTCCTCCCCAGTCATCTCAGTTAAATAAACTTGCTATTGATCGGGAACTTTACTCTGCTGATTAGCAGTTCTTTACTGCCCATATTGCTCTCTAAAGCGCAAGGATAGCCTAAAATGGCTGCAGATTATGATGTATGGCTGCTCTTGTGAAACTGCAGCTGTGAATCTAAAAGAGGATGTAACCATGCAGAATCGCTCTTTTAGATGGTCATTAGCACTGCATAAGTACAAGCCTCTTTTTCAGATAGCATTTATTCTTCACGGTTCTTCTGCTAGTATTTGATGGCAATGTCATTTGCCGAGCACTGAATAACAATGAACGTTTTATTGAAGTACAGTATTCTGAACCAGTGCTTTTTAAGCTGTTTAAGTGCTTAATTTTCGTTTGACTGCTTCTTTTCATGCAAATGTGAGTGTAACAGAAAAAGCCAATGCATTCTGCTCTGTTGTGCTGCCGTGACGTATGGGACGGAGCTGAAGGCTTGTGTGTAGGAGAGGGAAACATAGCTTCATTTGTCACATTTATCCATTGGCATCCTGCTCCAGTTTTATCCTTCCTTCTTACTTTTATTTAGAACACACACACACGGACACGCGCACACACACACACGCACACACACACACACAGACGCGCACACACACAGAGAGCACAAGGCTTTCTCTGTGCTACTAAGGAAGAAGCAAGCCAAGAAATGGTCTCTTTCATGGGAAGGAAAAGAGGACTCAGGTCTAAATAATTCCTTGTTTAATTGTTTTCTTCTCCTTCCAAGGATCTCAAAACACTTCCAGGCATTAGGGAGATGGTTTTTGAAAGCCAGATTTTTATGTGGTGAACACGTACAACTGTGGCAAGATTTTCAACAGTCTAGCACCTACTTCTGCCCTTATGAGAGTCTGAGGGAAAGCCCTGCACCCAGTGTGCTTTGTTCTTTTGAACATCTGGCCTCTTATTTTGCTTTGTGAGCTATTTTGAAAATCTGGCATCAGTTCTGGGTTTTAAGCTCTAATTAAATATAGTACACAGTCTGACTATAAGCTTCACAATACCCGGGGAGGGGGAAGGGGAAGGCTGTCCCTATTTTACAGACAACGAAACTGAGATAGATCACTAGGTTATTGAAAATTGCCAATACATTTTCGTACTAAACAGCTCCATCAAAAGTGACTTTCAGAGCCTAAATTCAGACCAAAAGAAATATGTCCACGATTTCAGCAGTTCTAGGTTTTAGAACCACTAAGCGAATTAATTACGCTATGGCCAGGAAATTAGTCATACTAAGCCATAAGGACTGGTAGTATCCGTTCCTGCATTAACATCAGTCTCTTAACACGGTTTGGGAATGTGAATTAATACTCGTTTTTAACTGAGTAGAACAGCAAATAGTACGTTCTTTCTATGGAGTACTAGCCAAATACTCTGCAGAATTTAAAGGTCGCAAAGCTAATGGTAAAAAAAAAAAAAAAAAAAAAGTACGCAGGTAGCGTGATTCCCTTGAAGGGTGATTCCCTTTAATTATTGACCATATTGAAAGCTAGTGGCAAGTCTTCAATAGATGCTCAAGCTAATCCAGGCTAGGGTGGCTTAAATACTTGTTTCTTTGCTATGTAGGATTTAAAGAATTTTCTGTATGTTACGCATAGCAAAATTCAAGAGGTTCGTCTTTCAACTTTTTTTTTTCCCCGCTATAGAAAGCCTAGGTTGCAGTGTAAGAGCATGCATGGTGTATGTGAAGTCCTTTTTCAGAGATCTGCCAACTCTATCTCTGTATCTTAGTTGTCTATTTATGCTTTTTCCAAAGTTAGTGTGGGTGTGCCTTGTCTTCTTTCTCTATCCTCATTACACAAACAGTGCCTTCAGGAAGCTTTCAGTCAGTGTTTTCTGCTTGACCATTAGTCATAATGATACTTCAGTGATAAAGGAAGCTTTATTCCCAATGTGTTTTTAACTGTGCGCATCAGGACCTGCCAAATATACACTGTTGACATCAAAGAGATTTTGCAGAAACCTGTAATTCTGCAAAAACACAAACCGGGTTGTATTTTCACCTTTCATATTTCACATTCTAAAAGGAAAATTGACTGGTCTGCCTTTGGTGTCCAGAAGGAGTGAAATTCCAGGAGTAAATAAAACCAGTGTCAAGCAAATCTGACAATTTCTATTTTCAGTTACCTAAAATGCTAGTACTAATATAAGCAAGGTAGTTTCATTTTTAATCTGTCCGTACCCCTTTAAGGTAATTCAGTGCTGATAATGTTTTCTATGTTTTCATGCTGAATAGCTCCCTCAAAATTGAGAAAGAAGTGTATCTTTATATTCACTGTCTGGCTTTGAACGAAAATACTGTGTAACGCATTGAGAAGTGTTGTCAATCAGCGCGCATTTTGTGTTTTATTGTAGTACAGTATTTACTTTAACCCATTTAAGAGTCCATGCAATAAGAAGGAAAGTAAAGGCAGCAGAGGTGTAATAAACACTGGTTTAATTTTTACAGCACAGTACATTATAGAACTATAAAATTGTGTGATTGGCTAAGTCATTAACACTGCCTTAAATCAAATAAGTGTTTAAAGCCTGACACGCTTAGTGCTGAAAACCTGTATATCAGCGACTTTCTAATAGAGAATTAAAAAAAGTAAGCAGTGCTGCCTAGAACAAAGATTGCGCCACTGTGCATCTTCATGAGCTCTGCATTAACGCAATTGTCTGATTATTATTAGACTTCTCCTGCGCTCCCTGTTCTACAGCAATCGTACCTACATCGGTTCGATGATTCCTTCAAAGCTGTGCCACGTAGAGCCTGCAGAGGATTGGTACAGGATCACCACCGATAAAGAGTAAATTTCTTAAAGTCCTGCCTCACACTTATTTTATGAAAGATTTTGTGTCCGCTTACTGTTACAGTGTGCGTTTATTAGTAGTCTGAGTTAGGGGGCATAGTAAGGACCAATCTAAAAGCCGTTCAAGTCGGTTAAAGTCTCTTTCCACTTTTCTAATAGGATCTCGTTCATCCAGGCCCTATATTGACTGTGCATGTTCTTGAGCTGCATTTTTCAAATGTTGATTTAAGAGATCCATAATTGCCTGATTTGAAACATCTCAGATGTCCCAGATTTTTGTACACGGTGCTTGGCACTTTCTGAAAATGATGACTTTTCAATTGGAAACTTTTTCTTGACCCTGTTTTGAACACAGTCTAAAAATAGATAAACAGTATCTCTTTATAATTTGCTAGATACTGGAAGGCCACTCATGTCAAACTTAACTTATGTCACTGGACACATTAAGTTCAACATTTGGCATTAGTTTGTATTAGCTCATTCACATTTGAAAACAATGTTAGAGAACATTTGGAAGACGAATTTCCTGTCTCAGCCAGCTGAACAAAAACATGATCTCCTAATAAATTTAGCCTCGTTTCACTTTGAAGATAAAATTTTTGCCACTATCAGCCGCACAGTGTTTGATCCACTTTCTTATTTTATGATTTGGTTATGAATCTAAGTTACTGATTTAAAAGACATCTCCCTGAGAGAGATGTTTTCCCAGGTTAGCTTTTAAGCAGCTGAATATTAAAATCGGTAATCCTCATAGAAACAGAGGGAGGGAGGGAGGGAGAGAAAAAGAGAGAGAAAATACATTGAAAGTAAAAATACCAGGTTTCTGAAGGTGGCTCCTCACAGCAGGGTGGCCTGACTGGACATGGAAGAGATATACATCCACCTTGGGTGCATATCAGAGAGATTCTTTTCTTTAAACCAGTGGATATAGTCCCAAGCCAAGTCTAGGAAAAAGAAAAGGTATTTTTAAAATTGTATCAGCTGTTAAGCTGTAAGTAATAGATTTTAAGGACTCTGTGTACAAGAGGCTATACTTTTAGGCATTGCTTTCTGTATGAGGGAAAAAAAAAGTATTAGTCCAAAGTAGCCAAGGACTCTGACACGCAATATTCTGTTATAAACTATCTATGTTAGTTTAAGATGTTAACGGGCTTTTGTCACCGGCCGCTATGTTTGTGGCTGTGTCAGCTGCATCGGTTGCGTGAGAGTCCTCCATCCCCTTCAGAGCACAGCGTACACTCAGCGTGTGGGTCCAGCTCTGCACAAAGCAGTCCCAAAGTGAGCTGTCGCTGTCCTGTCTGCCTGTGGGCCCTGGCTCCCTGGCTGGCATGTCAGGATAAATCCCAGCAAAAATCCCAAACCTATCATTTTTGTTTTTCCTTTTGGGCCAGATTTGAGTTGCCCACTTATATGGCTCTATGGGCACCAGGGCTGATACAGGACTGTATCTTGAGTTAAAATTGTCATTATAGATGTCCCTGAAGCGGTTAAAGCTGCGGTGGCCAACCCTGCTGAGGGAACCCGAAATCTGGGAGCGACCCCTCTTTGCTGCAGCTGTTTCCTAAAAGGGCAGTTCTACAAAAAGAACCTGCTGCTTGAAAAGTTTCCTGCCTGCGTGTCCTTCGAGGCATGAATCTGGCCCCCACAACTATTTCATCTTGACTAATACTGTGCAGGATGTGTATGTGTTAATAGGCCAGTTTAAAATGACGGAAGATGGGCATGAGTACCTGAAAGATGGGAGGGGAATGGGAACTTTTTAAACCGGCTCATCTGACAAAGAGTATGTGTTCTGGAGCTGTGCCTAAAGGTATAAGTTTCAAATCACAGGTTGTGGGGTAGCAGAGCCAACCTAAGAGGTTCCTCCTGCTTCTTCCTTCCCTGCTCGGAGGTTCATTGCTGGCTGTACCCAAGCTAGCTGGTACAAAGGGAGCTCTGGTAAGAGCCCACAAACCAAATTCTCTCTTCCGTGTTGCATACCCTGAAATATGTCATTGGCTGAAGTGAACCCAGCACAGACAGGCTGTAAGACAGCTCTGTTTATTTTCAGGCCCTCAACTAGGGTCCAGACGGGGCTAATTGACGAGCTGACCAAGCGCAAAGACTATGCCAATTAATATTGGTGTATTTAAAATGCCAGCAGCCGGCTGTTTGAACTCCATCTCAATGGGCATGTTTACATTTGTACGGAGGAATAAGTGCTCCCTTTGGAAGTATATTCTTCTCTTGTGTGCCTTCATTTATATGTAAGAAGAATAAACCCCTACTCAGACACCCAGGATATAAGTAAAGTCAATAAGAAAGGCACAACTGTGGGATATTTTTTCCGTAAGTTGGAAGACCGAAATGAACCTGAAGATGAGTTGTTAGTATTCCTAGTTTATAGTTCTTCTAAGTCATTAGCGAGGTAGAGTAAATGGATGCCTTTAAGGCTGGCTAATTTGTTTATAATAGTAAATGGCTCTGGTTTCCTCTGGAAGAGAAAAGCCATCAAGCACTTCTGTGCGTGGATGTTCATTTCCAAATATCTGAATAATGATTGAGGTTGTTTAATTGATACATTCAGGAAAGGAATGCATAGAAGTTGTCGCCTTTATCCACCAAATAGAGCTTTTGCAGCCCTTTACAACTTCCCATATGTTAATGAAAAACATTTTCTGAGAAATTGGCAGCTTTGTGCTTTGTAGCTGATGCCAGCTTTTTTCATGGACCAGTTCAAGGCAGAGCAAGAGGAAAAAAATGCCTTGTTTTAGTGCCTGAATTACTCTGACAAGCTTTCACATTGCCCCTCCTCTTATTAATATTCTTTTTGATGTGAGCTTGTAAAACAGAGGATTGGCTGTTAATCTCTGGGATCTCAAGGGCTTTTGGCAGTGGCCCATAATTGATGTGTTCACATGGCTGTTGTCTGACTACTAATGATTAGACAGCAGTGTTATCTCCCAGCTAAATCAGTGTTGCTTATAAATCACACTTGATAAACTGCAGTTTCATTTCTTCAAAGAGTCTGTACATGTCTATATACTTTGATAGAACTGCCAGAGGCATTTCATGATTTCGTGACAGTTTAGATTAGGTTTATTTTTTATTTCAGTTGGGCAAAATATTTGAATTTCTACCAAGTGTAGAAAGAAATGGCTTTTGTTGTTAGTAAGCTCATCATGCAGTGCTTAGAATAACAAGAATATGTACAGTCAGGGTGGAGCAGAGAATAGAGGGTGCATGTAACTAGAATATCACACGTGAAATGTGGAATATTTGGACTCATGATTTCTTTTGCTTTCTTGCTTGAACAGAAGGAGAGTTTCATTTGCAGCAGGTGCTGATCACTTTGTCAGGCTATAAAAATAGTCCGTGAGACAGTGTAAGAAAGGAGGAAGTTTAAGGCTAGGTTGACATACTGAAACGCAAGATGTTTCAGCTATGGTGTTTTGGATTTTCTGAGTGAAATTGTATCCTCTCCATTTCTCTGTTCTTTCTCAGCAAAACAGGAATCATAAGCCCCAGCTGGAACTCAGCAAACATGAACCTGTGTCTGTGTTTGGGTGCTTCCATAGCATGCTAATGAGGATCCCTAGGTACTAAGGCAGAATCAGTAGGAATTAATGTCTTTGAGGTAGGGACCTGAGAACAGAGATCTCAAGGTCACCTACTTCTAAGCCATAGAGAGGAAAAGATGTGCTGTCTGGTTCAGTGGCCTGTAATCAGATGATTTGGTGCTGATAGTCTAGCTGCTTTCATAAAAGAGGGCTAAATGATACATGAAAGCTAGATTTCTCCTCTCTGCCAAAACTGAATTGCCTCAAAACTGAAGCGGGTAGGTAAGTAAACTCAGGAAGATCTTCCCTGCTGACTCCAATGCTTATATTTGTCTTTATACTGTAAGTTTAATCCTTCAGTCTTACTCTTAAGGACTGTCTGTTTGACACTTTGCATCAGTACCACGTTCAATTTAGAAAGAGGAAAAAAATAAACCTTTTGGAGGGAATAGTTATTAGCAGTTTCCTCCTCATATGGATTATTTTTCTGTTCATAATCTTCACCGTGGCTGGATTATTTTCAGAATTTTTTTAAGGCTTCTTCAAAAATTACTTGAAATGCTGACTTCCTCTCTCCCCGGTAAAACAAACACTGCGATTCAAATTCTGCCCACAGTTATGCTTCAGTGGAACTACTCTGGTTTTACACCAGTTGAGAGGAGCATTTGACTGTTGTAATTAATTGGCATTCCCTAACATATCGTAAAAAACCCAAACTCCATTTGAGAATAAAGATTTTTTGTTAACTGTACATCTTCAACAGCAGGCATTTGCAGGCATAGCTAAATAATGATTCAACTCCCTTTTCAGTTGAATTACTCGAGTGAAGAAGGTGAAAGGCAATTTTAAAAACTGTTTCATTTAATGACTTGCTAAATAACTGTGACTGTATATGTCCTATTTTTAATAGTGATAATACTAACAAGTTTTAAATAAAATGAGGACGTGAACTCGTGGTAGTATTTGTAGGTAACGGCGTGAGGTCATATGAGAAAGAGAGAAGCTGACTAACATAGGAGACCTAAGGCAATAGTATATTGGATGATACTAAGCCCAGATCCGTCTGTCTTGCCTAAGAAGCCGAAGGGCCAGCTAAATTAAAAATTTTGGGGTCGGTGGACACTGGTAGATATTGGTCCGTGATCCAAGATACTAGTCCATAAGTTTTTAGAACATGCTAAAAATATCATCCATAAGAGTCTGGTCAGACCAAGAAAAGGTTTTGGTACAGGTTAATCATCGAGGGAGCTCATCCTATTTCTGAGGATCACAGGACGTTCTTTGACAAACTGTGGCAAGAGAAATTAACAGTTCAGTAGTTTCTTCCACCAAAATCTATGGGAATTGAGGAAGCAAGGGCCTCAGTCATAATGCATGCAACTTTAAAAGTTGCTCATGAAACAGAGTAGACAACAAATAGGGCACTACTATAGGGCACTGACGTGCAGAAATGCTGAGAGGTGCAGAGAAGCTAGATTAAGAGATACCCGAGCTTTGCTTTAATTGCAATCTTGCTTTACTCTGGTACATACAATGCAGGCTCCTGGAAAGCTTGCACAATTAGATTGATTCTGTATAACCCCATAGTCCCGAGCGGCTGAAGAGGCAGCTGTTCCACTAGACTGCAGTCTGTTGGTAATGGAGAACTTCTGCTGTGGGGTCAGAGAGAAGTGGTGTGATTTGCCTGGACACTGAGAATGAAAACTTGAAAAGAAATGAAACAGTTAAATGGAAATCAGTCATGATGCAATTAAGTTATCCATTATCTTCCTGTATGCAATTCAGGGTGGGAAAGCTTTCCTTGATAAATTGATACCTTGATAAGTGATACAGCAAGCACAGCTTCATTCCTCGCGGAAGTCTCAGACCTCTTAGAACTGAACATTGACAACTTCAAGGTATCAATTATTGGTAATGCTGTGGGACTGCCATATGTAAATACCTTATCTCTTTTTAGCTAGGTTCAGAACCCTGAGGGCTTGTGTCTAGAAGAAACTTGTGGAAAAAAAAGATGTGATTGCCATCTTTAAAATTAAAATCTTCATTGCTATAGTTTTCCAAAGGGTCACAGAACTAGGTAGAGCAGCATCTAATCCCTTACCAGGACACAGCTCTGCCTCAGTTTTTACCATATTTGGATGCAAGACACTATCTGATACAGGAGCTCATCTTATCCATATTCTGTCTAAACCTAAACAGAGAAATTCCTTTCTTGACTTAGAAAATGGTGACTCTATCTAGACAGGGTAGGGATTTTAAGGGAATTTCAGTGCTGATTTATGCTGTTTTAAAGCTTAGCAAAGGGTCAGGCAGTGACTGACATACAAGTTTGGAAAAAAGTTTGGATTGAGGAATTGACTAGGAGAACTCTAGTTTCACTGGAGAAAGGTGCTCTAGAGACTTTTGAGCAGAGTTATCTCAATCAATATGATTTTCTTGGGCTGAGAGAGGAGAAATGTCTTTACTAGAAATTTGCAGGTGGTAATCTGGGCATCCTCCCATGCCTCTGCCAAATATTAGAGTTGACATACAGTTTTTCACAGATGCAGCCTTTGGCAGAAGGATATCGCTGGCAGCTGTCAAATGCTAATCTTTCCCATACTAAAATGGGTGAATGGCTCTGGGAAATCCCAAGCATCTGAGCTAGAAGATATAAGGGAGAACAAGGAATTCTCCTTGCCTGTTGTTTTTCTTGTTTTTCATTGATCTCCCTTGAAAGTCCATGTTTGGAATAGTTTAGCACCATTATATCTGCAGTAGACCGTACTGAACGATTTGCGTTCTCGTTGTGATCATCATTGTATGTTGTTATTGTCCTGAAGAACATTATCATTACAGTATCTGTGGAGCTGCTGCTGATACAGTCCCGCAATGCCTGAGGAGGTCTGGAAATCTGTATGCGGAAGGAATATATAATTACCGACAGATCGGGTGTTTGCAGAACGGTGTTTGCTGGTTGCACAGTGGATTGGAGTGGCATAGAGGATCTTGAATAGAAGGGTGAAATTTTTCCATTTTCCTTGCAGTAAAAGCTTGATAGTATTGCAGAGGTTCTATAAGTGGAAGATTTTGCTTAGTAGCAAGGTACACACAATATTGAAATTATTCCAAACATGAGTGATTTTCTGAAAGAGTAGTGCAACAATTTATTTTACAGTGTCTTTTTGTTTGCCCCCTCCCTTTTTTTTTTAACAACTCAGTTGATTGAAGTGGAAAGGTTCATTTTAAGAGTAAGAAATACTTGGAATCTCCAAGTAGATGCTGCTTGTATTATTCCGTTGAACATAATTGCATCTCAGGTTTCTTGTCCGTGCTGCAGTATTTGGAATGCATATTTTTTTGATTACTCTCAAGCATAGGCTCTTAAGTCTAAAACGTGGATGAAATTTAGGCAGTCTGAATCTCCGTCATCCTTCCTTCACATTCAAACTCTTGTGATCCTCGGTTCAATTGACCATAATAACTAACCTCCTTAGTTCCTCTGACTTTTCCATGTGTTGAATATAAGACTTGTAGATTTGCCTCTCTGTTGATCACAATTCTTTTCTACATCCAGGTCCTGTAATGTTTCTATTCTATTTTCCAGACATGGCAATGTTTTTTTTTTTTCTATTCATTTGATGTAGAATTTTTGTTCATCTAACTATCTTTATTAAATAATAAATATGTCTTGCAATAAATCAAATGTCTTCAGAAAATATTTCAAAGATATAATTAGACCCTTCTCATCTCAAAGCTGATACTAGTTTTTTCTTTAAACATCAGTTTTGTTAAGTATGATGGCAAATGCTCCTGGGTGGCTTCTTGGGTGATTTTAGATGCAAAAAATCCTGAATTGAGATGAAAGAGAGATTCTTTGTAGGGGCCGTTTTTATTACATGATAGAATATGGGTGGAGAGCTTTGTTTTTTAGATGTATAAATTCTTTGTGGGGCAAGGTTCGTTGGGAAAGGAGGCATCTTTTTTTGGATCAGTGAGATGCCTGGAAAACCAGACACCCTTTTGAGCATACAGGCATTTTTTCCATGTTGCATTCTCCCACGTTTGTTTTCTTCCAAAGTAGTTTTATTGATTTCGTTAGCATTGCTTTTGATTTATGGTGCTGTGAATGAGTTTGGAATAAGGTCTTCCGGGGTCCTTGTTGCTCTAGAACTGTGTCAAGGCAGGGCAGGCATACTTTATACAAAAACAAGTTAATCTCCCTTTTACCCTAAAATTTTGGTAAAGGAATTTGGAGAAAAGCGGAACTTCCATATGGAGTTGAATTCCTTTATTTCCTGCTTTTCATGTCCGATATAATGATTCTTTGGAGTATTATTTTGTAACTCCAAGGAACTTGTCAATGCTGGTTTCAAGGCTGGAGGTTTCTCATTCCTTTGAGTCTTATATTGGAGTCTTTCTTAAGGAAGGGTTTAGTTTTGCAAAGGGTCAGGCTTTTGTTTTTAGGTACGTCCCATAATAGGTTTGGGATCTTCTTCTTTCTGCATTCTTTCTACTACAGTAAATTTTTCTCAATTTAAAAGGCAGTGTGGTCTCTTGGAAGGGGCTACCCCAAGCTTTGAACCTCCTCCTCTGCCTTGATCCGAGCTGTACAGTGGTACATGGCTTAAATGGCACATGGCATGGGCCCTTCAAAATCATGCGCTGGGTGACACTGCAGTAGTGTATGACCTTGTTGGGCCTTAGTCTGCTAGCTCTGGCTCTTGTCCTTCGGAGATCACTGCCAAAGGATTATTTTCATGAATAAGGTGGAGCTACATATATTTTTAGAGTTATATACCTGCTTGCAACACAATGATGGGGGCGGTTTGGGGGCTATTAGTTATTTAGTTTGCATTTTGTGATTTGTGACAAAAAACATTTCACACTTGAGATACACACCATCTGAAAGTTTGCAAAGTTGAAACGAAGGAAATATATACAGAATACATCGACTTGATAATGTGATCAGAAGCCGTCGTTTTAAGTATCTGGGACAAGTGAGGTTATTTTGAGCAAAATGATAAATCCCCTTTTGGTCAGATTAGTACCATAGCAAATTAGGCTTGGAGCGTCTTTCTGGGTTACCACTCTTCTTTCATCCGTGCAGGCTTTCCACGGGAGCAGAGCTCTATCCCATGAAGACTTAAGGTTCTTCCGTCCTTGCAAGCAGGGGCCTAAGATTTGGCTGATTGTGGTAGTGTGATGTTGGGCTCTCTGCCCTAAGGAGTCCGCTCAAATCCATGTCCCTCCTGCTATGAGCTCAGCATTATCCGCCGAATGCTTCCTGGTTGTCAGGAAATCGCTTACAGAGGCCGCAAAATGTTAATTTGCAGACGTGTTTGTAGAGCCTTACATTGCGTCGGGAAGATAAGCTTTCATGAGAGGAACTTAATTTGAGTGTGTAAATTAAAGTGCCCGAGTAACTGCAGGAAGTCCTTATTTGTTAGAAAGACTTGCCTCTTTCTGGTCAGGGTGACGTTTCTTCTCTCTTCTGTACCCTCTCCCTCCTACCGACTGATGTCACGCAGCCACCAAAACGTCTTTGTGTCTTGTTCAGAGCGAGGAGCACTCCGTGGAGCTCTTGCTCTCCTTTGGTTGTGCTGCTTACGGCTGAGAACCGCCACTGCCTGATGACAGTCAAAGCCTCGGCGGTGGAGCGCTGCCACGAATAACGCGCCCCGCTTTGTAGCCTTCGGTGCTAATCAGCTCTCCAAAGCCCTTGAAACAGGCTGAAGGAAGAAAATACTGCTCGAATAGTTCTGTCGGGTTTGGAGCATGTGTATTAAGAGAGTATCTGTGGAAATGACCTTACTCGGGTTTAGGTTTTCGGCCTCCTATTGGAATCTCTGGTGTGATAAACAGCCAGGCTACCGCTCGGCGTGCACCAGCACCTGGGAATAATCATGCAAAAATAACAGCGAGAAACTGCAGAGCGTCTGTTCTTGACATTAACTTTCCTCAGTTTGACAGAGTGCCACCACCAGATGTTAGACTTATGTGCCTTTTTTCCACTGGAGATGGCCGCCTTCCTGCCTCTCTCTTGGCTGCTAATAGCTTACATCAGTGCCTTTCGGCGGGCTCGGGAAAACAGTGGTGTCACTCCAGCATCGCTACGAACTGCCGCTTTGCTGTGCTGATGGCCCGGTTATCCAACGAGATGGAATAATTTTAAAATGGGGGAAACTGGGGCGATATTTAAGCTCTGTGTGTTTTTTTTTCTCATGAGGGAGGTCATCCTTGCACAACGAACGTGACCCTCAGGGGCGGTAAGCGTCCACTTGCTTTGTGACCGAAGGTTTTAGTGTTCTGGTCTGATGGAGGAACAGTCCCTTTTGCTGCAACAGCCACTTTTTTGGCCTTGTCTGCCCTGAGTTATTTGAGTAGGAAACATGAACATTTATTAGCAAGTCAAAATAAACCAGAACTAAGTACAAATATTTGTAACAAAGAACTTAGTAGGGGACACTGTGAGATCCGTGCTTTCTTCTTTTCGCTCCCCCTCACTGTTTATAATACTTGGAAAACGGAAGACGGCATCTGCCAATTTTGTCTACAGTCATGTAAAACATTTGCTGTTTTAGTCTGATAATCGCAAGCGTTTTGTTTGTTTCCCCGGGCTTTGGGACGAGCATGTTTTATGGAAGAATGCTGCGTCCTGGGAGCTTTTGCACAGGTTTCCGAAGCAGCAGGCAAACTGTGAAGCAGGCCGTTCATTCAGCGTTGCTTAGTTTTTATAAAGGGACGTGGCTTAGCTTTTGGAGCACCTGGGCTCCATTTATCTGCCGGTTCCTCTTCCCGAATCTCTTCTGGCTGGAGGTAAAATACGTGAAGAGCTCCTCTAAGCTCTGTCGGAGGTACGGATTGCTTCCATTGCCCTGCTGGGGCTCCGTCACGCTGCCCGTGCCGGGGTGCAGGGCTCGGGGCCACCTAACCTTTTGCCTCTGCTTGGCCCCCGACAGCCAGCAGCTGTGGGGCACAAAACCAGTGTCCCCTCCCGCTGGGCGTACATGGGGTTATACGTCACGCTTACCTAGTTCAGGGAGACCTCGCAAGAAACCAGCTGCTGTTGGGGCTCAGCTGACGTTCGACTTGCCTGCGCGCTCCGCACAGCGGTCTCGCCTGCGCTCGGCCTAACCCTGCGAGGGCCGTGGCGCAGAGAGCGGAATAAAGATGTAAAGTCTGATTCATTGCTCGGCTGCGTTGGTTTTATGCCACCGTAACTCGGCTTTACTCAGTAGAGTGCTGCTGGCGTTAGCAGACCTAATAGTCATGTTTTGCGCTCTGTTTTGGTTTTCTTGCTTTTTTTCTGTTTCTAACCTAAAAATTGCTTTAGTCCTAATTAAACAAAAAACCCCTCCAAAGACTGGGTAAGGGTCTGTTTGTAGCGCCTCTTCTCTCCAGTTCTAGTGTAATCAAAATCGGAATCGAGGGTGTTTTTTTTTTCTTTTTTAAGTGTTTGCTTATGGCCAGGTAGGACAAAAAACAAATAAATGATCATACAGAATTTTCTTTATATGTATATATCACTCTTAGGCTTGGGTGCACAGTTAAGAAGGGCTGATTCTCAGTTTGTATCAATGGTGCTTAAAAGAATGAAAACGAATCCACAGTTGGAAGGGCCATTTGCAATTTTAAGAGAGTTCTTTATGGTTTTGGATTTCCATTTCATTTTCTCACTATCAAAAGTGGCCACGTGATTAAGGGATCCGATCTAGTGATGATTAAGTGATGAAAAAAGTACATGACACAAGTATACACCCTTCAGTCCTTTCCTCTCTTTGCCTCTTTTGCCTGCTTTGCTTTAAAAGGAAGCCAAATTAACTTTGAGCCGCACTAAGATACACTTAAATGAAGCCTCGAAGGCAACGTGCTGTGAGTCAGCCTGTCTTTCCTGGTGGGCCTGCTTACAGGGGTCCAGAATGAAAAGCTACATAAAGGTGTTTCATCATCTATTTGAAAGCAGGCAGTGCCATTTTTTAAACCGTCGGATTGAAGAAGGTCATCTTGATGTGAAACCTATGATCCGGTGGGCCAAACAAACGTGGGCTTTAGTGTGTAACAAATCGAGGGAGGATTCCCCAAGTGGTACGAACGAGGAGGTGATCCTGGCGCTCGCCAGCTACTTAAGTGGGTGCACTCATTCCCTCCGTTCCTCATTTACTCTTTCATGTCACGAAGGACCTCATGGCCACAGTATAATACGGAGCGCCTTCAGGACCAAGCCTATATACAGAAAATCTCCTCCTGGGTATACTGGAAGTCATGCAAGACCAGTAACTTCTTCAATTCCTATATAGATAACGTCGCTATGTGAACTGTCTGTGTACAGGCTGCTTGTCTGGCGAGTTGTGTTCTTCCGCATACACATTTTGGAAATCCTTAGAAATTAGATGGATTGGATAAATTCTTGTAAAAGTCCTGATCTGTTATTTCCAGTGAAAAGATGTAAATGTGATCTGTTAGGTGGGTGATCCTAATGTATTTTAAATGGTTAGATGACACGAGATTATGTTTGATGGCATATGGATATTAGAATTGTTCCAAGTGCTGTTTTGTCTATGATGCACAGGAAAAAAATGGCGTTTATATGTCTTTGTACTGTCTTTCTAAATGTTTTTCTTTAAATAGAAAACACAGTTCCCAGTTTGCAAAATTAATTTCTATCCACAAATCAGTCTCTGTCAGTGCTAAGAAAAAAGTGGCTTTAATCCTTTTTTTATTTTTATTATTATTTCATGCTCGCAGTCTATGACAACAGGGAATAGTCTTGTAGAAGTTTAGCAATTTGCCTTGTTTAGCATGATAGATTTTTTTTTGTGCTTAATTTTTCATGTGCAGCATTTGGGCTGATGTTAAAAAAAAATTAGATGAGCTTATAAGATTGAAATCACCCATGATACACCGAATCCCCACATACACAAATGCAGTCTAAGCAAACTGGGTTTTCTTTTGTTTGTTTTTGATTTTTTTTTTTTTTGAAATCTCACAGCACCATTATAGTAAGTTTGTCTGTTGTTTTCAGGTTGATCCCCTGTTTACAGTGCCTGCACCTCCACCTCCGATTTCCAGCAGTATCACACCTCAGATTCTGCCTTCCTACTTTTCCCCATCTTCATCCAATATTGCAGCACCAGTCGAGCAGCTTTTGGTACGGACTCGTTCAGTGGGTGTAAATACTTGCGAGGTTGGAGTAGTAACAGAACCCGAATGCCTTGGACCCTGTGAGCCTGGGACCAGCGTGAACTTGGAAGGAATTGTGTGGCATGAAACTGAAGAAGGTAACTTGTTTTTTCATTAGGCTTGTCTATTAGATATGTTAATGAGGAGGCTTTGCTGTATCTGCCTGGACGCTAACTGGGGGCTCGCTAGTCTTTTGGGATGCCATTGTGTACGACGGCAGTCACAGCTCAGCTGGTGAGTTTTTCTTTTTTTTAAAAAAAAAAAACTTCTAATTTAAACAATCAGATTTTCCAAGTGACCTACCAGGTAACCCCAATTAGAAATAGGATAGTTTTCTGCCATTGTACGGAGAAAAGCATGTTAAGAAATAGCTAGCAGAATAGCATAAATATGCTAAACAGAAGGATTTTAGTTAAATGTACAACACGAAGGGAATATAAGGATAGGAGTGGCTAGAAACGTACAAAGGTGAATAATTTTGGAACTCAGATCCTATGATCCAAAAGGTCACCATTACATAGTAATAGAGGCCTCAGAGCCCTCTTAAAAATTGTATTTGATGTTGTGATGATTGTTTGCATTCTGGTTGTTTGAAACATGTTTTAAGAGGAAAACATGCGTGTTCAAAGAGAAACGTTCCATCTGGCGAAGAAGCGCTAGCTAAACCAAACTGATTTCTTGACTATCCTTGGGAGGCATTTGGCCAAGTAGGAGTGCTGGAGAGCTTTGGGGAACACTAGCTGGTGATAGGCTGCGATTTAGAACAAAGTCAGTAGAAAGAGGATTATGCTGTGATATGCAGATTTTTCCATTCTGGTTTTCAAAAGCTCATTATTAAAATACCAGCTTTCTCTTGTTCATGCTAAAAATACTGCAAGGGTACTTTAAGCTATTGCAATTTTTGGCTTGATAGTGGTGCACTTCTCCAGTTGCAGCTGCCTAAGAGTCCTCCTGTGATTGTTTTCTCATGTTTGTGTTGAGTAGTATTTAATTTGCAGTGGTCTACCTTCCTCAGCCGTGAAAACAAGGTTATTTACAAAAGGACATAATGAAAGAATACAGCGGTGCATTGCTTCACGATAAATCCTGACATCCTTCAGACATATGCACAATGGCATTTGGTCCTTTCCAATGATATATAAGACCTCACCAAAGTGCTCTACGCTGTCCTCTCAAAAATCAATATCGAGAGTCAGATTTACTTGCTTTTATATGCTCTCATCCATCCATCTTTCTCTCTGTGTATGTCTACAGCAGATTCATAAGGTAGATTGATCCTTTTAGATTGTTTTTAAAGCACAGTATAAATTCTGGTTTAAAATATCCCTGCAGAGATGACTGCCCTTAGCAGCTCCAGTCTTCCTTGACTGGCCTGCATTAACCAATGCTGGAATGTGTGGGCGTCAACTGTGGTGACATGAAAGAGCAGTAGCTGTTAATGGTGTTATTCTTGCTGAATAAACTAAACTTCTGACCCCCACTGAATTTAAGAAGCCTGCCTTGTTAAAGATTTTGGCACCAGAAATGAAGTATTTAAAGAAGTGCATTCTGGCCAGGATGACATTCCATTTAGCATTTTCTCAGCACTCTACTGGTTTAAAAGCTCATGCTATTTAATGGAAATTAACTCCCTTAACCTTTTCCCAGTTTGTCTAAAGCAATTTTCAGAAACAACTGAGGGTGCAATGAAGACGGGTTTGAGTGAAATGGTTTTGAACGTGCCCATTTTCACAGGTTTGCAAATAGCGTGTAGTGACGCTACAGGTGTGAGTGGCTGCAATAACAGACAAAATGGGATTTTGAAATACCACTCTAGCGATACAGGTAGCATGTAGATTGTTTAAAAACCTGAAGATAATGCTTATGGTTTCCTTTCAAATAAATTTTACTGTTTCAGACCCTACTTAACTGAAGAAAATGTCATTATTTTTACTCTGGTTTCCGCCCAAATCAGTGCTCTCAGTCCTCTCTGTGTTACGAAAAATGACTTCCTAATGATCAGCTTTGCATTTGAATTTCGTTTTGACGTTTGGGGCACACGCGCACGTATATATTTAGCTGTTTTCAAATTTCCTGATACGTTCATGAAAGCAGCTATATAGCAGCTTGCGTGAAGCCATGTCTGCCAAATTTTACAAAGCAGGGTGCAGATGGGTCTTTTATTTATCTTTAACAGAAGGATGATTATCAGATACTCATTTTCTCCAGTTATGATTTTGACTTTAATTAGGCCAGAACATGACCTTTGCTAAATTGATGTAAATCCAGAATACTCTAACTGAAATCATTGCAATTGGTGAGATCTCAAACCATCTTGTTGTCCATAAAGTCCAACTGAAATACGGGTTTCTTTTGTGCTGCCCATATGTTTCATTCATATTCACCCCCTCCAGTGCTCTCCAAGGCCTAATAAAACACACACGCAAACTGATAGCTGTCTCTGTATGGGATGGCTTTTTTAAGGTAGAACAGTTCTAAGAAGTTAAGGTGTGAGAAGTGCTGACCTTGGCCTGTGTTTTGAGGTACTTGAATGATTTAGCCTTTCTGTAAGGTGAAGCGTGAGGCGATTAGAATATGCTTGGAGGACGTCTGCACACCCTACAGCATATGGGAACGATAAGCCACATGTGCGTGCTGGGCAGCTTTCATTTACTGCTGTAACTAGCAATGGGAATGCAAATACAGAAAGCATGTGGGGATCAGAGTTGTACTGAGAAGGGTGCAGTCGGTAGAGGAAGGTGAAATCAGATTATTTGGAACTCGTTATTAAATCTAATCTGCGCTCCCTAGAAGAGAAGGTGTATGCTTGGGAATTCATGGATTGAAAGGCGGCTGGATCTGAAATAACTGGTTTTCTTTTAGGAATGTTAAACAAGTTGTCACGTTCTGTTGCATTTGTTCGTGAAGGTCACAAGAATGATGTTTGGTTTTATTATTCATGTTTTTAAGATAATCGGTCCACAGGGGGGAAAAAAAAGCATTGGATTTCAGACAAAATTGTGGCGAGTCAAAGACAGCATCACTACTACAGCTCTTTTCATTTATCCCATGCCAATCTATTCAGTTGATTTGATCAGCGGATTTAATAAATCAGACCGTTTTTCCCGGAGTATTTCAATCTTAAGATGTGTAGAGGGAAGCTGGCATCTGAAGTCTGTCACATTTTATTACGAGGCTTTGTAACTAACCACGGCTGTGGTTTTACTAATATAATTGACTGAGAAGGCTGGTTATCACGTGGGCATTTCTCGGTTGCACTGCTCACAACTGTATACTGCTTAATTTTCACATGCGTGTGCAGTGCGCTTTTTCTTCTGCGCGTCATCCTTGTTTGGCTATGACTTGGTATGTATTCAAAGCGGTATTAATGGCTGGCGGGGGGAAATGAAGAAGCTGGTTGAGGCTACCTTGAAGTAGTGCAATGAGAAACAGTTTATCGGCAAGTCAACCTAAAAGCTGGCGGCTGATGTGGATATTTGATACCGTAAACCACTCTTCAGTAACAGTAAAAATCCATCACATAGCGTTACTGGAGGGGTGCTTTTTGTTTGGTCGGTTCCTCTGATACTCTGTGTGTTCTCTGGGAAACAATTGTTAAAAGTCTGTATTACTATACTGAGAAATAAGGTTAATCTAGAATCAGGTACTTGCTAAACGGTGTAATTATCTTCTGGGAAAGCAGTTCTGAAGAGAGCAGTAATTGTTTCTTACTGCCTGGAGGAAATAAAAATGACCCAGAAAAAGGGGAAACCACCAGCCAACTTTCTAAATTGCTTAGAGCTTGCTTTTTTGTTGTTTTTGTTTTGTTTTGTTTCTCACACTCGGTTGGCCTGGGTCATGTCCTGTTTTTGGTACTGCATCTAGTAGTGGAGTCAGCTTGCAGTGGTGAGAAGCACTTGTTCTGCTAATGTCTTGTTTGCTTGAAGACGGCGGAGGAGACAGCCATCCGTCACCTCGCCGCCTTTGTGTGCAGAGCAAGCTGTCAGCACGCCGCGCTCAGCTTCTCACGTTGCTGCACTGACATCCTTCCTCTTTGTGCAGTTTGGGTACAACTTGCCGTTGTTGTTTGGTCATAAATAATGGAGAAATGAATTGTATTTTTTAAAGAGTTCTCTTGTCAGCGTTAGCGTGTTGGCTTTTTAACTCGAGCCTGGTTGTCAAACGTGAGAAGTAGGAATCTGGGGCTTGCTGTAATTTTATTATATTGGATCTCAGAAAATCTGATGGGATCAGCCCTGGGGTCTTCCAGATGTGTGCTGCCGTCAGTTCTGACACTATTTTGCAGACATTTCCAATAGAAAGGAGAAGACATAATTTACACGGAGGCGTGCTGATACCTGTCACGGATGGGTTTCCCCACCTGCCACGGTTGCGTTTTGTATGCAAAGACAATGTTTTGAAAACATACCGATCGCACAGAGCTGAGCTTGATTCCTCTCTGTGCAGTGTTAGTTTTGCAAAAAGTATCTTGAAAAGAATACAGTCTGTTTGAAATCTCTTTAGTTCTATATGTGTTCATACATGTGTGTATAAGTAAGGGTGTGTATGTGTGTATAAAATTAAAAGAATCAGAAGTAGTCTGGCTGCCTCTGATTCCCCTTAGCATTTTTTGTGGTTTAACAACCGCATTTTCCTACTTTCGCAAATACAAAGGTGTGATGAAACAATGAAACTTGTAATGTTGAAAGCTCTGTCAAATGCGTAAGTAAACACATGCAGAAATTAGAGAAGACTGTTTTTGTTTGTCTAATCTCTTTTATCAAAGAACCTTACAGTAAACCATAGAAATTCAGACAAACATGATTAAATCAGCACTGTTGTCTTAAGTTCAGGCGAGGCTTCTAGACAGAGGTAATATGCTTTATTAAACCAAGTGATACAATTGAAAAAACAGATAAGCTTTCAAGCTCAGCATGCTTGGACTCTCTCCTTTTTGAGTGATGCAGAACATGAACTTGCTGCACATGGGGAGCAGTGGTGTGCCATTCTTTCCCATATCCAGCACAGAGCTGTAAAGACAGTGGGGATTTTTACGAGAGAGAAGCACTGAAGAAGTTCAGAAATGAGGCTTCCTTATGTCTGTGTTAGAGAGAAGTGGTTCATGGAGGAGGTGGCTTTTCTGGCCAGCTACCTTAAGAGAACACCTGAAATCCAGCTCTCCTCTACTCATGTGAGTCATCTGCTGACCCCTATGAACATCCACCCATAACAAAATACAGTCTGTTCAGAAAAAGTCTAGACATCTGCATGTTTTCTATTTTTAAATGTTAAGTTTTATTGTTCCTCTTTCTACTGTTTGAGATAGGAGACTCAGTCAGTTAAGGGACTTAAGGAAGGCTGCAGTATGTAATTCTTTATAGCCTTCAACTGTCTCATTTTATTTCCTAGGGCATTTTGAATCTGACCCCTACTATGTGCCACACAGAAACTTGTAGCAAAACAGAAATGGGCCCTATCTCACATCGGGGAGACAGGCTTGCATGGAAACCTGTGCTGTGCTCTTAAGGCAACTCCACCTCCTTTACAGAAGGACTTTGGGAGACTCTACTTCTGGATGTAAATGGAGCGTCTGCCAAAAGTTTAAGAGATTAGCGTTACAGGATTTGAACCGCGAGAGGGATTTGGCAGTAGGTACGCTGAGGTTTGTGGGGCATAAGCGAGGCCTTTCTGGTCACTTCACCAATATGCCTAACTCTATCTGATCAGTGTATGTGCTTGTTTAGGGATATAAATCCTGACGTTGTCCTGTAACTGGCTCCTACAGTGCTTATTGCACGTTTCTCCGAAACATTCAGTGCTGGCCGCCGTTAGAGGCAAGCTAGTGGGGCAGGGTGGACTGTTTGGTCTGAGCCAGGATGGCAGTAATTTCATCCTGACATACTTTACAGCTGTGATGCAACTGTAGCAAAATGTGTAGGCTCAGAGAACCAAAAAGGGAGCCATGTCTGACCCAACCAAGTAACTGTTGGGCATACAGCCTTCAGTTTCCAAACTGCACTACTGCTTGTGGTCCATTTGATACTGTTTTCATCAAAAATAACTGCAGCAAGTAGTAATTTTAAAGGCAAGCCCCTGTGTATCAACAGAATCCCCTTAAAGTGGTTTTAAACCATTGGGACTGACTCCTGTGACCCAGGTACATGGTTGAGTTGATGTGCCTTTAATGAGTTGCCATGAATCAGCTGAGCTACGGTAACCAAACCTTTGCAGGCTCTTAGCTCGCAGCAAACAGTAGATAAATCACGTCTGTAGAAGCCTTCTTAGTGAAGGAGAAATGCGAAATAGATCATGGGTGTTCCCTGCTGGCAGAGTTATATGTCAAAGGGGGGATATTTTGACCTCTTCCAGTTTAATTTTGATTCTTTAACAAAGCGCTCCTTTTTCCAGAAATGTTCAATTAGTCATTCATTTTAGCACTAATTTCAGTTTGAGGTTATTTGTCTAGGTGATGGAAAGTCTCACAGATTAGTGAAGATCTGTAATAGGAAAAACTTGAAAAAAGTGAGGAAAAAAACAGAAGCACTGCTACTTTCCGGGCTTTTTATACACAGCAGAGAAGTCAAGGTGGTTCGTCTCCTCTCCCATTCCTTCCCATCGCTGTCATTTCAGGTTAGCAGATTTTTTAAGCCCGTGTAGACTCTTGAAAGAAAAGCACCTAGGAAATGTGTGTAAAGATGCTGTTGTTATGTTAAATTAGATTTTTAAACGTCAGCTTTCATCCCTGAATGCATAGACACTGTAGTGCTTGTCCTGTGACTTTATTTATTGTGTGGCTGTGCATCTGCACTGCATGGAGGAAGGCGTAATTTGTTTATCACCTAGTGTCTGTCGTGTTGCTTCGCCCTTATGGACACCCATGTAATGCTAAGTAGAGCATAGCCACAGCTGAGTGACATAACTGACCAAGAATATCCCAAGAATATATTTAGCCAGGGCAGGAACAGCCAGCTTGTCTGAAGGGAGCTGGCAAAGGCCACTTTCTACAGCTCAGTGAGAAGAAGGAGTGCAACTATCTGGGTATAACCCAAGGCAGAGAGTGAAAAAACTTAACATGTTCCAGGCAATGCTTACATAAAAAGCTGTATCTTGCCAGACTGCTGTGGAGGAAGACTCCCTGCACTGCTTGTACGTACATAGAAAATTATCCCTTTTACAAACAAGCATATGGGGGCAGGGAGGGTGCATCGAAAAAGGAAGGCGGATAATTGAGATTGGAAACATTGGCTTGGAGCTATTTGAATATGAAACTGAGCCTGCTCAAGCAGTGAGGTTATGAACACTGAAGGAAAAGCAAGAAGAAAAGCAACAGTTTTGAGCATTTACTGCTCAAAAGCAAAATCACAATAGCCACAGATTGCTTAGAAGTGAGACCGTTCCAGTACGAAATATTTGCAACATGTGCTGTTCGGGTTTGTAGCTAGCAAGGGGGAGGGATGCCTGTTAATGAAGAAAGTGTGTATGCGTGCAAGTGGTTTCTTACTGAATAAATACTACTGGAGGAAGGAATGAAAACACAGTTGAAATGCTATCTCTAACTGATGTGACTCAAGGATAAAACCACTTACTTAAAGATGTTCTCACAGGCACTCTGTGACAATTTTGTAGACAGTTTTAACTGGTTAGGACAAGCTGTGGTCTTCTAGTTTGTTCCACTCCTAAGTTTTGCTTACGTTGTAGCGTGGTAAATGAGGGGCTCTCTCTATTGCTATATAGAGCTATATTGCTCTATAGTTACATTTTCCCTAATAGATTAACAGCAGCTTAATAAGAAGGTTGTTTTTGCTTTTTTTTCTTTGCCTTTTGGGTTGTGTAGCAAAAATCTGCTTTTGGTATTGGGACTGACAAGCCTGTATAAGGCCAACATCTGGCGTAATATCCAGCTTTTCGTATTTTAGAATCAATGGGAACTTACATTTCTTCCCCCCAAGGGTATATTCATAATTCATTCAAATTATTACTGATGTGGTAGTAACTAGCTACTAGTCTGGAACTGTTGGTGACAAGAGACAATCCCAAAAGCAAAAGGAAAAACTCAGTTTAAAATTTTGAGCAGTGAAGAGTTCTTTGGCCTTCAGACTGACTAAAAGATTACAGATTATGTTTTTGTTCCAAAAGGAGGAGAGAGGAAAAGTAGAGGTCAAAGGTGAAAACTAAGAATATCAAAAAGGAAAAGCTCAAGGGAAATAGCTTTCTTGATTTAGACTGAGAAACTGGGTCTAGTTTTATTAAAGCTAGAGTTGCAATGGAAACCCCAATCAGGGTTCATCAGTTCCCAAACTCCATCAGATTCATGGGGAAAAAATAACATTTAGCGGGGGAAAAGGCCCATTTCAGAGCACTTTGTTTTAATTCTCTGTTTTAAAGGAGTATCATCTAAGACAGAAATGTTTATATTTACATCAATGTTAACACTTGTTTGTGTATTCTTGATGCAAACTTAAATCTTGAAGAATTTTTAAATGGGTAGAAATAAAAGGTTACAGAATTCATTCTTAAGAACAGAATTGATTATCCTTGTTACAGGTTTAATCAGAAGAAAATTTACAAAAAGCCTTCTTTTCCCCATCATCTGAAGCTACAGATTTTTTTGATAGAGGTCAGTTACTTGTTTAATAGTCTTCTATTTGGGAAGGCTACTAGGGCTTTACTTTCACTGTATTTAAGTGATTTTATTTTGGTGGTGAGGGTGTGTGTTTCTACATAGCCATAGCAGGTAGGTCAGGTTGTTTGAATTCCTCAGGTGACTCAACCAGTAGCATAAAAATCTCATTTAGTAAAATGGAACTGAAGTTAATTGTCAGTAGATGACAATTCCATCACGGTCCTTAGCACTGAAACAAGTGTTATGGAGAAACAGTTTCAAGCAGAGGCAGTTCCAGATAAATCTTCAATTAATCTGAAAGTGGTTCTCCCCTCGCCCGCACTTTAAAACTGCCTTTAAGTAGGTTGAAACAATTAATTATCTTTTACTGCCTATTTACTTTCCCCTACAGTGATTGAACCTAAACTTCTCAGCCTTGCATTCATACAGAGTTGGCTTTTGTGGATCTTTAAAGCCTGAGGCTGTGTGACCCCCCTCTAGTTGGGAGATTTTAGAAATAGAAAGAAGAGTCTCAGGTTTCACTGGAGCTGTTTTCCTTAGGGAAGAGGTAAGCTGATGTCAACTTTTAGAATAAGAGTATCACTTCTCATGTGTGTTCCAGATTAAAAAAAAAAAAACAAGTTTACTTTTCAGGTTATTCTCTGCAATTGTATTAAAGTTCTGAGAATTACGGATGTAGGTTCTGGGATTTCTGAAAAAGTTTTGCAGTGAATTAGTATTTGCTCCCTGAGAATTTTTGCTCAAACCACTGCTGGTGGCAGTGAAACCAATACAAGTTTCCCATTGTCTGCATCTAAGCCAGGTTCAGCCAGAAGGACCTCTGGCTATCCGGAGGCTTTGCTCAGCTTCAGAGTAAGAACTATCACTGCCTACAAGACTGAAAAGCAATTAAAAAAAAAAAAAAGGAGTCGAGAGAGAAGGAGAGGAACAAATCCAACATTGGAGCAATTCCCAGTTAGAGGCCTGGATTTAGAGATGATACAACCTGCAGTAAGGTCAGTGGAAGCCCCTGCTGCACCTTACTTAGTAAAATCAGATTATTCTAGTTATGGATTCTAAAATATGGAATGGCGTTTCAGCATCTTCCCTATGCGCTTCAGAAAGTCTTTCATTTTGCCATTGTTGTGTGAAGGAAAGAAAGAGTCTTACTTGGTAGTCCTGTAAAAATTAAGAATTTCATATTTGTAAGCACATCAGAGGGCCTGTGTGACTCTTAAGTGGCTTTATAGTTTAGCCCCTGGACAGTAGCTGCTTCTGAACTTTCTCAACTGGGCCAGTTTGGTGCAAACCTGAACTGGGCCCGGTTTGCTCACGAGCCGAGAGCTAGTGAAGAGGGGTGTGAAACATCTTCCTCTTGAAACACAGTGACACCGTGGTTTGTTTCTAATTAAACCGGCTAGTCGGAGTTTGTTAGCAACAGGATGAGCTGGGACTATGTTCAAACCCAGTTGTGGCGGGGAAGGAAGGGAAAGCAGCAGAGTTGTCCTCGCAGATGCCAGTGCAAGCCTGAGACGCCTCTGCAGCACTTCCAACTTCTGCCGAGCCAGTGTGAACGTCCGAGGCCCTCATTTAACAGCAGGCACTTTCTTCTAGTGTAGCTCTTTTGCAAATTTTCCACCACAGACCTTGGAGTCTTACTTGAGAGTTTTCTCTGTGGTTTTCTGTGTGTCTCAAAAACTGCTCAGACTGTTTTGTTTGAATTTTCCCTTTTCCCAGCCATGACGTCCTGCAGGCCTCACCCTCTACTTTGTTAGAGTGAGACACGTGCTCCAGGCTGCTGACCGGAGAAGCTGCAGGTGCCCGCGCAGCTAAATCACATTTTAACTGGCAGTACACCTTTCCTGCTGACGCCTTCATACTGACAATAGCAATGAAGCTGTGCAGCATTTTAGTCCTTTATTTCATGATACCAGTCTGGAGGTTGTCCCGCAAGAATTGACAGGCAGTTTCTCCTTCAGATAAGGATTAAAGGTGGCACAGAGATTTGAATTTACCCACTGACGGTGCGTTTCTGTGAAACAAGAGCCAGAAAACAGAGTCAATTTCTTTGTTCTTATCTTCGTTCTGCCCGAGGAAGTGGCATATTAGATTGGTAAAAATAACGGAGGAGAGGGGCAGGAGTAAATCCATGCTTCGTTTTGCTCCAAGGTTGGAGCGGGTGATTGGGTTACAAATTGTTCTGTTGGTCTAGACAAGAAAGTGACAGGAAATAAGTTAGAGAAAATGTTTTTGTATCCCTACAGCGTTATCTTGGAGGAGCACAGTCAGTAATGCGGTTGTGCAAAGCAACCTCCATTTGGACAGCCGGCTTGATGCAGGCAAAGCTGCTAATTTGTTTTCAGCTTCAAGGAGATTTAGAGTCTTTGGATCCTTGGCAGTAGCACACAATGTAATTGTTTCCCTTCTCCTTAATCTTCAGTCTCGTTGCGTTGGCTTAGCGCGGCTAGGAAAGGCTGGAATGTTTGCCGAATTAGTGCCCCAGAGAGCTGCTTCGGAAAGGCCGGGAGAAGTTGCTCAGGGGCTCTGCTGACTCCCCTGTCTGCTCTGAGAATGCTCACTGGGCTTTTTGCGATTAGATCGAGTCGCAGAAGCCCCGCACAGAAAGGAAGAGAAATTGGTAGCTACGAAAAGTGGGTGACAGAATTAATGCTCTTACCCTGGCAGCGTTACTCAGTTATTAGGGGCTGTCTGTGAATAACAGCTTTGCTTTCATCGATTTTCTGTCTCTCTCTCTTCCACAAAACTAATCTTATACCCCTACAATTTTTAAATACTTTTTTAAAACCTATCTGTATACCAGGAGCTTTGTTTGCATTCCTATTATTTGCTGATACACAGTTTGGCAATGTTTATGGAAAGCAACCATTTACGTTTTTAGATTCTGTGCCATTAACATACCACTGGTTATAATCCTAGCTCGAGTCACCAAAAATGCAGTCTTCAGAAAAGGGATATAGCATATCATTGAGCAATTAAATTATTTAGTCAATGCAGTGGTTAAGCTTAGGTCAGCTTTGAAGGGTAAATTTCATTGCTGGGATACATTCTTGGCTATGAATGAATGCATGAATAATCTTTCTTTGAACCTTAAGATGCACAATAGACACAATAACTCTCGAGTTGAACTCTACAGGCAGAGCAGGCTGATTTATAGGCAGCTGTTGAAAGTGCTTCTAGTCAAATTATTTTTTAATCTGTGAAGTAGAAACCTGTAGTATATTAATTACTGTATACCATTGCAGTGGTAGACAGACAAAAGCTGTGCAAGTCTTTACTGCGGGCTTTTAATTTATAGATTAAAAGAAAAAGTAATGATTTTGACATGGTACACTGCCATAAACTGAGAATCACTTGTCGGGGCTCCAGCAGACAAATAGCTGAAGGCGTTATCGACCTCAGCTGCTCGGCCTATTCATCTGTGTAGGTTACCTCCCATTTAGCGGAGGCAGCAGCAGGGATGATGTGTGCTCCCCAGTGCCAGCAAGTTCACAAACTGGTGTGAGCTGGCATCAGCTTCTCGTTATGTTAATGCTATGGCTGGTGGTGACCGAGGACCTGGCACACATTGCTTTCTGCCGTCCCTGCTCCGAGGGCAGGAGCCTCCGGCAGAGCGTTGGGGCAGACATACAGGAGGGGTGGCAGCGGCCGCCGGCATCAAGCGTTGGCCGAGCTCATCTGCTGGAGGGCTCGGTTTGCGAGAGGGGTCAGGAGAGGTCTGGTTCCTGATCAGCGATCGTGTCTTGGCCCAGTGCCCCGTTAACATGGGGGAAAGGGAGCTCTTGTCTTGATACCCGTCGCTGAGCGGTAGTGTCTACGTTGCGCGGTGCTCGGAGGTTTCTCAGTTGTTGTCAGGCATATTCTGCTTTATTAAAGTCATATCATGGAATTTGTTCTTTAAGAAGTCCTCCTGAGAATTAGTTGCAGAAAAAGCAATTTGCTTTTATTTTCTGATAGTTAACAGGCCAAGCAGATGGGAGAGCAGACCTGGAGTGGTTTGGCTGGCTGACTGCCACCATTCTATGAATTTTGATTTGTATGGATATGTAACAGTTTTATTTTTCCCTTTTTGGAAATGTATGCGTGTAAGTCTTGGGGAAATTAATGGTTGCTTTCCTGTGAAATGTGCACTTGTGAAACAACTGTTGTAGCAACGCGCCGTGCCGGCCCTGCGTTGTGTCAATTAGGAAGCGTGACATCAGCCAGCTCCAGAGGCTGTCAAAGGCTACCGCAGTTTTCAAAAACGTCATTCCTTCACAGCTTTTCGGAGAAAAAGCTGGGGGGAAAAAAAAAGCCAGAAGTTGGAACTGCAGTTCAGTTCACTTTCACTGTTCGACTCTGCCTCTCGAAAGGAATAGCGTTCTTCGCTCAACCACGAGTGAGTTTTGTTGTTTTTTTTAAAAACTGTTTGACCTTACGTTGTTTTGACTTTGAAAGAAAACGAGGCACTCTAATGGACAAAAGCTATATTCATGACTAAGTGTGATTTGATCAAAATTTGCAGAGCTGAAATTTGACGTCACGCAAGGAGGAGGGGGAAGAACGCAACTTGTATTTCACCCTTGCTGTGTCTCCCCTTCGCTCCACTCCTGCTCCCTGCCTCTCCGCTCCAGAACAAACTGTAAGAAAGAAAAGAGTTACTTAAGCATTTAATAACCGGTATTGGTGGTATTGGTGATGACGTTGCCACTAATTACACGCCAAGAGAGCTACAGTTAACAGTAAAAAATGCTGGGGATTTAAGCACATGACGGACAGCCTGGGTCATAGTTCTTTTTTTGTAGCTTTCCCCCTGGAAATTTAAAGAACTTGGATTCTCACTGTTCAGCATTTGAATCTTGGAGATCAAAAGGCCTTTCCTTCAAAGAGTTTCATGTTGTTATTTAAATGGTAATTGGCTCTATCCTCAGTTTGACTATGAGCATTTTAACTTTAGTAGGTTTGGGATTTTCATTATTTTCAGGTCCGTATTTCTAATGGAGGAGGTGATTTGGGGAATGACAAGGATTAATTGCAAATTTGGAAGCCGGTTACTTGTAGCAAGAGTGGATAACTTTTGGGAAGGCACATATGCTATTTGAGCAACATGTGTTCCGTAATAAATGATTTTGCTGTTGTAATAATCTATCTTCTCTTTATTGCTGGCTTATGTTTCCATATAGTGTGGACTGTGAAGTAAGCATAAACTTTAGGACTTGTTAAATTATTTCCAGTTAAAATTTTTGGCTCAATAGAGTACTCTGAGGAGAGAAAAGCCTTGGCCACAGAACTCTGATCTCCAGGGAGCCAGTGCCTTTAAATAGTAATCATTGGTGAATGCTTTCTACTGTAATCCTCAATACTTTCTGGTGTAGGAAAAGTTACAGTCCCATGGTGTTTTTAGAAGACAGAGCAGGCATTTGACATTAATACCCATTCACTCCTTGCTGGATGGGACATCCGCTCCTCTCTCCTGTAAGGTCCATTACCTTCAGCCTCAGCCGCCTGTGCGATGAAGAAACACGCAAACTGCTATCCTTGTTATTCAGGAAAGGCCAAATATATTTTTGCCAGCAAATAAATCGCTAGCCTTAAAGTGAGCAAACTGATCTGGAAGAGCTTTGCAGAGCAAGTTGAGACATGATTGTATTTCCTGCATTTGGCGGGTCGCTTCTCTTTCTACCGAAAAACAAAGGAGACAAAACAAAAGCTGCTCGGATGAGATGACTGCAAAAATGGCTAAACCGTATTCAGGATGAAAATGTCTTCATGGTAAATATTAAACAAAACCCTTCAGCACTGGGTCAAACAAACAAATCGAGGGACGTTAGAATTCTCCGAAAGCAGCAATTCAGTTTGTGCAGGGGAAAGGGGTGCCGGAGGACTCTGCGGAGGGGACTCCCAGTCGCTGATGCAGCACCAGCAACTGCCTTGAGATCCTCCGGTGTTCCCTAATAATCTTAGAGGGATCTTCCCATTCATGTATTTATTTCCTACTGGCTTTAGACCACCCAACAGCACATCTACTGTGCAGCTTTTTTTTTTTTTTTCCCCCCAGCAGTCGCTCTCCTCCCTTCCCCCAAACCTCTGGAGCATGTGTATTCATGTTTTTGCTTTCTGTTCACGGAGGTATCCAGCTGGGAAAATATAGTGTGTACAATACTCTCTGCCTTCAACTGACATTTCTCATAAATTGCAACAGAAACACTGCTATCAGCAGCTTAATAGCAGGTAGAATACAGCTCTACATATCAAGTCTCAGCAGGATACAGAAACTATGGTTACCAAATTTCCAGAGAGAAAGGGTTGGGAGGGAAGTTTTTATATAAGAATAACTGGGGGGGGGGGGGGTGAGGGAGGAGAGAAAGAAGCATTTAAAATGGATTCATTGAAAGCTGCGTTTTTGAAAAAAAGGCATCTCAGGGCTGACTCAGTGGCTTCGGCCCTCACTTTTTGCTGAATTCTTACTTTAGAAGACCTCACAAGAGGTTTCTGTTCGAAGCAGTGCAAAAAAGCAGCGCAACAGCCTTTCCGCTCCGGACCTTAAAAATAACCCCCCTGCAAACCACGAAACCCATTCCTTGAAAAAACTTTGTGAAAAATGAGTGTTAGCTGCCACTCTAAAAGAAGGTGTTTATGACAGAAAGTCTGGGTCGGCCACAGTGCGTTTTTTGCCTGAAATACAGTTTGGTGGAAATGGACTAGTAAAGAGCATGATATTCCCAACCACAGGATTAACTTAGTGTCCGGTTTGTCCCTAGCTCTGTTTAGACTCAAATCTTGTCTGAAGAAGTTCAAAGACAGCGTAGGTTAGAAAAGATACCACAGTACTGAAACGCTCCGTGTGAAATTGCATGATCTGGGTTTTATCAATCTCTCTTGCACAGTGCCTGCTATTGAATAACACAGTGAAAATAAATTAATTGATTTAGATTTATTTATTTATTTATTTATTAAGCCAGGTGAGATGTGAGGGCTATGATGTGGCACAAGTTGGTCAAGTCTGCATAACCATGCCAGAAAGGACAGGATGTAATGGTCTTGAATCATGGCAAGAAAGACTTAAGTTAGATACTGGAAAAGCATTTCCAACAGCAAGGATGACGGGGCTGTGGAATAGGTTGTCTGGGAGCCTGCTGTTAGAGGAAAGGCTGGGCGAACACTTACCAGGAAGGACGCTTTTGCTGCTTCAGAAGCTGGAAGGGTGGCCTGGACAACTTCTTGAGGTCCTCTCAGCCCCAGGTTTCTGTATGTCCAAAAGAAAGATAGTTATAATTGGGATTTTTTGTTGTTTTTATTTTTTTTACTTGTCATACAGGGACTTTGTAGGAAAGTAGGACATGGTGTGTTACCCCCTTTTTTTTTTTTTTGATTTAAAGTTAGTCAACATTTTGAGAAATACTTAAAAGTAGCAGTAAAAAGGAAATTATGCTGTCTGAGTGAGAGCTATATATGAATTATAGTAGGCACCTATTAATCAAAGGGACCCATGAGAACCAAATATGAAACAGAGCACAGCTCTCCTATGGACAGCCTAGTAATGAAGAGACCAACTGTTGAATCTATACAGCTATGGGAAGAAAAGGGCAACGTGCAGGTATTCAGACTGGAAAACTACCCCTGTGCTTGGCTTAAACCTTCATTTCTCATAGCAATACCTAGCTAGTAGATGTCTCATAAATTTGCAGGAGGCTTCTCCAGTAACCTACCCTTTTCTGTAACATAATCTTTTAAAGTTGTCTTATGAGGAATGGGGGAAGGCAGTGTTATAAACATAGTACAGCATACTGAGATCCAAGAAATGGCGCATAAATAACACGAATCTTCCTTCTGTGAGGACAGCTGTTGGTTTCAATTTGGACAGTAAATAAGATATACTACTCCTTTAGTTTTTCAGACTATTTCCAATGCAATATTTTCCAATGGTAAATATTTATTAGCATTTATTTGTTTCTTTTGAGGGGTGTTGGTTGTACGTTGAGTTTTGCTTGGACAGAAGAAAGAATTCACTTCAAGGTCTTGGAGATACAGCTAGATGTATTTTATTTATGGTATCTATAAAGCAGTTGGCGCTCAGCCATACGAAAAAAAAAGAATTTCACTCTTAGTCCTTCCATTCTTCTCGTTCTTTTCTCATTATTTCCTGCCAGGGATAGTATTTAGGATTTTCTGAATTCTCTGTTATTTTCCCTATGAATGACTGTGTGAGTGACAGAGAAACAAAATAACAGTGAGCGTAACCAAACAATATTCTCTTCTGTTTGTCATTCATTTGGGATCTTTCTGCAGTCGTCACTCGCACCATCTTTAAGATCAGAAGACGCAACCATGGGAATCGTTAGTTTAAGCAGATGCATTTACGACCCAGCTATCCTATAGGCAAACCTTGAAACAAACTTATCCTTCTTCCTACCTTAGAAAACACAAAAGGGCTGTGAAATCACTAAGTCTTTTTTTTTTTTTTAATCTGTCTTTGTGAGACACCTGTCATTTTTATATCACTGTACAACTAATGAAAATTTTAACAAATCGCTTTTTTTTCTGAAGTTTGGTGAAGTTTAAAGTTCTCATATGAATTTCTAAGTTGGTCTGCCATATAGTAGCTTGAGAGAGCTAGGGAGCAGATAGGGAGCAGTCTTTACCCATTTGATTATCTATCTGTGCTTCCTTTCCCCCAGTGAGCAACTGGCTCACAAATTTATTCTCTAAAGAAAGAGGAAGTTTACTTATGGCCAGCAAGAGAAAAACTCACACTTCTCTAATTTTTACGTAGGTATTTCATTTATCTCCCATTGAGAAGTCCTTGAAGAAAACAGGTCCTCAGCCAATAACAACCTGGGTTTTGCTTGTTTCTTCTACAACCCCTAGACAGGATAGATGAAATGGTATAGTCTGAAAAATAAGTGTTAGGCAGTTTTCCCTCGATGCAAATTCATCCTTTTATGGCTGCAGCAGCTATGATTGTGAATATCTGAAATCCAAAGCAATTTGGAAGGTTCTGTATGCAGTGCCTTTGCTTTCAGAAAAGATTGACTTAAATCTCTTTGGAAGCCTGCTGTCTTGACTTTCAGGGCCCTAAATTTCTCCTGCAAGATGTCCTAATTACAGCTAAGAATATTTCCCATTCAGAAAATGAAGATTTCCCATTCAGAAAATAAAGATTTTTTTGGAAGTTTGTTAGCATTTGGTAACTTTTAGAGCTGTCCTAGAGCATTTTCCTTCTCTGCTGCAGAAGGCTACACTCCTCTTGTCTGAGATCCTATTGCAATAATTTGAAGGACCCTGTGGAATCCCCGAGATGACAAAATTATTTTCTTACTTTGAAAATCAGGCCTGTTAGTTGTGTAAGTAGGACATCCTTTAGAGGGAGGCAATCTTCGTTCTACTCACTGGATTCTGACTGTTTCTGCTGGTCTCCTGTCAGGTAGATCCTCCTATCCATGGATGTCTGTAGACAGGAGGCCTCTTTGTAGGCAGTTTCCTCATGTACTTGAATATATTTAACCTCTAAAGAAAGACAAAAATTATACTGTGTTCAGATTTGTAAATAGTGGATGTTGACTGACTTGAAAGTACATGAGGCAAACTCTGTGGCCGCCATTTTGGATGGAAGCACGTCTGGACCTTCTTGAAGGCTGTATCCTGAAAGAATTACCTGCAATCTTTTAGTTTAAGGATGTTTTATTTCCACATTCCAGTTTTTCAAGCTTATCTGCCTCTGGAGATTTGCCTTTTTTTTTTCATTAGGCATTTGGAATACTGTGAGTGGTGTCTGTTCCCTTGTTTACACATGATTAAAGACAATATGAAATCTTTTCAGGAAAACAGAAACTTCTTGAAGGGAATGGTTGCTGAATACATCATTGTTTGAGAAAAACAGATTGCTTCAAGAGCGTACTTTTACTTTCAGGACCTTGTCAGAGTGAACAAAATGTCTATATAAAGAGCTTGTATAAAACCTTTGGTAAATTCTGCAGTGTGATGGACTAAAATCAGGTTTTGGTGTTGGTTCTCGGACATCAAAGTCATTGGACAGTTAGTTTTATGAAGAGATAAAAAGGGCTTTTTCAGGTGAGAGAATCAAGAAGTAAAATGAGTTAGAAGGGGTCTGTTTGGCAACATTTTATCACGCCAGGGAATCTTTGCCCAAGAGTTTTTTTCATAGTGTCCCTGTGGTTTTCAGAATCCGACCCTTCTCACAAACGCAGTGATAAATAAAGGCAACAGTTTTCCAGTAGCCTACCAATCCTGTGAGCTGGGAAGAGCTCACAAAAACCTGCAATGGTGGGTTCCTTAGCCGCAGTTCTCCTCCAGTGTCCCCAGGCCTGCTCAGCTCCCCAAGCAGCTGTCTGTCTGCCTGCACCCAAAAGATTTCCTGCTAACGGAGATCGTTTCTGATGGTTGTGTATAATGCATCGGACTCTGCCAAGGAAAAAAGGGTATTTCAAAAGATGCTAGCTAGGTCTGGGCTATCTGTAATATGGTGAAGGGAGAAAGACATTTTGTATGGCCTCTAAAAACGTTCTTCACGAGCACTCATTAAAAACTTAGCTTATTCTATTTAGTGAGTATGCTGTATCTATTTTAGGTGGTTTCAGAGCTTCACTAAGAGGAATACATTGTTCTTGGTTATTAAGTCTACTGTCCGCCATCTCTACCTTTATTTCTTCAGAAGCAAGATGCCTGCCCTTCCATGCTGTTTTCATTGGTCATTCTCGCATCTTTTTCTCAAAATGACTTTTGTAGTAGATATTCAACCAGGATAGGAAAAGTTTTCCAGGATAAAACGTGATTTCTGTCCATAAGATCTACTTCTTTCTGCTCTAATCGTTACAGATGGACACAAATCTTTTGTTAAGTTCCCGAAACAGGCAGAAAAAACTCCATGTTTCTGTGTCCCTTGACCATTGTGCTAAACGTATGGTCTGAATTTCTAGTACTCTTTTCTGTCTCTGTCAGAGGAGAGACCCTGAGAGAGAAACCAAGCCAGTTTAATCTAATTGACTAAAATAACATAGCCAAAGGATTATTCGTAGGAGATGTACGCACAGTGAAACTGAGAGGAAATGGTGCCACAGCCTCGGCTGCCTTCTGGGTGAGCAGAGGCTTGTGCCGAAGAATCGCGAAAGGCAGCCAACTGTCACTCTTTTCACACCTTCCCGAAGTGTTACAGACTCCTTGTCATGGCATCTGTTGTTACTGCATTTGGTTGTCTACTGTTTAGAGACGCGGTCCATTAACGGGAACCCATGGGAGGAGACATACGGAGGTCTGCCCTTTTCCCCATTGGCACCTTTTCCCCCGTCAGTCTTCTTTCCCCCTCTTCTGCTTTTCCTGATAAAACGTCCTGATTCTGTGTAATTCTGCCCCATCCCTCCTCCAAGCCTCCTTCAGTTTGTCGGTGACTATTGCACAGAAAGTGTGGAGGGGAGAACGGGGGAGGAGAAAAAGACAATATGTTATTTGCTAATGACTTTTGTGGTTTAAGATGGTCATCTTTATATCTTGTGCCCTGAAACACAGAGACTTCTCTCTGTACAGCAGCTGCGTGGGTTAGAAAGTTGTAACAACTCTGCAAGTAGCATGGGGGAGCAAGAAAAAGGGAGAGATCTTCCCCCGTGGTTGGCTCTCAGCTTACAAGAGGGCAAATACTCACCCCAGTGAGCCCCCAGCGTCTACAGAGGTGTAACCTGGTCACAAAAATGGCTTTGGCTAAGTGGAACTGTGTGTGCACGTGTTAGAACTGAACAAGCTGGATTTTATAGGGGTTGGATCCATCAGGCTGGTATTTGACGAAAGGAGATCTCCACATGAGGTGCGGAGATGCTTCTGTATGGTATAATGATAGCATCATTTCACTTGCTTCCTTCCTGACAGAAACCATTAGCTGGAGCGGATTAGCTGCTGTCTGAATGGAAGTTGTTCTGACAAAGATGATCATGTAAGGAGCGAGCTGTAGTTTTATATTAGGAGAGAGGTCAGGAAATTAATGCATCAGGGGATTTGCAGAGAGAGAACAAAACATTCCCAGAAGCCTTGATTTTTGTGGCCTGTCAAAAGCAGCTTTCTGCGAGTGGTCAGAGAGAACATAAATGACAATAAAACACGCAGGGAAGAGTTATACTTAATCCGACCAAATACTATGCGCAAAGTCTTTATCGCTTTTTCCTGCTCCTGCTCTTGCAGACATATATTTTCAGACAGTATATTTGCTTTTTCCTTTTGGTTCTAGTCAGGGCTTGCAAGAGTTTGAATTGGCTGACCTTTTCAGTATCATAAATAGCTAGGATTAAGGGTTATACTAGTATGATCTGGTGACAGTTACTGCAATTCAGGCGTGCTATTTCTTTTTTTTTTCCCCCCTTGGTTAGACTATATTCATCCGCACAATTCCCACTGCAGTGGTGATTGAGTTCGCAAATACTGTCATTGCAAAGGTGAGAAATTCAGATGTTCCTCACCAAACTTCAGGAGAATTTGAGGGCGACGTGAGTGAGTGGACATGAGAATTAGGCTCGTTGGGCTTTTGATCTCCGTAAGGTGCTCTGCAGCGTGAGGCTGAGCAGCAGAAAAAAGCATCTGAGGGAAAGGAAAAATTCTCGTCATGAATTCATGTGACAAGGAAGTGAACCAAACCACACAGCATGTACTGCAAAGTTTTTATTGCTTCATAAATTTTATTGAGATAGAAATTAACCAGTTTCCTCTGTGTTTTAAACAGAGTCAATTTGTGTTTATTGACACAGAGGAAGCTCATCTGTGCTCAAGAATAGATCTGTTTTCTGTTGGAAAAGGCTGCGCTTCAGAGAGATTTTTAATACTGTCGTGTATTAACATGACATACCACGCATAAGAATCTGTGGTTTGGGCTTTCTTCACTTAGCAGCAGCAGCTTTTCTACCTGATTGGTTTTGTGCTAAACGGTGAAGTATCACAAAGGAAGTATCAAATTGTAAGAAAGCCACCGGGAGATGCAGCAGACATGCCAAAGTCAGGAAATGGTTTTGTGCATTTCCAAAAACTTTTTCGCGCTGCATCCACGTTAGGGCAGTGCCATGTTTGCTGAAGCGTTTGAACAGTATTTTCATGCCTGTTTAGGGAGGGACGTAAGCACGTTTGTGTTATATCGTGGCAAATGCTTTCAGGAACGTCTTGCGCTTAAGCTGTATTATTCACTAAGAGTTTTAAGCTGGCTTAAAACTTGTGGAACATACATAGTTTTATTTGGGTGCTTCAATATAGGCAGGTCCTTCTTTTAAATGAAAGCTTAATGAGCTGTGAGCAGCTGAAAAATGAAAATGTATAAGCCGAACCCAGAAACGTCACCCAGGTTTTTCTCTGTTTCCACAGTAGTGATTGTACAAGATGGGATTTGCATCTCTGAGCAATAAGTTAAATACTTTCCAAATCTCCTTGAAATCAATTTCTGGTGATCACACGCGCAGATTGAAAAGCATGGCTTTGACGTTTACGTGCTGCAAAGAAAACGGGTGCCGCCTGGAAGGCAGCGAAGGCCGGCGTTTCATGCTCCGTAACCTGCATTGTCTGTCTCCCGTGGCTGCGCGCAGGCCCAGCGCGCCTGCGCGCGCAGACGCACTTTCTGGAGGAACAGCTTTCTGCTCTGTCGCCTTGGTTTTATAAAAGCCCTGTTTTCTTTATTGCCTTTATCTATTACCTCTGTAAAATTTATTTAAGCAATGACAAATTTCTCTTTTGGGCCCAGCGTCTAACTACTGTCAGGCTGTTGGTAAGAGATTTGTTGGATATGACTGTTCATTAAATTGCAAGGGTGAGGCTAACTGTCTGGAGCCGCTGTGGGTAGGTGGGTTATGGGCTGCACTTAGTGAATGTATATCAGCGGAAAGACAAATGTGCTTCAGCAGCCTCTGGTTTTGTTCAACGAAAATGGCTGTTGATTTTGGAAGGCTCAGCAAAATCACTGTCGTTTTTCTAAGTCAGGTATCGTTCACCTTGCAGGGGACCCATGAAAAACAGGTTAGGTTAAATATTGCAGCATTACTTCTCAGCTTTGTAACTTGACAAGCATAGCATGCCATATTGATTTTCCTATTTTATTTCCCTTAAAAAAAAATTCTCAAGCTGAATGCAGTGTCCGTGAGTGATAGCTAATTGACAGTGCCGTGAACAGGAATCCTCTTCTTACCTGCACCACAAGTACGGCTCAGGGTGCTGCAGTGCATACCTCTTTGCACTGCTTTGCCAGTTTTTCTCAGCCACCTCTTTATGCTGTTCATTCTCTACTTGACCTCACTAAAATCCAGGAAGATTGATTTTAGCCTGTAGGGACAAGAAATGTGATATTGCATGCATTGATTGTTATTATTTTTAAGAAAGGAAATAAGGGAATATTCATAAGGGGAAAAACTTGGGTTGTTAAGTACTGTGTGACAGTTTCATCCACAGTAACTACATAAATAAATTGAAAGACCTGCTGTATTTTAATTTCTATTATGCTACTCCAGAAGTGCTTCTCTTACTGCTCTGTTTTTTCAGGTGTCTGTCTAAATAGCTGTGAAACTTCATCTTTGGCACAATCTGAAAACACGTTATTCGATGGACTACCAATTATGAGTTCTTTTCATTCTTCAGGGCATAAATATGGGAAGCTGGAAGCCGGGAGGGAGGGAAATCCGTCATTTGAAACTAGCTTTTAGTCTGCACTTGATCTCCTCTGGTTTTGTATGAAAAGCCATGTTGGACTGAATGACAGCTGAAAGGGCAAGCTGCTATATCAGGGGATTTAGCAGAAGGAAACTGCTGTTCTCTCAACCAGCACCTCTGCAGAGAGCTCACGGAGTCTCTTACCCGTTCCAGCCCAACTGGGAAGGCAGGGCGCTAACAAACATGAGGCTGAAACGCTTTAATTGAAAATGCCCTTCACTATCTTAGTCCTGATACTCAGGTTTCAGAACGTTAATAACGTGCTGCATTCGTGCGCTGCTATCGAATGCTGTTCTGTCATTTAAAATGAGATAATCCTTTCCTAAAGGCTGAAGATTTTATGGCAGAATCATCTAAAGCTGCAGCTAAGAAGAAAAAAGAGCTATTCTCTTCCTTCTGTTTCCTCAGTACCCAGGGAAATTGATTTCTGGAGTTATTGCAGTTGGTTTCTGCTAGTTGATCAAGAGTTCCATTCCTACCAAAACAAGCTCTTAATTTTTTTTCCCTCCTTTTCTTTTATTTGTTCCAGTTTTAGCCTCGATAAGGAGGAAAACAGAGATGGACGTCTTTGCCAAGTGTAAAATCCAGTCATGCTAAGCAGTGGGGAAATTCTTGCACCAAAAAGAGTGTGTGTGCATTTGGCAGTGGCACATTAAGACAGTGTAAATGACCTGTTGGTGGCAGTGAGATTTATATGTGCAACTAGAGTGACATATGGCTGTTTAAAAATAATTGTAATAGTTAAGGGTTAATATTATCACTGGCAAGTCAGTATACTTCCATGTCAGGCATGTACGAGTTTCATTTAAATCATCTTTAGCCTTCAAAGAAAAATGCTAGGGAGAAATAATGACATCATGAATCAGGTCTGAAAGTGTTTTTCCATTTTGAGCACAACATGATATTGATCTTGAAATGTTACAGAGTGAATAAAGAAAAACATATCCGTTTGTCCACAGTTAGCATAGCGTGATTCCACAAGGGATATTTTTAATCACAATCCGGTTTTGGTCACTAGTTTGCTACTACACTAGTTGTATTATGGAAGATACCAATATTTTTCTGGCAGTTCTGTGTGACTGAACGGTAGTTCTTGCTGTGCATACAGTTAACCGTAGGAAATCTTTTTTAGTATATACAGATTCTGAGAGTAGCTGTCTGAATGTTAGTTACACCTTCCTCTGCTCTAAGTAGGCCTCTGAGGGCTGGTTGGGTCTGTGATGATTATTAGCAATTAGGAAGGTGTTACTTTGGGGGAAAAGGCGTTGGGGGCCTTTGTTCTGCAGATAGGAGTCAATAAGCGGGGAGCTGCTCATAAACGCCTTTCTTCCTCATTGAAGCCTTGGACTTGCCCTAACTTCATCAGAGCAGGGAGAGGGCGAATAATGGGAACAATAGGAGCCGTGGAGTTTGACTTGGGCCCAACGCGAGGAGGCTGTAAAAGCTGTCGAGGCCCCTGATGGATTGGCTCTCCCGGCGCAGTCCTCAGCGCAAAGCAATCACGTTGCTACCTCTTAAGAGAGGGTTGCGTGTGCCACCTGGGGTCAGAGCTTATCAGCCTCCGGGGCCAACATTTCAGACGAGGCCAAAGTGCAGTCGATAATTTATACCGAAATTTGGGTGTAGATTCTGGAGCAAAAGCGAGTTTTATCTTGGTGTTGTTTGGCCGAATTAAGTCATGTCTGAAAGTCCAACCTCTTTTTGCTTTTAGTGACGTGGGAAAATCAATTCATAATGTTGAAATACACTTCTGTCATCTTGTTAGTTGTACCTTAATGAGGGAGGGCATGCCAGTGTTGGTCATTTGAGGGAAGTTTCATTGCCAAAATAAATGCAGAGATTTTTAACCTCAGACTAGGTTGTAATTTAGGTTTCTCAATCTAGAGATTTTTAGTCCTAAATTAGGACTAAATCCTAACACGTACGCACACATACACAAATGGGTAAATCCTATTAGGATTGCTGGAAGCTTAAGATTTTATTTATGTTTTATGCAACTCTGGCCTGCTCCCGGTGTCTGAATAGATTTGCTTCTAAACCTGTCAAGGTCAGAGGTGGATCGGCTCTAGTGCATGAAAAAGCCAAGTGAAGCTGTAGTAGCGGCATGGTTCACAGCAGGTCAGGGAAAACTTGCCTGTCTCTTCCTAATAAATGGAGAAATGGGGACATGCTGCACAAAGGAGACTTACAGGAAAACAGTCCAAGTAATCACTAGCAAAGGAAGAGAAGCCTGCCGTGAAGTGTTCCTGAGCCCTACTGGGAAATCAGGTTGCTGGTAACTTCCCTTTGCGTTGCATTGGTGTTGGTGAACAGCTGGGCAGAGCCAACTGGTTAACTAGACGTTTTTACTAGTTTAGCCACTTGGGAGGTAATTTAAAAGTGAGGAAGGGGGGAAAAAAAAAAGAAAAAAAACCAACGCACATTGAACTGCTCTGCAGAACCCTGACACCTATTGAAGCTGGTCAATTGATAAGTAGCTAACTTTTGTGCTGTCCCCGCGAAATGACGAACTTTTGTGCTGTCCCCGCGAAATGATGACTTTGCTTCAGTAGATGCTAACAAAGGCCCTTTTACCTTTCTTCTGCTCAAGGAGAACATTATTAGTCATACTTCATTAGGCTTGTTTACAAAAAAGAGCTGGTGTCTAAGTGTGTTACTGAAATACTTGCGACTGCTCTGGCATCTTTTTCCCCGCTAAAAGATAAGAATTTTGTAATGGGAAGGATACCACTGCCTCTTATTTTTGAGAAAAAATAGCCTGTCAGATAAGAATTGTAAAAATTATGTGTCATTTCACCACCTGTATTCTTTTAGGTACTTTTTTTACAGCTTGGCAACGCATAATATATGTTTTGTGGTATTGAAATCTGGAAAGTGGAGTTTCAGGCAGAGTTTTGTTTTTCATCTATTGACTGTAGCAACAAAAGACCTTACAGTAATGCTACTACAAATCCTAAACTGAGGCACTCATTTTAAGAATTGTGTATGAAGGAGGGCCTCAGACCCACAAGGTTTCGATCCGCTTTTCCTAGGCAGAGGTGAAAGTGGTGTGGTGGGCCTCAGCACGCTGTTCTTAACTGACACGTTTTAGGTGGATGGGTGGGAACGAGAGGTCGAAGGGACAGAACGCTTCATTTACTCACGGGACTGTGCTTGCCTCCCAGGATCGGCTAGTCACAAATTTTAGCTGTGTGTGTTTTACTGTGACCTTTCATAGCGGGGTATTACTGTCTTAAGATCTTAAGAGAGTTTACTTCACAAGCATAAAAGAGGTGGCCCTGCAAGCCCCACAAATTGCATGGGGGGTGGAGGGGGAAGGGAAAAGGCACTTGTCTCTTTTTAGCTGTAATAAGAAATCCTGAGGGAGTTGTGCAAAATAAATCCCAAACGTTTTCCCCCCGCTTTGTCTCGGCTGCATCTGTCTCAGGTGTTTGCTTACACTTTTCCCAGGCTGAGCACAATGAAGTCTTCATGTGATAAATGGAGCTTAATGTAGACACACACACACATGCGTACACACACACACACATGCGTACACACACACACACAAAAATGAGTAAAATGCAGTTCAGGAGATTTCAGTGTTTTCAGCCACCGCTTTAAACTGCTATTTTAAATTCCAGTGAGTGGAATAATAGAGAAGTTATCATGTCTAGTAACTGCAGTTGGCCTTTGTAAGGAATGGCTTGTTAGGAGGCTTTATGATTTACTGAGGCCACAGCTGGCTGCCAGCAGAGCTATAGGAATGTGTTCTCTCTTGGGCCTGGTAGCTAGAGATGAAAAGGATCCAAAGCTGGCACAAAAGCAAATAAATGCTTTGACTTTAAATAAAGCATCATAATTTATAAGAGGCTCTGCTTCTCAGTCCCAGTGAGGTACATGGATCAGCAGCAGCTTTTTGAGGTTGAGCGGAATTGTCTGCCTGGCTGCACTGCATTCTGATATCTGCAGTCTACAGATTGGGAAGCGTTTTCATGGTTTTGGCTTGGGATTTTTTCTTTATCCCTGCTGCTTTCTTTTCCACAAATTCCCCCTCTTCCCTCTCCCGTTCCTTTATGTCGCATTAGCGGCTCTGCTGTTCGGTACAGAATTGCGCCACTGTTTGCACCTGGCAACTCTTTATCATGGTGCAGAGCACTGCGGGACTAATCACCAAAGACACTCGAAAGGTTATAGGGTTTTTTTGGTCACCTGTGGTTGGTTTGTTTTTTACTTGCCCAGTGAATTGTTCTTACAGTAGCAGAGGTCAGAGCTGGGATGCAGACTTCTGTTGAGATGTGCTAATACTGACCTTAAGAAGAAAAATAAAAAGGTATAAGATCCTTAAGGGTTTTTTTTAAGATAGGTAGATAGATATGCACACGTATATAAAAATATATATCAGCTTCCCTATTTCTGCAGCTGTTTCTCAACAGTCTGCTGATGGAAACAGTACTTCTGTGGTCTGGTGTCTCAGAAGAAGAATAGGAAGGAGGCAGATAATTATTAAAGGAACTCCTGAATGCTTGTCAGGGTGAGAAAAAAATGGTTTTGGTTTTCCCTTTTTGGTCTTACTTCTCGTATTTAAGCAACAGTGCTTTCCCCTACACTGCAGACCTGTTTTGCTTGGCTATTTACTCGCTTTTCAGGGTGAAAGAGTTGGGGGAGAGAAATAACTAGCTGAAGAGATCCTGTAATTAATATAAACTGCAGGAAGCAAGTGTGACAGATGAGTTGAAAAGCCCTGTGTTCTGTTGCTTATCTCAAGTGACATATGGTCCTAGGAGTACAAGCAAAGGCAGTGGGTTGTGGGCTGGGTTTTTTTTTTTTATTTTTTATTTTCACGCTAGTAGAAGGCAGAAGAGTGGCCATGTGTTCCCCAGAGCGGCAGTGTAGGGGCTGAAATAATACTCCTTGAGAAGTGAGTGGGAAATTTAGGGGATTACAGAAGAGCATTTCCTCGTCTAAATTTGAGACTGTGTGACTTTTTCTTTTTTTTTTTAGTGTCAGGCTATGTGAATCACGGTTATGATTATTGAACTTAAAGAGAAGAAAAAATCTTCTAGAAACAAAATACTTCATTTCTGAAACAGGTTTGGTTTTCTTCAGAACACACAGATGTTAAATGATTTTCAGCTAACATTTTTAGTGTCGGCCGAAATAGAGTAAGACTGCAGTTTTATTCTCAAGCTTCAGTAGAACAGTGAAGTGGTTCAGTTACTCTGGCCAAAGAAAAGGTACGGTTTGTATAAAAAATAAATCTTTAGTTGTACTCTGGAGGTCAGAAACCTATGGTTAGTTTATAGTAACATTAATTGCACTTTTTCCTGTAAACACTGCAAACATGTGGTCTGACATTCAAGAGGTGCAACAGCAATTTATCCAGAAATTTTCCTAGTTCTGCCAAGAACTAATCATTTTGATATAAATCTGACAGGAGAAAACTATTTTGGTCACTGTGGCTTCATAGTTTTGGAAATCACTGTTCTAAGTAGCTCGTATTTTAGTAGAACTATTCAGTTGCGGATAAACCTACAAGCCATTTGGGACCCAATCTGGTGTATTTTCTGGAGTTATTTCCCAGTTTTCAGTGAGTCTTTTATTGCTCTTTTAATGAGTGTAGAATTTAGCCTTGTATTTAATTAGGGCCATTTTTTTTTCAACTTTTCCATTTGCATTTAGATTTTGCTTATTGCTTATTTGTTAGGCAGACTATCTTTAAGAGAAAGGGACACTGAAAACGTTATGGTGCTGTTATTATTATAACTGATAAGGGACATTAGCTCTTTGATTAGATGCTGCCCCATCTTCCAGAGCCAACCTAACTTTAGCATTTAGGTCATTGCTTTGTCCAGAGGCATTACCATTTCATATCACCCCTAGCAACAAGCCTTCCTAACGTTTATTTTATTCTAAAGCTGGAAAAGGATAATGTTACGCAGGAGGCAAGGGAGAGAAAAGAAACCAGAGCGTCTTGTAGCTGACCAGTCAACTGACTATTGACCAACTGTCTTCACGAGAAAGAAATAAATGGTGGTGAATAAGCTAGAGTCTAGTTTTCCAAGAAGCTCAACGATTTTCCCAAATCAATACAGCTCATCAGGCTTCAGAACAAAGGCTGCGGGGGACGTGACAGTGATGGAAGTGGCTGGGTGTTCTTTTGTGTATTAAAGCACATGGGCCCATGGGGAAACAGGCCTTCTTCAGTTATTTCAGTGCTGCTTCTTCTGTGTACCCTGGGATAGAGTTAGATTTTATATACACACACACACACACACACATATATATATATACATACATACACATATATATAATTATTAGGTGGGATGAAAAGGTTGTCTCCTGGATGGCCCGACTGAATGGCTTCAAGAGGTACTCCTCCCTATTTAATTGCTGCTGCCTTTCTGAGTGTAAATGAAAGTTTGTAATGGGAGTCCAGGGGATGTATGTTTTGCTCATACCTTATTAAAGGTATAACACAGATTTTTCAAGTTAGGGTGGTAGTTGCTACTTTAAATATCTTGTGCTGCTGACTTCCCAATTAAAGCAGAAGGAAAGGGCATGACATTTGGATAAAGTACCCATCAAATTTCGGTTGGCGTTACTCAAAACCCACTGGAAATCACATGGATATGAACTGAGTTTGTTGGCTGTTGAAGAGGCTATAATTTACGTGGCGCGAGTAATGCCAACCTGCTTTAGCCACCAGCAGGGCAACATTATCTAAACTAGCATTTTTTAGCCTTTGAGCCCTCTAACCTTTAAGCTTACTGTGCTTTCATAAAGAAGTAAATTAACACCACAGCTAAGTGTCTCAAAGGTTTATGACTGTAGCAGCAGTATTTCATTAAGCTTCTTTTCCGTAATGCTGTCCAATCTTCTCAGCTTCATTACTGTACAGTATTTGTTCAGATAAAGTCCAGTGTCCAGGATGACTAATTGCAGATCTGTGTTCCAGATGGTTTGATTACAGGATGTGGTTAAAGCGACTCTTCAAACATTCAGCCCAGCAGTAGGGCACTTAAAAAAAAAAAAAAAAAGGAAAAAAGAAAAAGAACAGTCTTGCATTTTCTGGCCACCTGACAATCATTACATTCTCAGACTTGCTGATCTTGATGTCTGTTACATGTGCACCTGCTGTAGATGCAGTGAAGTTCTTGTGCCATGTTAGGCACAGCGTATGATTAAAGTAGTCAACAAACTGTGTGGCTACCAGATCAGTATTCAGCAGAGAAGGCTTGACTTTATACGTGAAATGTGTACGGTTAATTTTAGATTACCTCCTTGATGGAAGCAATCAGGAAAAAGTGGGGCATTTGCATTGCAAGTCTAATGCGAACACCATTCTGTGGGTTTTGCAGGTGTACATGTAGAGCTGGGTTTGATGAGGCTGTGGTGGATGTTTTGAGGCAAGTGAGTTAATGTGTGCTTACGAAACCAACGGCAATAAAAAAAGCTTGAGATGATCCTAAAGTTATGGATTTTCACCCTGCTGCTTTTTGCACTTGAAATGCTTTAGTTACTGTTAGACCAGTGATGTCAAGTAGGTATGTGTGGGATTAAAAAGTTGACAGTGCCAAATGCAAAATAAGATGTGTTTAATCCATGATGGCCGTGTACTCACAGATGAAGCATAGACCACAGTTTGGCTCTTCCAGGTATGTCGGTATTGTTTGCTAAGTAGCAAGGCTGGCACAAAAGGCAAATTGAATTTGATTTGCAGATGAATCTGTGGATTCATCGATCGTAAAGATATGAGGAATTGATTTTGCTCTGTTGTTACGTGATGATATGATGTTACGTCAAGTGATGATATGATGCCTTCTCAATAATGAGAATTGCATCTCAGCCTTGACGGCCTGCTGTACCGCAGGTGTATTGCTGCAAGAATTTGTAATATTAATGTTTTTTTAAAAGAATCTTGTAAAAATGACTACAAAGCACAGTATAACTTGGTAGCTCTTCTTTGTCATCAGCAAAAGTTGTCTAAAATAATGCTCAGCATAGGAAAAGCAGTGGGCAGAACTATTAAATAGGAATTTTGAGCAAGCAGGACTGCCCTGATGTTTAAACAGTAGTTTTTGATAACTGAAAAGCAAACAAACAATTCCTACTGCTGGAAGATCATCTGGATGATCTTCCACAAATGAGTTACATACATGTTCAGAAAGCCTTTGTGCAAATCTGCTTTTGCCAAAATTTTGCAGTTATTCTGGGCTGGATTCTCTATGAAGAAAAGAAGGAAGAGCTCCCTCTTTTTCATTGCAAAAATGAAGCCATACTCATTCACCCTCTCAGATAACTGGTCTTTTGAGTTGCCTGGGAAAATAATCAGCTTTAACTAAAGCAGAATTTTGTAGCATTTGCTGTGATCTGAACACCAAAGCAGTCTATGCTGTAAACATTAAGTCAGGCTTTCCAGTCTAATTAATTGAGTAATGTCTACTTATACTGGACTTTGAACGTGTTTATTTTCTGAAGCCAACTTTTCAAAAATTGGGGCCTGCATTTAAGTTATTAATGTGATAATTTGATTCCTAAACATATGATCTCATTTTCAAAGTTTTGAATACAAAGCATAAAAATTCTTGATTTATGTTTATTGCTCTGCCGAAAGTGGAGTCATGAAAGCAGAAGACTTTGTGTCTGTTTTAGACTAGATCCTTTGGTCTTTTCTGCATTAGATGAGAGAACATCTGCAGGAGTGTATCTTGTTAGATGTGAGTATTAGATAGAGTTAGATTCCTACAAGCTTGAGGTTGCTGCTAAAAGTGCCACGTCTTTTTTGCTTCAAGGTAATTAATGTGCACAGTATCTTAGCGTGGTGCTAAAGATGCCTTGTCAATGTGATGTTTTTATGTCAAAATAGTACATCTGCATTTGTTAGGCTAACGCTAAAAGAACATGGGTTGTTTTCTTTTTATTATAAATACAAGCCCTGTAAAGATTCTCGGTGCTAACCTGCAGTTTCAGGTATGAAATCTACAGAAGATCAATATTATACAGTTAAGAGCCTAAGGCTGGGCACTGGACAGTATTCATAATTTCAGTCTTCTGTTAATGTCACGACCAGTGTCTTACATTGTTTGCAGCACAGAAATAAGAAATAATTTAATGGTAACTTATACAGAAGCACTGTGAATTACCTTTGTTTTTGTCTTTAAAGTGCTTTGGAAATAATTGAGATATCTTCATTTCCAAATTGTGGTGGCATTCCTTATTCTCTAAACTGAATTAACAGTAGAGAGCCAATGACATTTTAGTGCTGCTCTAACTGTTCTTGGGTTTCTTCTTGCCATGAATCTAGCTTGCTACATTACGGTTGTGAATGTGCTGAGCTAAAGGAAAAAGCTTATGCAAGTATATCCAGTGTGAAAGAAAATACACAAACACAGAATCTTTTCTTGCTCCTAGCAGGCTGAGGAAACGTCCCTTGATGTTAGAGGAGTGACAGTGGTGGGCACTGGGTGACATCCAGTGTGCACCTTCACCTTGCATTAAGGCTTTTGCGTATGATCCTGTCTTGGCTAATAACGGATTTGGGCAGAAAAGGTACTGACTAGCGTAGGTGGTTGAATTATAAAACTTCCAGGTAACATGACCCTGTTTTTCGGTACTAGATTGTGTTTGACAGTTGCTGAGCGTATGTTTAGTGGTTACTGTATCTACTCCTCAGTAATAAGGATTAGCGTGGGTAACAACTTTTGAAATATTGAAAAGATGATTTCTTATTCTTGGCTGCTTTACTTGAGGATTTTTGACACTGAGGACTGCAGAGAAGGGATTGCTAGTTTCAGAAATACTGTAACTGTGAATAGTTACGTAGTTTGCAAACGGAATGATAAACCAAATCAAATCAAGAAATTTATACTCCCATGTGAAGATATGTTTTCCTCTATTAAATTGAAATTTTGTTAACTGTGCTCTGATAATTGGTGAAACGCTGAGTTGACACCTTTACTTGGTGGAAGAAACCTTTTTCTATAGTATTCACTATTAGTTGACCTTACCTCACATAAATGGTGGTGTTAAATATTTTAGACAGGTTCCCTAAATTGCAATCTTAGAGTCCAGCTACCCTTAGATACACTGTATTACAAGCGTTGCAATAGTGATTGTTTTGAATAGTTCAGCCTCTTGTTTTTTTCATGTGAAAATGCATTTCCATGTTCAGGTACTATGAAACTTGTGGTTTCCTCGGAATGTCTCCCCATTTTCCCTCCTGGTGAGACAGTGCTAAAGAAATGATTGTTACAGGACATATAGTCTAATAAATAGGAAACCCCCCTCCACCCTCATTACAGAGGTTTCTTACAGCTTGATGCAGCTTCAGTGAGGTTTGCTCCTGTAAGTGATACGTGACTTCACCTCCTAAGATAGAGGTGCCAGTACGTGGAGAGCTGTGCCCCAGCGCACACACACTGAAGAGGGCTGAGGACAAATTAGAGAAGGGCTAGTGGGTCTGTGACAATGTGCGCTGCGTGTTGGGATGCGTTACTCAGAGACACGTTGAACACTGCTGCAGTCGGGTTGGTGTACTGCTTCCTGGAAAGAAGTCCCAGCAGAGAGTCTTGTTTCGAAGCAGACTCACTTGAGCTTGGTGCCAAGGACAAATGTTTTGGATCAGAGAAATCTGTAACAGTATGCCCCGACTGAGTGCAGCAAGGATAGTCCTTCCTCTGCTCTCCATGCCTGCAGCATATAGATTCTGCCTCCTGTCCACTTCCGCTTTCCAGTGCTTTGGTCTAATGAGCCTCCCAGTTGCATGTTTCCTTAGGGGGTCAGTCTTAGCTCCCATGCTGCTTCTATTCTTTTGACCCATTTCTGTGATAATTTTAATAGATTAAATGAGCTCTCTTCACTGTCTGTCCTGTGAAATCGTACCTGTGGCTGAGTAATATGCTGTTCATTGGGGAAAGGAAATTTATTCCTTACTACAGTTATTCTAACACAGCGTGGGGATTAATCTTCCCTCCGACTTACATACCGGGGCCTCAGCTAAGACCAACAAAATTAATAAGATGCTAAATGTAACTGACTTTAAAGGAAGAACTTATTTGTGTTTGCTTTGAAGTATTGACTTTCTTACGCTGGAAGGTCATTTGAATGTCTTCTAAGAATTACTGAAATATTTGCTTCGTTTTTTTTTTTTATTATTATACCTACTTTCCATGCCTACTCTTTTGCCTTCTGTTCTATTAATAGATAACAGACTATCCATGGTTCTGTTGTATAAATGAATAAATAAATATAGGACGCAGAAAGAGACGAGAAAAGAAATTTTGCGGATGGAGAATTCTTTAGGAGTGTACCATGATTTTCAAAAAGGTAACAATTACAGTAAAAAAAGAAGGAAAGGTAAAGGTGGACTAGTTAGCGGGAAAGGAAAAGCAAGCACACTTAATTCTCTTGTAATCTTTTGGGGGAAGTCAGAAAGCCCTGCCCGGCTGCGTACCTTTAGGAGGAGATTGGACAAGCACTGGTAAATGGACTGGAGGGAGCCGCCCTGGTGCTGCAGGGAGAGGGGCTGTGTGACACAACAGACTTAGAGATGGAAAATACCCGTGGTTTTCACCCTTAGCCCTGTGGAATCACGGCTGACGAGCTATTAAAGTGAGAGGACAGCATCGAGGTGACCAGCGAAAACGGCGTTTTCATGCATCTCTCTAGTACGCAAGCGGCAGGTGGGCTAAGTTTAGCTTGGAGCTGCTGGAGAAACCAAATTTCCACTGACGAATGGTTCCTCCGTGCTTCTCCTGGCACGTGCTTGTCACCCTTCTAAGTGTTTGCCCATACCTTCAGGTAGGTTTAGGGCTTACAAAACAGGACGTGATTCCAGCGCTCCGGAGGAGCGATTCCTCGCTGACTGCACCCGCCCGGCCTCCCCCTTCGCCCTCAGCGGCAGCGGCTGCCCGCCGCCCGCCCGGCGTGGCGGAGGCGGCGCCGCGGCGCGTCGCGTCCTCGCAGCTGCTGGCGGGTGGCCGCCCGGCTGTGGTCGGGGGCCGTCTCCGAGGGCAGCCTCCCGCCCTGAGCGCCGCCGGCCGCCGTTACCCGGCCGTCGCCCCTCCCCCCGCCCCGGCCCACACCGCGGACGCCCCGTCACTAACGGCCCCCGCCCCCGGCAACGGCCCCCGCGCGCGCCGCGGGGCGGGCGGGGCGCCCCTCCCCCAGCCCGGCCCGGCCCAGCCCGGCGGGCGGCGCAGAGCCCCGCGGAGCCGCCGAGGAGCCGGGCTCGGCGCTGGCCCCGGGGCGGGTCCGGAGCGGCTGGGAAGGGCGCGCCGGAGAGCGAGCGAAGAGAAAAACGCCGCCTCCCCTCTTCCTCCCCGCCCTCCCCCAGCAGCTTTTTCAGGTGTCTGTTGTCATTTGAAGGGGGCAGGAAGAAAGTGCATTTTTTTGCTGCGGGCTGCTAAAGTTGCGTAGGTCATAAAAATAAACTGAATTTCGGTTGGCTGCGGTATCAGTTGTAGCTTAAGCCCTTTTCTGCGTCAAAACTCTGGATCTGGCCCTGCCTGGAAGGCTATTTCATCTTTCATCCCTTAGACCGTGTTACCCCAGCCTCTGAGATGGTTCAGTCGCCTCATCGTAACGGCAACTTAAAACCATATGGGGAATAATTTTCAAATCTGCTATTGAGAATTTTCAAGGAAATCCCTTCTTCCCATGTACCTCCGCTAACAACACTTCAAATACTTCCCTGCTGTTAAAAGGCCCCCAAGGAAATAAGCTGCTGGCTACATGTTTACTTTACCTTGGTGCAGCAGAGAGGGAGAGTTTTAGGGCAAAATTAGAAATCACACCGGTAACACCAAGCCGGCGGCGGGCTGGAAACGTTTTGGCACGGTGCCATTATTATCTCCAACAAGGAAAGTGTCGCCGAAAAGTGAGTCACGAGGCCGGCGGCCGCAGCTGAGCGTCTCGGGCCTCCTGCAGGCGGGAAACGCTTCGCACCGCGGGCCGGCCTTCGGCTCCGCGCGGTAAAAAAAAAAAAAAACAACAAAACATAAAAAGGTGGAGTAATCCCTTATTTTGGTGTGAGCTCGGAAGGGGAGAGACGCCGCCCGCCCGGCTCAGGAATATTACCTTGGGTTGACCTGCGGCAGTTAATGAATTACGGGGGTAATTATGCTGACTAGTCCATAAACACGGCGATAAATTATCTCTGTGAAGACGAATTTGAGGGGAGCCTGAAAACATTTGAACGACCCCCGCCCCCTTTTTAGTTTTATTTAAGACATCCTTACCATGTATATGTTTCACACATGTTTCGAATACAGCAATACTCTTGAGTCGGCCTTAGGTGGGCAGATGTATTTACATTTTAACAGAAGTCCTAAACGGAAAAGCAGTTAAATGACACAATACATTTCTTAAAAGAGCCCTCTTTCTAAATATTTGTATTTTGAATCCTCTTAGCTTTACTGTAAGGTTGCAGTTCTCATTTAATCCCTCTCTTTCCGCAGAGGAAGAGGCGAGGCAGATAATACACGTTTGTATCTCTGCTGAACAAAACTTACAATGCGTATACGCGCGTGCATGCTTTGTGTGTGTGTGTGTGTGTTTTTGTGTGTTTGGATATATGCAATTTCAAATAAATAGAAGCGTCATTATCATATTGTTTAAAGCAAAGCAGATTCTTCTCAGTCACCTACTGATTTAAACACTGTAACTGGTGCTCAGTTTATGCTGGCTGGCTGCCAAACGAAAGCAATTATGTGCAATAATAGCAAAATTAAGAGGTGAGTGTTGCCGTTTTACAGCAGGACATGGCAAAAACCATTTCCTTCTGTCAGCTGTGTCTTGATTACACACACTCGCAGTCACACAGACATATATTCTTACACCCCCACCCGTGAGTGTGTGTGCACACATACACACGCACACACATTTACACACACCCACACACCTACACATGCACGCCTGTTCTTTCTTGCTCGCTCGCTTTCCTGTGGGTTTTAACTTGAGGTCACTGAAACCAGAAAAGAGGAAGCGTATAGACCACAGCTCTTGAAAGCAAATGAAAATAAAGCTCTGACTTTGTGGGGAAGGAAAAAAGAAAACAAAACAAAACAAAAAACCTACCCCAATTATTGTTCTGACTGTGATAATACTTTGTTTTTCTCCCACCGGCAGGTGTTCTAGTGGTAAATGTTACATGGAGGAACAAGACTTACGTGGGAACGCTGCTGGACTGCACAAAGCACGACTGGGCCCCTCCCAGGTAGGCAATCATTCTGGGTCTGTTTTTTCTCTGCTGTATTTTCAGTGCCCCCTCCCCCCCCCAATCCCTGTCAAGCAACTATACAGAGATTAATAAAAAACAACTGGGTGTAATTGAAAACATGCATCAGTGAAATGAATAATTCTCTGTTCCACACTGGAAAGTGGGGACGTTAGGGTGGGAGTTTTTGTTTCCTTTTGTTTTGTGTTTTTGAGAGGGGAGGGGAAGTATGTGGGATTAATTCAAAGGGGAATTAATTTAAGAATCCTTTTTTATAAGTTTGGAAACATTTTCTCTCTGTTGTTCTAATTAGGTGGTTTTTTCCTTTTTTTTTTTTTTAACGACGTTCCCTTTGAGACTGTAACGTTCTCATTTGGAAGCAGCACATCCTTCCTTTAACATGGCTCAAGGTTCTGTTAGGGGAAGCGGTGTTGTTTCAGTATTTATTTAGTTCACAGCTCCTGCTGATGACATCTGCTCTTGTTTATATAGGTTTTGTGAATCGCCAACGAGTGACCTGGAAATGAGAGGAGGTCGGGGCAGAGGGAAGCGGGCAAGGTCCGCTGCAGCTGCAGCTGTACCTGGAAGTGATGCGAGTTTTACGGAGTCCAGAGGACTTCAGAACAAGAATCGAGGTGGTGCCAATGGGAAGGGAAGGAGAGGCAGCCTTAACTCGAGTGGGCGCAGGACACCCCCAAACTGCGCTGTAGATGACGTCAAAGCCAGCCCCTCATCCACAAACAAGAGGAAAAATAAGCCTCCAATGGAGCTAGATTTGAACTCCAGTTCAGAGGACAATAAGTCTGGAAAACGTGTTCGTACTAACTCTAGAAGCACTCCCACCACTCCGCAGGGGAAACCCGAGACCACTTTTTTGGACCAAGGCTGCTCTTCTCCAGTGCTGATTGACTGTCCTCACCCCAACTGCAACAAAAAGTACAAGCACATTAATGGACTGCGATACCATCAGGCTCATGCACATTTAGACCCAGAAAACAAACTGGAGTTTGAGCCTGACAGCGAAGACAAAATTTCAGACTGCGAGGAAGCATTGAGTAATGTGGCACTTGAATGCAGTGAGCCAAGCACAAATTTGTCAGGCTTTGATCCGCTAAAAGCACCGACGTCTCCTTCCTCCATCACTACCCCAGGGACCCCCAAGGGAAAAAGGGAGCTGACCAGTAATGGCCCCAGTGCAGTTATCAGTTCCAAAACTGGCAAGAATTCGGGCAAAAAGAAGGGTCTGAGCAGTGAATTGAACAGCCTTCCGGTAATTTCTAATATGGCAGCCACCCTGGACAACTGCTCAGTAGCAGATGGCAGTTTGCAGACTGAAATGCCCAAGTTGGAGGCTGAAGGGTTAATAGACAAGAAAGGTTTGGGTGATAAAGACAAAGGTAAAAAAGCTAATAATTGCAAAGTGGATAAAAATCTTTCCAAACTGAAAACAGCCAGGCCCATTGCCCCAGCGCCGGCGCCAACTCCTCCCCAATTAATAGCTATACCTACTACAGCCTTTACAACCACCACTGCAGGGACAATACCAGGACTGCCCTCTCTAACAACTACTGTTGTTCAGGCTACACCAAAGAGCCCTCCGCTAAAGCCTATTCAACCAAAGCCCACTATTATGGGAGAGCCAAGCACTGTAAACCCAGCTCTCACGTCGCTCAAAGACAAAAAGAAAAAGGAGAAGAGAAAGCTAAAGGACAAAGAAAGCAAAGAGACTGGAAGCCCGAAGATGGATTCTAAGCTGGGAAAGCTGGAGGATTCAAAAGGGTCTGGGAAAGATTTGTCTGGACATTTTTTAAAGGACCACCTCAACAAGAATGAAGTGTTAGCTAACGGACTGTCGGAGTCTCAGGAGAGCAGGATGGCAAGTATTAAGGCCGAAGCCGATAAGGTTTACACGTTCACGGACAACGCGCCCAGCCCGTCCATAGGGAGCGCCTCCCGGATGGAGTGCAGCACTTTGGTGAACGGACAATCCTCGATGGCGCCGCTGCACGTGTTGACGCAAAACGGCGCGGATAGCGCGGCCGCTAAAACCAGCAGCCCTGCTTACTCCGATATTTCTGATGCGGCTGATGACGGTGGCTCTGACAGCCGGTCAGAGGGCATGAGGTCAAAGGCCAGCTCTCCTTCGGATATCATTTCTAATAAGGACAGTGTTGTAAAAGGACATTCTTCAGCCACGGCACAATCGGCTCAAGCAAAAGAGTCCCATTCTCCCTATTACCATGGCTACGATCCTTATTATTCTCCAAGTTACATGCACTCTGGACAGGTCAGTGCCCCAGCAGCTGGGAACAGTAGCACCCCACAGGGACTGAAGATCAAAAAAGAAGCTGAGGAAGAGGCTGAAAAGAAAGAGAAGACGGAACCGTCGGATCCCAAGAAAAGCGAAACCAATTCCTCTAATTTGCAGCCACAGCATCAGTCAGTAATAACACAAAGACACCCTGCACTTGCCCAGTCACTTTATTACGGACAGTATGCTTACGGACTCTATATGGACCAAAAGTCCTTAATGGCCTCCAACCCTGCTTACAGACAGCAGTATGAAAAATACTACGAGGACCAGAGACTAGCAGAACAGAAAATGGCACAAACTGGAAGAGACTGTGAAAGGAAGAATGAACCCCCCTTGAAGGAGATAGGAAAGGATGATAATAAGCAGAAGAATATCCCATCTGCTACTATTTCAAAGGCCCCTTCAACTCCAGAGTTGAGCAAAAATAACACTAAAATAGGGTCATCAGTCCCTAACAAAGGTGAGGAGACGAGCAAATCGCAGATCCTCTCCAATCACCAGCAGCAGCTTCAGTCTGACAGTTTCAAAGCCAAACAAATGGAAAACCACCAGCTCATAAAGGAAGCTGTGGAGATGAAATCTGTTATGGACTCCATGAAGCAGACGGGAGTAGATCCGACCACCAGATTTAAACAGGTGAGATCACAGGCAATGGAACACAGGTGTCTTGATTTATTCTAAAAGCACGTGAGATTTTGTCCCTGATTTTGTTACGTTCTTTTACCTTTGCAGTCAAACAAGCTCTCCCAAGCTTTTTTTCTTGCTGGATAGTACTGTAGTCGGTGAATAAACCAACAGGCCTTTCAGTTGAGCTGTTTGAAAGGAAGAAAAAACTGTCTAGCAAGGTGGTGACAGAATCCAGGCTTAAGACATGAATAGACTATTTAAAATTACATGCAAGAATAAAATAGAATTAGATTTCTCTTTAAGATGTAAATTCCAAGCAATTTGCTTAGTTCGGAAATGAGAAATTTGAAGCAAAATAAGCAGCTTTCATTGTGAGAGGACTTAACGTACGTTTGAAACACGAATTGAAGTGTTTTTTTCTTCTGTTAAATGACAGTTGGCATTTACTAGAGATGGGTGAGCTGATTCTTTGAAGAGTTGGCTTGAAGCTCAGCTCTTCATCTTAACCCAAGGTGACCTTTTCAAAACAGTTAAGTTCCCCTTGTCTCCTGAACCAGCCCCAAGCCCCTACAGGCCTACACAATGGATGAAATCATCTCTCCATTGAAGTCAGTGTTAGTTTTGCCGTTGACTTCAGTGGAACCAGAATTTCATCCAGTGGCTCATGCTGACCTTCCTAGATGTCAGATTTCCTTCATTCGAGGTAATGTTACTGTCTCTCTGCGCTGACCTGGAGCCGCAATGTCAAACGCTTTCATGTTGTGCTGTACGGTACATCGTAGACTTCACCCTAACAGGCCGTCTTTCAAGATGTGGTGGGGTCAGGTGAATGGGAGTTGGGAGCTCTAAAGGAAGTGGGATGGTACGGGCCTGAGGAGGAGGTTTCTGCTGATTCAAATGAGTATTTGAACCAGACCGTCCAAGCGTCTAGTTCTGTGCTCATGTTTCTGTTGCGCCTGCCATGATGTGGATCTGTTGGAGACGATGTTTACGATTAGCCCTTGCGTAGCTTGTACTTTAAACAAAAAAAAAAGTCTTCCTGATGTTGTTTATTACTGATTTGATGTAGTCCTGGAAAGAATGCACCTCCCTAATTCTATACAATGTTTATAAAGTGATCTACGTAGTTATGTTATGCAAAAATACATTTATGATATCCTGTACTTGTTCCTTGAAGCTTGTGGTCCTGATCCTGTAAATGCTTATCCACGTGTCATTTTGCAAGCTTAAAGTAAGGCTGTCAGCTGCAGCAATCTGCCTAAATGTCTGACATGCCACTGATTCATCAGTGTTTGCAGCATCACAGGCAGCATAAGCATCTTTCCAGCAAGATCAGTTGTTCAGGTTCATTGTTCCAGGTAATCTAAGTGCTCTGACATATCATTAGGCAGCTTTGATTTTGTGGTTCACAGGTATTTTTTGCTCTCTAGTGGGAAAATCTCTCAGTGGGCTTTAATTAAAATGTTTTATGTATAGTATGGTCACAGAACTTTGATACGATGCATATATATTTCATGATTAAACTAGTTAAAGGCATGACGGAGGATATAAGATGAAGCAACTGAATTACATTTTGATAATAGTCTCTTACTCTTTCACGGTAATATTAGTTTGAGCTCAAGGCAAGCAAGCAAACCTCTCCTCTATATAATAAAGGTATGTTCTTAAAGCAGCTGTTAAAAATACATTAACCAAAATATGGGAAATACTAGTATCTTCTTTCAACATCTAAGTCCAGAACAAATTTTTTTTCTCCTCCACATTAGGACCCGGATTCACGAACATGGCATCATTATGTCTATCAGCCCAAATACCTTGATCAGCAAAAGTCAGAAGAACTTGATCGTGAGAAAAAGTTAAAAGAAGACAGCCCAAGAAAAACACCTAACAAGGAAAGTTCCCTGCCTAACCTTCCTGTCTCATTAGCAAGCATTAAAGAGGAGCCTAAAGAGGTCAAGCGTTCTGATTCCCAATCCGTGGACGAGAGCAAGATAAAAAACGATGATCGAAAGACTCCTGTAAATTGGAAGGACTCTCGGGGTGCTAGAGTGGCAGTTTCTTCACCAATGAGTCAGCATCAGTCATATATCCAGTACTTGCATGCTTATCCTTATCCACAGATGTACGATCCCAACCATCCAGCCTATCGCGCAGTCTCTCCTGTCCTAATGCACAGCTATCCTGGTATGTATCCTGAAACTTGCCTTGCGCACTAGTAAAGATTTACACACTCAAAATGTGGCAAAGCCCGCATTTCAATATTTCTGTTCATTGCTGGAGTAAATTAGAAGCTTCATGGATGACGTTTCTTTTGCTTGTGCTTATGCTAGGGAAGGTCCTTTAGGTGAAACAGATTTAACGCAAGGTGTTCCTTTTATGAACTGTCAGAGTTCCCGACTACAGTTTCCTCAACTCTTGACGGTTTGCTGTTGCTGTTAGACTGACAGATAGTTTATTGCCTATAAAAATATTCTAAGCACTTACTGTCAGAACCATTATAGTTACTATTCCTTTCACTTAAAGAGGACCCATAAATGTCTGAAATGGCTATCAACTCAGCCCTCTTTATAACCGCCATTCATCAGGGCAAATTAAGTGAAAAAATCGAAGAGCAAAGATACAGTTTGAAAGTCACATGAGCTCTTTCTGATGTTACTCTCTGTCCTGGCACCCCCCTCCTCCCACCTTGATATAACCAAAATGTAGAAACAGTAACTTGATGTGGCATTTATTGTTTACCTGCAGGGGCCTATCTCTCTCCAGGATTTCATTATCCTGTTTATGGGAAGATGTCAGGGAGAGAAGAGGCGGAGAAAGTCAATACCAGCCCGAGCATCAATGCGAAATCAACCACTGAGTCCAAAGCACTGGATTTGCTCCAGCAGCATGCCAACCAGTATCGCAGCAAGTCCCCTGTTGTAAGGCTTCATCTGTTGTTACTGAAGAGCAGTACATTTGGGGAGGGCTAGAAAATAACATTTCAATGCACACACACACACACACACAGAGTCTAGCGTCGAGCTATGCGTGCTTGATACTTTTTTCTACTACTACTAAAAAGAAAAGTAATTTAAAGTCAGGATGTTTCCTTGGCATAAATTGGAAGTGATACGTATAACAGGGTTCTGTGCGCAGAGTCTTCCTAACTTAAATAAGTGGACTCATACAGAAACTTAGATGCGGAGATATCTCATGGTACATGGCAAAGTTTGTTGCAGTTAAACAGGAAGCTCCTGTTTGAAAGCAGATAATGAAGCAAGAAGTTGAGCTGTGGGTTTCAGTAATATCCCTTCAGTAGATTTACCGTGAAGCCATATCTTCTGAATAGCAGATTGCCAGCATCTACTTTTGAAAATTTCCATGTTGGAACAAGCACTGTTATTTTACTTTCAGATACGTTGGTGCTAGCTTCACCTGTGAGCAAGTCACTGACTCTGATTCTGTTTTTAAAGGGCTTTCTTGCTGCTCAGGCAGGTTTGTTCCCTAGTGTGCATTAAAGAGGGCTGAGGACTAATTTACATCAGCTCTCAGCAGCCCAAAGAGGATGTTCAGGCATTGGCGGGTCAGCCAGACTTAAGGGAGCCCAAAAATAGAGGTCAGCGTGGTGGCTTCCTGCCGCAGGGTGTCACCTGAAAATCTGTGCCTTGAAAATCTTCCAGATTATGTATAACCAGAATACCAGAAAAAAACAGATACTCTAGCTTTGGGCTAGAACAAGTGCAGATCTCCAGTACACTGGAGAATCAGCTTCATCATCTGAATGTAAAAGGTCATTGCCAGGTAGTGCTAGCAAGTGTGTTTTGGTTGTGATTTCCTCCCCTTTAAAATTCTCACGTCAGTTTTCTTTCACCTTTTTGTTGTCAGCCTGTGGAAAAATCTGCAGCTGAGCGTGAACGGGAAGCAGAGAGGGAACGAGACCGTCATTCTCCTTTCAGCCAGCGGCATCTCCATACGCACCACCACACACACGTTGGAATGGGTTACCCACTTATACCTGGTCAATACGACCCATTTCAAGGTGAGCACTAATGGGATTCGCTTGCCTGGTGGGGTTGTTTCCTTGACATTGCAAGCCATACGTACATGGAGTGCTTTGAATAGAGATCCCGTTGTTAAACCAGAAGGGCTGTACATTTAGGCGGAAGGCTTGAAAATTCCCAGCAAGGACTAACAGCAAAGAAAACCTCCAGTAAATAGCTTCGTGCCTGAGAAATACCAAGTTTTTGTTTCCAGAACTGGTTGTCAGCACATTATTAAAGATTTACCAGTTAGGCTGTTGTTCGCTTGAACGTTTTGAATCCTACTGCAAACTGACATCAACTGAGTAAAAGGCGGTAAAAAAACAAACCAAACAAACCCCTTTTTATATAATTAGGGTTGTGTAAGCAATGGAAGAAGTCTAGCAAAGACAAAAGCGTTTTATACGGAACATATTTTATGTACAGGGCGTTGCAGTCACAAGGGTTTGAGTTTGTTACAGTTTGAGCCTCTGAAAGAGACCTCTTTGTATCTCGGCAAATGCAGTGCACAGAGTTGCAGTCAGGGAAAAGGCACCACAGTAAGACGTGATTCATTCTCCCTCGATTTTATATCAGTCTTTGACTGTGTTTCTCTAACCCTGGATTCTAGCTGAATTAAAAGGAGATTTCCTCCCATGCAGCAAAGTACATGCTATCACAATTGGTAGCTAAAATGACATTAATTCATTACATTCACTCAGTGCCTCAGCAGTTATTTTTCCTGTGTAAAAGTCTTGAAATTTCTCAGTTTGATTCAGTGATTCCATATGCCTTATGGGATGCATTATGCTTGTTCAGTAGGAAAACTGTAAAAATGGTAAGTTATTATGAAAGCATTGTATTCTGAGCAGCTAGCATGTCGTTTCTGTAATTCACTGTGACTTTTTGTTCTTGTTGTTTCCTGGTACCTATTATTTCTACTGAGCTTCCTATTCAGGAATTCATACAAACCATTTAGCACCATGCAGTGCAGTACTTGGAAAGTAATACAATAAGTCAGAATGCTGTATTTTCTTGTAAAATACCTATCAAGGAGAATTCAGTATGCTCTGTGAAGGCATGTTGGTCATACGGGGCAGACTGTCTCAGCACTGCTGCCTGAAAACGTTTGCCTTTTGTGTAGTGTTAAAAGCCATTTTCTGACGGTGGGTTTTTTTTTATTTGTTTTCGTTAGAGATTCTTCCTACCATTCTCTGAACACAAAAATCCATTAAAACCAGAAGTACATCCACATTCTTTTGTTTCTTCTTTCCTTCAGGATTGACCTCTGCTGCCCTTGTTGCCACTCAGCAGGTGGCTGCTCAGGCATCTGCGTCTGGTATGTTTCCTGCACAAAGAAGGTAAATATCCAGTAAATCTTGAATTATACATCTTAATACAGAGAGGAGAAAGCAAATCATAGTTTTTATCGCCTAGAGGTCTGCGGTTCCTTATAAGACCCAGTTTTTAAGGAGGAGGGGAAAGGATGACTGGGTTTTGAGGCTAATTTTAGTTTTTATTCTCATTAAGATGACATTTTGTCTTTGAATTGTGTCCTTTAATCATAACGTAGATCATCAAGAGGGAGCAAACAGTCCGTTTTCTGAACTTTTTCACAGAATGTGTTTTAGGTTTAGTTATTATTAAGAAAAAACAGGTGATTATGAAATATAATTAAGATCCAAATGATTTTAAGAAGTGGATAAAATGTCATGTTCCGTTTAGATCCATCTACTACCAGGTAAACTTAGGCTTTTGTGTAATCTGCAAATCTGTCTGGTTTGCTGATTTTATATTGCAGAGGGTTTGCTAGGGAGTCCGTTAGAGGTTGCGTCATTTTTCAGTTATGTAGGAATTCCATGCTTTTGCCTCTTAGTTATTTACTAGGTTGCAAATAAGATTTACTCTTCGACCTCCAACAGGAGAGACACCCTTTTGTGTAATAACCATGCTATTTTAAGTGAAAAACCCAATGCACCCCTAACAGTAGGGTCTCTTTCATCACCTCCATGTTAAGTCTCAGAGAGTTTAATGTGTTATATAGTGCTATAAAGTTCCATGGTTACTGGTGTCTTTTTGAAAACCAGTGACCATGTCAGACTTCTAGCTTGAGTTATTTGAATGGGAAAGGAGGTTTCTGGCTCTGAAAGACCTGATGCAGTCCAGGGTTTCAGAACTCAGAAGATAAATCCCGACACGTTTGTTAGTACGTTGACCTTTTGGGGGAGGGAGGAGGATGTGACTTGCTCTCTTTGCGGCTTGAGATTGAGTACTGTGCAGATCTCATTTCACAGGGTATCTGAGATGCAGAAAATGTTAGCCAAGAAGGACACCACATACTGAAACATTCTTCTTTCTCTTTTCAGAGAATGATGAGTTTGGAAACGTACATTGTCATGTGACTGGATCACATGAGGAAGCGCTTTATTACAGACATCAGTTCCATGGTGTTAATTTGAAATGCCTTAATGGCAGGCAAAAACCAGTCATTTCATTTTTGTAAATTGCAGATTTTATCACAGAGTAACAAATGTTGCTGTAATTAGACTTCTGTTTTTATATATATATATGCGTATATATATATACATATATATATAAAAATATATATATATTCTTTACTTTTTTTGTATCAGTAACCAGGCTCGCACACAGGGTCTGCTGCTAAGTTGCGAACCACACAATAAAGGAGAAATGTATTTGTCATGTTTAGAAAGTGTTAACCGCGAAAGGCTGTTTGTTTCTTTTCTCTTCTCCTTCCCTTTTTTTTCTTTTTTGTTTTTTTTGCTTTCTAATTGTAAATAAATAATGTTATGTATCAGTGTGCCTGAACCTTGCATACCCTTCTGATATTTCCCACAAGCCCTCAGAGAGGCTAACTGTGATGACACTTTGGTACAATGTAGATGTCTATTTGGTGGCTCCTATTAAGATGCATCAGTGTAAAATGTTACTGTATTCACTGTTTCATTGTAATTGTGTATTGTGAGAGATATACATTTGGAAGGCATGGGGTTGCCAGTACCACAAAAACTGTGTTGTACATAATGTATAGATTTTAAATGGGGAAATAATGAGCATCTGTGAATAATGAAATGTCTTTTTTGATAATCTTGAATGGCAAATAACCCAATAGCCTGCATACCAGAAGACATCTGTGATTGTTCTATTACTTGAATAGTCCTGCAGTCTTTTTTTTAATGTTTACAATTATCCAGTTTTAGAAGAGAGACTTTAATGCCATTGCCTGGTTACTTGTTTTATGCTGTAATCTAGTTTATTTTATGTAAAATGTATATTGAATGCTTTCATTTTTATACCTGCCTTAAATAATTTGGCAATCAGAATAAAGAAAAAAAGTTGTTTTTGTACTTCCTTGGTGTCTGTCTCAACTTGCTTTCCCACGGCCCGCTTTGGGAGCGGAGCCATCGATGCAGGCGGTAGAGCCCACGGTGGCCCCTGGGCCCACAGCACCTACCGTTGCCTCTCCCGGGTCACGGCGCGGCACCCAAGCCGGACGACTGTGTGGATCTCCTTCCCTTGACTTCAGCAGGTTCGAGGAAGGCCCCTAATAACCTTGGGTGGTATTAGCGGTAGTTAAATCTCTAATGTCTTTTGTAGAGCGGCTGTATGGGCTGTAAATTATAGGCTATTTTTTTCTGTTTCATCTGTACAGCCCCAATAAAATGAATAGATACCTAAAAAGGGAGGACAGGTAGACAGGAAAAAGTCCCGTGCTGTACTTAATTCCTACCTGTATTGCTACAAAATAAATAATTTTATCGACTTGCCACCTGTTAAGTTCTGGTGTTGTAGACACAATACACAGTAACGTGAAAGAGCACCGATTACGACATGAAAAACATAAGATTCACTGGTCAAGTTTTTAAAGCTTTAATTTTTATCCTTTCCTGCATATTCCATTTAGATTGATTGGCAAAATTGGTTTTAAAGTTTTACTGTCTTTTTTTTTCTTGGCAAGATGAATTGCTGGAGGTTAGAACTTGTTTGTGAAGTGGGCTCCATTTCTCTTGCCTTGTGAATACTTAATATAGAAGGATGCATTAAAGATTCCCAACAGACAAGCACACTTGGACTTTTTATATTACTGTGATGAATCTGCCATTAATATTGCTATAATTGTTTTATTTTTATAGACATAAAATCAGTCCCCTTAGTGACTAGTAATAAGGTTTATTGATTTTTACTACACATTATTCATCTCTGGCTTACTCTTACCATCTTGTTCTGAACACATTCAGAAATCCCCCAGCACTGGCATGCAGCAAATTAGCCTCATCAGAAGTGGGAAGAAAGGGGTGTTTTCTGTGGGGTGGGGATGTTGTGAATGCAGAGCTCCTGAGCAATTAAATAAGTGCCCTATTACTTCTATATTAAAAGCTCTGATGGCTTTTGTATTGAAATGCGCCATTGATTTTTTTTTTCAGCCTAGACCATTAATGCTTCTGCAGCAAAACAGATCTTATAAATTCACACTGCTGGTGATTTTGATTTAGTGTAGTTTAAGATTGAGTGTCGTAAGTAACTGGAATGAATTACTCTGATTGATACGGGGTAAGCAGCAGTTTAAATGATAATTAATGTTATAGCTTTATTACATCCTTGAAGTCTGTAAGAGGGACTAACGGCCGTTGCCATTTATTGTCGTCCTCCACTAAGGGTATTATTTTCCCTCCATCTTTATAGCTTTCCTCTTGGTTTAACGCTTGCCGTGCTGACCTCGAAGGCTGTGCAGCGGTGAGCGTGACTCCCTGGCTCCCCAAAGCCAAAAGGTGTCCGCGCGTCCGGACTTTGACGTGCAGTGGCTGTAACCATTTCACCACTGTGTGAGACTCTAAAGGATGAGCAAATCGGAGTGGTAATAGGAAGAAATTTTACAAACCTGGGAGCTGTCTAAATGCCACAGGAGCCGGGCATCGGAAAGGGACAGTTCACACAACGTGGGACGGCCGCACCTGACCGCTCTTGCCCGCGCACAGGGCCCGTCTCCTCCAGCTGGCACCTCTCAGCTCTGCTCTTCCAGCAGCTGCAATTGCTCACCCTGCTCCTGTCTTATCGCCCAGATGTTGCTGGCTGTCTGCAGAAGTAACCCGGCACTTGCCTATGTGCTTCCTTCTCTGTGTTTCCAGCCTGTTTGTGGGATACAGCTGAAGGAATAAAGGGTCTGCCAGTGGGAGCCCATCACACGGGCCCAAAAACCCCAGCCAGGGAGTTAATGCCCGTGGTGCTTGTGCTGGGAAAAAATGGATGTGTACAGAGAAAGGTGGGTTTTTTTAGAGCAGTTATGTAGCTTCAGAGCCTGAAATAGGACAGGGGTCTACCTGGCTAAAGTGAATGGCTAGCAGAGCTGGACTAGAGCTTTTCAAATGGGGGCTGGGAGTGACACTCTTCCAGTCTATTATTTTTGCGTTCCCCAGTGACCTTAGGGAACACATAAGGACTCACGTAGCTAATTCTGTGCCGTGCCTCCCCCGCTTTCTTCTGACGGGTGCCTTGCTTGGGTATATGCATAGGGTCACAATTCCCTGACAAGTCACGGCTGTGTAAGAGCCGTAGAGGACATGAGTGAGGGAACCCCTGAATCCGTCCTAAAATATGCCAGGGGCTGTCGAGAGCACAAAAACTGCCCTAAGCCAAGAACACCAGAGAGCTCCTTAGCAGCTCTCCGCCGCAGCAGTGCCAGGGAGAGCATCAGGCAGGGAACCCAGCTCTTGCTTCCTTCCAGAGTCACAGTCTTGTCACGCGCTTTTATTAACCACTGACAGATTTACTGTCCTCATCGTTCTGCCTCAAAAATCTCACTCTAACATTTGCTTGCCGCACTCTTGTACCCTTTTGCCTTTTTTCCCCCTCTCTTTTCCCCGTTTCTCTCTCCTCTTTTCTCTCTCTCCACCTCTTGCCCACTTAATAAGCCCTCTAACTTACTTCTATTTGCTGTCATCAAAACTCACTCTTTTCTTTCTGCTTGTACAGCTAAAATCTTCTTCATGCAGTCGTGTTCTCAGCCCGCAATTACCCTTCTCTCTTTGCTTTTATCACGCTCCCTCCTTTGACCTGTGCTTTTTTTTTTTTTTTTTTTAGGTTGTGTTAATGCATCCCGTCTCTCTTCAGCCTAAAGTGTTTGGGACAGGGAACATGTCTCGCTTCAGATTTATACAGCGTAGTTCATATTTATAGTTCCTTCTGAATAACAGCAACGGATGCTTTTAGCATCTCACAGGAGATAGCACAAGATGTTTGATGAGTAGCTAGAACAGACCATTATTAACAAGGAGCTGAAGATAACTGAGAAAAGCCATTGCAATTTTAAAAGCTATGTTGAAACCACCTTACTCCTCAAAAATTGGGAACAAAACCAAGCCCATATAGGCATTTTGAAGCTGTATCTCCATGTATCAGAGTGAATTGCAGACATACAGTCATTACTGAACCAGCTTTGTTTTGTTTTACAAAGGCAGTTCTATTTTCTTCATTTATTCACATTTTAGCCCTCTACTTGGCTTTCTGTACTGATCTCTCTATAGTATTAGCATAAACTATGTTTTCCCTTGATGCAGTTATTTTGCTCAGGTCAATTTTTCTTAGCTTCGCTTAGCTTTAGCCTTTTCTTTCCTTTAAGTGGTTTTTTTTTTGGGGGGGGGTGTCTCTTACTGAGCAACACAAGAGGACTGCATGAGGCAGAAGGGACATTTCTTGGTAGCGGAGTAAGTTTTCCATTTCAATTTAACATGAAAAAACCCTAATTCTTGGTTTGTACTGTTTTCTCTATCTTCTTCACCCCTTTCTTTATGGCATGAGATTTATAAAATCTTGTATTTTTCACAGAGATCAGAAAACAAGAATGTCTAATGACTTATAACTGCTTTTCAGCTCATTTTCCCCTTGATGTCTTTACTGACCCTGTTAGCATTGTGCTTTGCCCTGAGAGTGAGGAATGTCTTGTTTGGTTTCTCCGATGTTTACTAGTTGAATCTGTTTTATTATGAAGGGCGGGAGAAAGCCTTTGGAAGACAGTGTGTTTTTTACTTACTTAACCATTTCTTTAAGGCTCTGCGGTGCATGTAGAAAACCATTAACAGAAGCTGAAGTTACACATGGGCAGTGATGGGAAGCTAGACCCTATTAAAATCCTCGCGGTGGTTGTTAGCAATTTTTATGGAGCATATGCTAAATAGTGCTTTCAGTCTCAGTAGCAACTCTGAAACTTCTCGTCTGGACTGACAAATTAGCGAACTTTAAGATTTAGCAAAGGTAATTATTACTTGCAACCTGACAATATTAATCATGTGGAAACCTTGTTATTCTTCACCATAATATTATACAAAAGTGCTTTCAGGAATTTGAAAGCAGTTTTTATTATAGATGAATGAACTCCTGTAGACCAAGCTAATACCTGTAGTTCTATTTCCGTGGCTTCATAGTTGGTCATTTCAGCCGCATGCGGAGGGCATTGTGGATGGTGTAATAGTGTACCTTAATTTCCCGATTTCGATCATTTAAATTTGCTAATGCTAGAATAGTGCTTGTTTATTGCTTTGAGAGTAATGTACGTTCATGAAACTGAATAGTGTAGCAGTGCCTGCTGAAAAAAACTAGCCAAAAAATTAGGCAAATGAAAAGTGAAAGAGGAGTTCTTGTCTTTATGTCGTTCAGATCAAATTCACCCAGAAGAGTGGAAATGAGGGGTAGTATAGAAAGCCCTAGAGTTTTCTGGTTGAAGAACCTCCCACGTAGTTAAGAGGCTGCTATGAAAAAATGCTCCTTTTTTCTTTATTTTTTCCCTCCATTTTCTCAATAATACAAACTTGTCCGAGGATTATCTCGGTTACACTAGAAATAAATTGCGGGGAGAAGGGACGATTTTTCTGATGTGGGCTACTGAAAAGGACAAGATTTGCAATTTGCTTTAACAGGAGCTGGCGTCTACTATGTGTGCTCAACTGTATGGGCAGCTTCCTCATGCAGAAGAGGTTTCTCCCTGGTCTGCTCCCTGTTCAGCAGTGGTCCGCTCTGCTGGCTGCTGTAGAAACAAATCTACGCCCTTCCTTTGGGGCTCAGCATTTCCCGAAGACAGTGGCTGGAAGCAGGCCAAGGACTACCTGGACCGCAGGGAAGGTTCTGCTTTTGCATTTCATGTACATGCCAGAGCAAAGGCTTTTAAAATCTTCTTTTGTCCACACCTTTCTCCAAATCTGTCCCTAAATCAGTTCCAGTGTTTGCAGTGATGAGCTTCATCAAGGTGCTGATTTTTAAGCAGAGCTCCGTACTAAAAAGACCATTAAAATGTCAGTGGCACAATATTGGCTCCCCATGCCGTGTACTGGAACGTTACAATTTAATACCAACCCTTCCCTCAAGTATTTGCTGGGCTAATTCTCAATCTTCTTGCTTTGAAATAAGTTGGCTGGCTCCCTGGCTTCCTTTAATAGAGAATTTGCCAAATCCTCTCAGCCAGTGGAGATGGCTGTGACTGTGCTGAAGTCAGTTGACCGCTTTCCCTTTTCATCTGCCAAAGGTTGGTCTCCGTCAGGTTATTGCTCTAAAGAACCGAGAAGATGCAGAGGAAACTAGAAAGAAAGCACCAAAAATAGCAGGACAGAGTCCGCTGGCTCTTACGCTAGCGCACCTCTCATTAATCTCAGGTGAGTTGTGCTGCTGCAGTTAGGTAGGAGCTTGGTCCCCTGAGACAGAGCGATCGTTATAATTCAGCATAGCTCTTTAATTCTTCCTTGAGTCTGTGCACATATCAGGGCAGCTAAGGGTGGTGACTGATCCAGGCCCCTTTCCCATCTCCCTTTCACATGCACCCTTTTTTAGATCATATGTCTGCCCCAGGCTCACTTCTTATATTTTTACTCTCCATTATTCCCTAGTGATAGCATCAAGGTCAGATGCTCAGTTTGAATGACCAGTAGAAATACTCCTATCTTCCGATACCATCAAAAGGAAATTGCTGGCTAATAGCTAAAGAGACTTGAAGAAGAACAAGTAGTTGTGAGACCAGTGAATGAAGACCAGTTTCCAATGGCTTTCTTGCCTGTTTGGACCCTCAGATGTTCAGTAAAGTGTGATTTTTTCCTAAATGAGGCCACTAACAGGCTGTCTCTCCTCTATCTGTATTGACTTGTTAAATTATACAAAAATGATGTCATTGGAGTATTGACCTTTAGTTTAATTGCAGCTGGTCAACAGGCTCAAGTGTTATGTGTGAGGGAAAGGCCATGCACATGGCGCGAGCGCAGGAGCTGTAAATGAGAGTTGCGCAAGGGTCTCGGCAGCGTGTCCTTGCCACGTGTGTCTTGGGAGCTGTGAACAACTGAAGGGCGGCCGCGAGCATTGTGGTTTTGCCCCCAAAGATGGGGCATGTTCGCGGCCCAGCCCCTCGCTGTGAGGTTACTCCAGGGTCCAGTTTCTCACCCAATGCTCTGCACCGCGAGTAAGATGCAGAGCAGCTCCAAAACCACACGTATTGTAAGGGGGTTGTGAAAACGGTTTTATCATTTGTTCGTTTTCTGGGTAAAGACATGAACAACAAGGGAAACTGAAATAGGCCTGGGTGATAGCTCTTAACTCCTACATCCATCACTAATCAGGAGAATTTATAACTTTGAATCAGTCCATTATAGAGATATTTATGTTTTTAGCTGTAGGCTTTACACATCTCTATTTTATATATATATATATATATATATACACACACACACACACATATATATACACACACACACACATATATATAAACAAACAAAAGAGGAGCCTAGATTTAAGAAAAGCTATGGCCATAGGTTTTTTTTTATGCTTTTGGGTGCCAACAAGCAACAATGAATTTTTCCGCTGTTTAATAATAAGGTAGTTAAAGATACAAGAAAGAACAAAGAGTTATTTTTGAAAGCCATTGGTAGTAACAACATAATGGTTTCATTATCTAAAGTTCAGTCACAACAAGGACAAAAAAAATCCCTCTTGTGTATGCTGAAGAGCTTTTCAGTTTTGAAAAAAGAAAAATCAATACCATATTCACGGTGCTGTTTGCTTGCATAAAATATTGACTGTAGTCACACTGGCGGCTTTACATAAAGACTTAAAAGCAATCTTGATCGTCTGAAAGGCTCTAATTGTTTTTTCCCCTATCCTGAACGAGTAATGAAAGGACAACAAAAAAGCAGAACTATATAGTTATTTTATAACTGGCACTAACAAATTTCACCAATTACAGAGTCCATTCTGTAAGCAGTGAATGTGTGGCTCCCAATTAATCTAGTGTACCTCCAGGCAAGGTCTAAATCAGCTGGATACAGCTAAAGCAATTTGCACACAGCTAAAAGCAAATTGGAAAATAAGTGTTCCACGCTACTGCATATCTTTCCAAGCCAAATACACAATCAGTATTCTGGCAGCAGCACTCTGTCATGTTATTTGCAGCTATCAATTTTAATTATAACGATTATTGATTAGTTGGGAAAGTGAATAATCTAATGTTCAAATGAGGTTGGCGAGGCTTCTGGGATCTTTCTTCCCCTTTCATGCACATGTCCAGTTAGTGTTAGGAAATACCAAGCAAAGAACATACCTGTATCGCAGTGCTGAGCTTAGATAACTGTAATTGAAGTTGCAGCAGTGATTTTTTTTACAACAAACATCCATTTTTAGGATTCACAGCTCTGCTGTAAAAAGGTAGATAAGAATTGAATCGGGGCATGAGAAGACTCAGTTCAGGAACATAGGCCAACCCTTGCAAACTCGGGCACCTAAAGTCATGCACCTGTTTTCTTACTTAACAGCCCAAATAAATGAGCCGCTTTGTGAGGGAAGGGAGAGTGCTCACGTTGCCCGTTGACACAGCTATTTTGATAACGTATTTACTCTTAGACGTGAGCTGTTTCTTCTTCTAGCACGATGCTTCTCTTGAAACGGAGAAAAAGGAAATATCCTACCTCAATTGCACTGACAAGAGTTTTGTGCATTTCAGCTAAATAAACAGCTGAGGCAAGAGTGCATCCTGACTGCAGCAGAGTTACAGCCTCAAAGGCTGAGCCTAAACTTTCTGAAACCAAGTTTTTGGTACAGGCTAATCTGCTCTGCTAGCCAAATACCCTTTGCTGTGTTGCTGAAGACGTTCGGTTTTCATTTGAATTCATTCATTAAACACTCAGCTAATAGTTACTGTAATCCAAAGAAGCCCCTTCAAGGATACTGCAAACTGCCCGCTTCTGCCAAGGCCAGCATTAACGGCAGGAGACTTTTCTTCCTATCTCCCTCTCCTTCAGAGCCACAAGCTTGGGGATCAGAGGGACGAGCCGTGGCGACTGTACCTCTGGGGGCTTAGGATGTGATTGCCACTTGGGCCCTGAGGCTGGATGTGCCTGTGCCCTAGGAACGGGCTGTGCGGGGCGGCACAGAGCCAGGCTGGCAGCCGTGTCTGACGGCCAGCCACGGCCGGTGTCGCCAAGTGGAGACCTGAGGCTGCACCGCCTGGCCTGCCCCTTCTCGCTTAGGCATGCCGATTTTGAAAAGAGGGGCAAGGAGGGCAGCTGGGCCTAATAGCATCCTCAAACATTATATCTCAGTCCACTCAAGTTCGTCCCTCTGAGCCTCAGGCTTTTAAGCGTGCAGGAGACTTCAGTCCTGCAGACGTCCTCGTACGGTGTGCAAAGTGCGTCGTGCAGACTGTACTGCTGCTGTGGTGCGGTGAGCAAACCCCGAGGGAGTGCAGCGGGCTCAGAGCCCGGATTACGACCTTAACCACTTTGGGGTGTAAAGCAATGAAATAAGTACAGACAACAAAAATAATTTTGGTGCTGTTCTGAAAATAATGGCCTTTGGCTAGCTTGTATTGTAGGTGGCGCATTGTACCGTTGCTCAGAAACTGTAGTAGGATGTGAAATCAGGAAGGTCAGCTGCTCCAGTTAATTATCAAGAGAGAATATTTTCAAAGACCTGCATAAGGATTTAGTCATACAACTCCCACTGTCTTGGCAAAGCCAGGGACAGCTAATCATCTGCTTTGAAACAGTGAGTGAGTGTGTCCTTGAATTAGACAAGAAGACCTCTCCACCTAATCAGGAGCTGAAAAAAATGTGCTTACAGCTCCTGACATTGCAACGGAGAAAACAAAGCAAAAAAGAGCAAAGAGATGAGAATGAATCCGGAATGTGCCAAACATGAAAAATGCCTGTGTTTGTTTAATTACCAAATTTGCTCTTTGAGAGAAAAAAAATACAGGAACCCTTAGCTAAACATGCATGTGTACCAGATCACCTAATGATCAGCTACATCTTTGGCACATGCGCACACGCACTGAGTATAATGCTGTAGGCTGACATCCCTCCTGCTCTGTCTTTTGCCTTTCTGAGCTCTTTTGTTTGGAGTCATGATTTAGTATTCTTAGTTAATTTATTTTAGCCTGCCCTCCAAAGATTTCAATCCACTCAGCTCAATGCTATACAAACACATTTAAAGACAGGGTCCTGTCCCAGTGATTTTTTTCCTTCTTCCTTCCTTTCTCTTTTGTTGCATTCCAAGGGAAAACAAAAAAAAAAACCAAAAAAACATAGCAATTTCTTGTTTAATACCATTTACCATCATAGTATTGTTGTAATAGCGAGCCATGAAAAGTTGCAGATTGCATTCCTTCAATCTAGCATATAACAATGTGCTTCATATTTTGTTAGGCCATAAATTGATAATCTCAGAGCTTCTCTATTATTTAAAACATGGTATTAATATTAAAATTGCTGTGCCTGTCGATAACTTTGGAATCAGACACGTACCCCAAGGGATCCGACTCCATCTGCAATAAGTGCTTTTCACTTCAGATTAATATATTTTCATTAGCCCTGTCAGCCTATGCAGATGGAGCAGGCCTCAAACCACACAGGGTCAAGTAGGAGCCCAATTAGACAAAGTTATTTTTAAATTCTGGAGGGCGCAGGGTCAGCACACTAGAGATATTTAAGCACCTAAAGAGGTAGATAGGTGTCTTAAGGATTTTTCAGAAGCACTATCGCGCTGAAGTGAAGGGGAGTTAGGCATCTGGCAACTATCTTGTAAAGCAGATTTTGAGATGCCCACAGGGAGCTTATCTAGATGCCTGAATGCTCTTGAAAATCCAGTTGCTTTTGGAGCAGAAAAGTTCAGACAACATAGCAGAGGTGACCAGAGGTTTCACTTTCCCCCTCCCACCATCTCAAGTTTGCCGAGGTTCAGCTTCAGGGCCAAGATTTAAAATTCTGAAATCCGAGAGCCTTCGGATGCGCTCATGTTGCTTGGGAGGACACACGTATGGCGGTCGTCCTGGGAATTAGAAGCGCCGGGGGGTCAAGAGAGAGAAAACCTAATGGCCATAGGTGGGCCAGCTCAGGTCCAGTGGCAGTGCAGCTGCAGGAGCTCAGCACTGCATCTTGTAAATATTCAATGTTTCCAGACTGCGCTGAGACACGACATGGGGATTTATTGACTCAGCTCTAGGTAAAAGAAAGGGCAAAATCATCATCCAGGTTGCCAATCTCTTTCTTTGGAGGTCAAGGAATACAAACCCAACCCTATCCTGACTAGCTCAGTCATCAGTAGCAGCCTCAAGCCTAGAAAAGAGCAAGAATAGGGCACTATCTGTGCTAATACTCTCCCATCTCCTGACAATTTTCAGCCTGGGGATTTTCTGACCCCATTGTGGTTTTTCTATTCAATAATTTATAATCTTTTTTAAAGTCCTTGTTCAGTCTCCCTTTGAATTCAATATAAACTTCTTGTACTCAGAGTGTCCTTTGGCAAGGAGCTTCCCACATCCACTATCCATTGCACAAAGAACCTCTGTTTGTTCTGAATGTAATTCCTGTTGTCTCTCTCTGGTGATCCTGGGTTCTTGTATTGGAAGAAACAACGAACAATTTCTTTCCTAGTCACCCATGCCGCTCACAATCGTGTACGCTTTAACATCAACACCTCAAGTCATCTTTTTTTTCCCCACACTAAAGACTGCCAACCTAATCGTTTTTTTTTTCATATGGAACCTATTACTCATCCTTGTCATCCTTCTCTGAACCTCTTCTGTTTCTAATATATCCTTTATAGTTGTAGGGTACGTAGGTATAGTTTCCATTGCAAGATCTGCCCATTTGTCTTTGACTTCCTAGGTTTTAGCCAGATATTGTCCTATATGCTCTTTTATGTCATGACTGGTGAGTTTCCTTAAAAGCCTAGGTGAAGGTCCCTTGTCAAAAGCCTTTTGGAAAGCCAAGAAGACAAAAACAATTGGGTGATCCAATTGATTCCCTCTTTTCCATGAGAGGCTGTCAAGAGGTTTACAAGGCAGGACTTCCCTTGCCAGAAACTGTACATACAAACCACGTCTGGAAGTGTATTTTGTGTCAGTATCCAGTATGAAAGGGATGTAAAGTTGTCAAAGTCATGGGAACTTTGACATTTTAATCTAATTCTGTGAATTCTCTTGTGATTTTATGCAAACTAGGAATAGAGCAGGTGAGACATAGATACTTTGCAGGAGAGAAATTAGGAAGATGAGAGACAGATACCCTCAGCACCATTTTATTAAATCCACCTTCTTGTTTTGTTCTTAGAACCACAGAATAATTTCTACTGGAAGAGACTTGTGGATGTCTCTAGTCCAACCTGGGCTCCGTCTGGTTACGTGACCTTGCTCAGGACTGTGTCCAACTGTGTTCTAGATAACCTCAAGGACAGAGATCTCACACCTCTCCCAGCCCTTGTTCCAATTTTTCACCACCCAAATGGCGAAAATTATTTTCCTTATACCTTACTGGAGTTTCCCACGTTCTAACTTGTGTCCGTTGTCTTTTCTCCTACCCATGTCCACCTTTGGGAAGGGCCTGGCTCCGTTCTTCTACATTCTCCAGTTAGGAGGTTGTAGACAGCAATCAAATTTCCCTTCAGCCATCTCTTAAGGCTGAACAAACCCAGTTCTTTTAGCCAAAAAGACATGATACATTGGTTTGACAGCAGCAGCATCATGTTTCACATCTTGTTCTTAATAACGAATAGGACAGGACCAGGGTACAAGTAATGTCCACATGGAGTTGGAAGAAAGTTTTAGCAAGTTCTTTAATTAGGCTGCTCAAGAACAGGCGGTTAGATCTAAAGAATTACATTTGAAGTCAATGACTAATAATTCCTTAAGAACTGGCTGAATGATGTAATATGTACAGTACCTATCAGGATAGAGAGTGTATGGATTAGGAAGAATAATCCTAATAGAATAATGACCCCTGAGGAGGCAATCAAAAGCTGGTAGAAATTAAAGCAATTCAGGATGCTCTAGCTTGCACTGAAGTAATTTCAATACCATGTTCCTTCAGAGTGTATGATGAGCTGTGCAAAGACCAGCTGAGGTTTTAACTGCTGGCTTGCACGCTGATGTAGTTGAAGTATCGGCTCTTAGTCTCACCAGAGACTGTGAGTTGTTCCTGACGTCCACGTGGTTCCTGGCAGAAGTGACAGGGCTCCGCATCAGGATAGCTGTCTTCCCTTGCCTGATATTAGATATTATATACCCCACAAATGTCCTCCGCCATTTGCCTATTTCATGTATATGAGTCCACTAGTGAGTAAAGCGGGAAGGTGAGCTGAGTCTTTTCAGTCTGCTGGTGATAAATATCTCACAATCAATCCTAAGAGTATACTGAAATACACTTCCCAAAGTTTGAGTATGACTGAGAAGCGGATAAAGACAAATCAGCTGAAGCTCACACTGGAGAACAGCAAAAATCTCTCCAGAACAGCTGCTTTCATAAAATTCCTGCTATCTTGATAGGAAATACGAGTGGCAGCTCGCATGAAACTCTGACCACAGTAAATCCAACACTGTCTACTTAGATTATGATCCAAATCTGGAATCTAAAATGTTCAGAGCCAAGAATTTGAATACCGGCTGTGTCTGCTCAGACCTATAATCCTAAAATTTATTGTAATGCTCTACCAATATGAAAATATATTTTTAGTAAGTGTCAAATGAGAGGCGCTATTACAGACTTCAAACCAAGCTCTGTCTTTTATTGTAGGCAAATACATGACAGCAACCCAGACTGCAGTGCTAACTCTAGAGAATATGGTCCATCCAAACTTAGACTGATATCTACTGCTGGAAATGTGGACGAGTCTCCCTGTCTGTGGCATATAATTAAATGATCTTTACACCTGCAGGTATTATCATCCTGTTTTGGCTCGTGCACAGATTTGTTCTAGCCTTAACAGGAGTTCTATTAAGGCTCTTATATAGGTAAGTACACAGAGCGAAGCCAACAATCATCTGCTTTAAAAATATATTAATAACCTTGTGTGCGTGTATGGGGAAGAATCAGGCCTGCCTAAAGGTACCAACTAGTATCTGATCCATTAAATATTTCCAGTGTTGAATTAAGTATTTTGTCCAAACTACTTACTTACACTTTGAATATGCCTTTGTTCACAAGTATGTTAGAGATCATAATAAGACTCTGGCTTCATCCTGGTTTTTAGAGATAACAGTGTTAAAAGTGCAAAACAACATCAAGCAAATCTAGACAATGTGAAAATTAATAAAAAAGCAACAGAAGCTGTCCTTGACAACATTACTGCTAAACCTGCCCTATCATGACTAATGCATCCATTTCATAATGATTTAAGTCTCTTTCAGTGGTTCTGCAATATTATATAGTACCTGCAAAGAGGTCTTTAGAAAAGTGAGATAAAAATGGATCTGATGCAAAGTTTGCATGCATGAAGGCTCATTTAAAAGCTTATGGCTAGACCTAATTTCACAGTGAAGGATATTTCTTTCCCTTTCTATTTGTCTTATTTTTGATACGTTACAATTTATATTTAAGCCTACTTTTAAAGTTTTATATATATTTAATATATGTGTGTACACACAAATATGTATATGTATATGTATACACACAGACATACACACACACGCAACTACATTCTGGAATTTCAAACAGCTAAATTACATGTTGTATTTTCAAGAGGCATAAGTAAAATAATTTGTTAACTTCTCCATAACTGCAGAGGCCTGATTTAAAGATATTTTTGAAATAAACTGGTGGGGATTAAAGAGCGTCCTCAACATATGCAAAACTTGTGGTGTAGATAGAAGTGGCGAATTGCTGTCGCCCATGGGTCCAGAGCGCGCCCCAATACCAGCTAACAGCTGTTGCAGATTTATTCTCTTATGCTAAAAGAAATAAATTGCGCCAGTGTCCTCAGTGCAGCAAGTTACAGATTAGGCTCCCTCATGACTGAGGCAGTTGTGAGCCTCTGGAAAGGAGAGCAGACAGCATATGCTGAGCATGAACTGTGGTTTAACTTTTTAATTGGTTGAAGGAAATCTTAAAGGTTTGGGACAAGGAGACGCATTGGATTCTCCACATTTCATCAGCATTTCTGATTTGTTTAAAAGGATTTTAACATGTATAAGTCAGCCTACTGCTGGCCAGCACATATCTAGCCTATACTCCAGAGAGCTCCTGCTGCTATCTCCCTCCTTCAGCATCCCTCAGTCCAGGGCAGCGCCAGCAAGGAAGGACTTTGGGGGAGCAGGGATGGGATTTGCATGGCGTGCACCGCAGCCTCCCTTCAGGCCCTTCATCTCCCGCCTCCCAGCCTGCAGCTAATCAAGTGCATTGAGCGTGTATGACTTTGTTAATGCAGCGTGTGTTTTGTGAAGGTAGAAGGTGCAACCCAGAGCAAGGTCCAAGAGCATGCGAAAAACGTTAAGGAGGCCAAGTTTATTTTGTTGTTTGCACTCTTTCCTTTTGCTACGTCAGCTCCTCCCCCCCAGCAGGAGAATTATACAGATTTGCACTCACAGGGCCAGAAACAGTGTGCGCCCGTAATTAATTCAAATTCCCACTGATGTCAAGGGTGTAAGTGTAATTTGGCCCAATGGATCAAAGGCAGAGTAGAAAGAAGCTATTCCCACAGAAATTAATGGAGGTTGTTCTCACTTAAAGCAGGGCTGACTTTGGTTCAATGACGATGAATTTCACTGATTTGCATTGATTTGCTAATGAGAAATTTACACCACCATTTACTTTGCCTCTGGATTTGACCCTTTCACTTTAGTTTGAATTGATGATTACTGTGGGAAGAGAAGACACTGAATTCACTTCTTTGGAGTGAACATAATTCAGGGAGCAAACGGTAAAAAGAATTTGAGAGCAAAGTAATCCAAGGTTTAAAAAAACTAAAAAAAACAAACAGCAGCAAAAAGAGTGGCAGTCTGAAATCTTATCGCTGTGACTAGCATGTGATTAGCGGCACTCCTAAATGCCAGCACTGCCCCCCCATTAAAATTTAATTTGCTATCAGTGAGGGCATAGCGTACACAAATACCATTTTAATAAGCCCTTGAATAGTGGTCTAAAATAAGCGTCACTGCCCATGTTTCCTCTCAAACCAGCTGATTGCGGAGGTCTTCGCTGTTCAGACCTCACCGGGAACACGAAGGTGGGCGTGGGGGGGGGGGGGGGCACCAGGCTTTATGCACTCATTGCAGAGCAAGGAAGAGCCCGTTTTGAGTCACGTACTTCGGACCTGAGTCGCATCGCAGGCACCAGGGGTTCGGAAATATTTCACAAAGCAGCGCTGAACCTTGGTGCATGGCTGACCTGCTTTAGCTAAAGGAGAGAAAGCTCACATTAGCATGTGAGCAAAGGAAGTCAAAATGATCTCATTCATGGGGCTTTCGCCCATTTAAGTAAGGGGAGTCGGCCCTCCACAGAATAGCATGTCTTTCTCTGGGCCACACAGGGCTGTCTGCCTAATTTTCCTCATTCTTAACCTTTGCCTCTCCCTGGGACTGAAGTGCAAGACAAAGCTGGGACGCTGCATTCTTCCTTTATATCTTAGCTACAATAGCGAGGAGGTGGCAGGGTTAAAAATGTTTGCACACCCATGGGATACCTTGAATGTGCAAGGCTGTCCTGGCCTTGCTATCTCTGATTTGTAAGACTGACCGGCTTGAGAATGTGCAGCTCTTCCAAATCCAGTATGTAGCAGGCAGCCACTGCCACATAACCTTAAATGTAAGCCATCTAGTTTAAATTAATGATAAAAAAAATAGCTTCTAAATAATAAAAGTCCCCAAAGCAAAACTTTCATCTAATACTACTAATTGCCTTTGAATTAGTTCTTCTCTATAATGCCACGTTAGCACAGCACTGCATTAATTATTGAACAATATTTAAATCATTGTGAAGGAATACATTCATTTACCACCTCTTTTAGATGGGAAATGTCTCTTACAGTATGTCACTTTTTAAAATCTTTTTTATTTAAAATAAAAATCTTCTGTTTGTCTCCCATTTTACAGTCATGAATGTTTGTGAAGACAATACTGCAATTGAACCGCAGAGTACAGAAGAAAAGTGTTCATCGTATCTTCAATCTTACAATTAATCCTTTTTTTAAAATCATGCCTCTTAGCAAAAAGTATTCCTGGTATGTTGTTGCTGTACTGGTTGACAGCTTAGTAAATTGCTTTTTAAAGGAATCTACCTGCACTGAATTAATTATTTATGACACTAATAAACTAAGTATTCATAAAACTATAGTGATTGTGCCAACACGGCTTTTGAATGTACCTCACTGTTGAATAGCTAAAATTCACATTCCTTTGAAAAAGAATTGCAGCCTTTCCATGACTTTATCTCAGTTATCTATACAGTGTAAAAGATGAAATTACCATGCCTAAAAGTTAAAGCAGAGATATACTGCAATAGAAGTATATTAGAGATAACTTTGTTCCTTCACTATTGTGTATTTCTACAAAACCTATTTCTTCTCTTAGCAAATATTCGAAGTAGAGTTTTGTTGTTTTATAAGACCTCCTTTATGTTGCCCCATAAAAATGCATTCAGGCTACAAATCTGTTGAGTTTATCAAACAAACATGCATTTTACCTTCTGGGTTTGGGTCCACGAGAATTTCTTTTTAGGGAGTTCTGGTAAGAGATGCAGCTCCTCAACGGAAAGCTCTTAAGGTATAAGTCAAGGCATCCTGGCCTTCACAAATGAACACAACCACAGCCGAACACATATACAGACAAAAATCCCAGAGCACATGTATATTTTTTCCTCACTCAGATGCAGGTCAGAGAAGGCACTGGTATTACAGGTGCTCAGTGCCTCACCAGAGGACACTCAGATATGGTATTAGTGTACGAATGGGTAACAGAGTATGGACATGTATTGGGTCGTGGGGAAAAGGGGAGAGGTACCGTTACGGGTCCTTGCCCTGGCGTGAGTACTGAAGATATTTTTTACAGCTTCTAGATGGCATTTTTCTTCTTTTTTCCCTCAGTAGTTCTCCACAGGATATATTGTAGTTGTTCCACGAGCTACACTACAGGATGCTGTAAGACCCAAATAAGTCTCTAAAGAGCTTTTTAGAGTCTAAATAAGTTACAGGAGCATCTACCTTTACCACACCATTTTGAATGACCTCTCCTTGAGTGTTATACACAAATTATGGAGGCATCTCCTTTGTATCTTTCCAATATATATCATATTAAACTGAAAATTAAGAAGATCCAGAAAATTACAAACCAGCCAGCATCACTTCAGTATCTGTGAAAACTGTGGTACAGATCCTCCTATAAGCTATTTCTAGGCACATGAAGGACAAGAAGGTGACTGGGAAAAGCTAGCACAGATTCGCCAATGGCAAATTGTGCTTGACCTGCACAGTTGCTTTCTGTGATGAAACAACTTGCTCAGTGGGTGAGGGGAGAGCTGTGGACTTCACTTACCTTGATTTTAGCAAGATGTTTGATATGGTTTCCCACAATGGCCTTGCTGACAAACTGGTAAGATATGGATTGGACAGACGGACCATGGGATGGGTGGAAAATTGGCTGAAACGATGAGCTCAAAGGGTGGTGGTCAATGGCTCTAAGTTGAAATGGCAGCAGGTCACAAGGCGAGTTCCTCAGGCTCAATGCGGGTTGTGATACTGTTCACTATCCTTATAAATGATCCAGATGACAGAGCTGAATGCACCCTCTCCATATTTGTGTATGACACCAAACAGGGAGGAGCAGTACATACACAGGAGGTACGAGTCACTGTATAGAGAGATATTGACAGGCTGGAAGATTGAACCATAAAGAATTGCATGAGGTTTAGCAAAGCTAAATGTTAAATCCTGCGTCTTGGAGGACTGAGGGATGTGGTTATCCCACTCTACTTGGCACTTGTCAGACCATGCCTGGAGTACTGCATCCAGTGTTGGTCCCCCCAGTGCAAGAGAGACAGAAAAACATGAGAGGGTCTAGAAGAGGAGGTTCACCAAGATGATTAGAGGGTCGCAGAGCTTAACATATGTAGAAAGGTTGAAGAAATGGAGTTTGTTCAGCCTTGAGAAGAGAGGGCTTACAGAGATCTAATCACAGTCTTCCCATACCTAAAAGGTAGTTGTAGAGAAAATGGAGGTGCTTTCTTCACAGGGTTGCCTGGTGACAGGATGGGAGGCAACAGAGACAAGTTGCTTCAGGAGAAATTCCATCTGCAAAAAATAAAAAAATTCTTCATTGTCAGAACAATTAAGCAGGTTGTCCAGAGAAGTGGTGGAATCTCCCTCATTAGAAACATTCCAAACTTGGCTTTTGGTCCTAGTTAACTTAATTTAAGGCCCTGATTTCAACAGGAGGCTGGATCAGCTGAGCTCCAGGGGTCCTTTCCAACCTAGACTTTTCTGTGATTCTGTCATTCTCTGGTTTTTCATATTTAAATTGAAGATTTGGCCTTACCATTTTTTTGTGTTTATTTTCACCTTAGTTATGAATACAGATAGGCATTGTCTCTCATTTAATTATACCTGCATTTCACTTTACTTTATTCAGTCCTCATAATCTTATATTTAATGCAAGGCATAACCATACGTATAAAATGCTTCCAAGCCAGCCCACATTAAAGTGAGCTTTGCCTTTTTGAGGATTCTGTTTTCTGCATATTTTGTGGACTATTTCAGCTTACAACTCTCCACAGTCTTGTACCTATTTCTTTGCTCTGCCTGCTCACAAATCGCTCTCCTGCTCTAATCATTCAGGCCTCTCTGAGACGGTTCACCCTGCCTGCACGTTGTGAGACAGGCCAAATTTTATTCTAGCCTGGACACACACCTGAAACAGTCAGAGTCACATACCATATCTGACAGATCTGATCTTTTACAGCCTTATTTATTCATTCTCAGATTTCTCCTTTTGTAGGCATTCATTCAATTCTGCTGTGCCTGATGTTTCTATTCTAATTTTTGTTCTTGGTTGCAGAATCCACTCCCTTTTCCTCCAAATTCCTTTTTTCACACTCTTTGCATCTAGTTTTATGAACACCTCGATTTTTTTCTTGACTGAGATGGTCGTTTGTATTTTCCCACATAGACTTCTGACATTTAAATCTTCAGCACAGTATTCCCTTTGTGAGAAAAATCCTTTGACCCTATAACCTTAACCTTCACTAGTATCTGGATTCACGTTGGTACCGTAGTCTTTTCCCCAAATTGTAAATTCCTCTAGGTGACTAATAATTGCAGAGTGAAGGAGTGTTTGATGGAATACGAAATTGTTCAGCTGACCTCCTTGTAGGCCAAGATTCAGCTACGGAAGGAAATCTGACCATTGTGTCTCTAATCCATGATCCTTCCGTGAATTTGTTAGCCTTCTTATCAGAGGTGATGAAAGGCATCATAATGTTGTAGAGCCGTAAATGCCCTCAGCAGAGCTTTCTAACACTAAGTGGAAGACTCAGCATGGCAATGAGGCAGTGATTGGATGCATGGCCTCAACAGAGTAGATATAACAAATCCACCACAGATCTTGCAAAATAGACCTCATTATTTTGAAAGGTGCAACTTATTTTGCACAATACTGAGATGATGGCAGCTATGGAAGATCTAAAGATAAACTTATCTTTGTAAATACAGCAAAGTACAAAATAATTTGAGATTTTGAAAATCAGGCCATAGGCCACAGATCGTATCACCAGAGTTTGCGTGTTCTGTCCTTCTTGTTTGTATTAGTCACTTCAGGGCCTTTTTTTCCCTTCCTGTCCTGTGTTGTTACAACTGGCATCTCAATAGTCCTGGGTTACTTTCTATGTGAATTTGCAGTCTTTCGGTTCCAGTTTCTAAGCATGTGAGACTTCATGCCTGCTATTCCTTTCATGCACAGTTTCTGGCAGTTTCCACATCTGAGCTACATATGACCCTCAGCTATGACTTCTTTCTGAATGCTATTTTGGGAATTAACGCTACACAGCGATGGCCTGGTAGGGTTATATCACTGGACGGCCTATTTTGCTCAATCTGAAGAATTGGTCTGAGCAGACCAGTGCACCTTTTGAGAAGGAAAAAACATTTTCCAGGTATGTATGTGACCTGCTATTTCCAGTCTAGACATAACCGGAGTCCTGTTGAAGAAAACATGATGGTCTGAAGATTTTGACTGCATCTCATTTTGTTGAAAACCGCCATATTTGAGACTCATTGTACAGGGCATTTTCCTTTGAGATTGTTTCATGCCACTTGCGTTACAAAACCAGATGCCTAGTTTTTTTTGGTCCTGAAGGTAAAAGATGAAGGGAGACATTTTGTTAATTGTCTTTGCTAAGAACAATTAGACTAAGCTAATAGAAGCCGGTTGTCTTCATCTTTCTGTGAGGGCTACGTATGAGCCATCTTACCAGGATATTAAAAATGATGAGTAATCTGATAAGGGTGAATGAAGTTTTTCTTAAAGATGGATATCTTCTCCAGAGCTACCTGATCTCTTTCCCTCCGTCACTAACGAACCATCCTTGGAAACTAGAAGAGTAACAAAGAAGAGAAAAGGACTATAGCTGCCTCAATCATAGATTGGATCGAAAGAATCACTGCAGAGGTGAGAATAAACTCTTGTTGTGATACAGCATCTAAATGTTATTATTTATGCATGGATCTGTGTAGTTCCTGTATTGTCCAAGAATAAGTTGCATGAAAAATTCCGCTGAAGACCTTGTGTATTCTTTAACTGTGGTTTCCAATGAGAAACAGTTTAGACCAGAGTGCCATGAAAGAGGAGCTCTGGGAAGTCTGCATAAACTATCTTGGAAACTTTATGAAGGAGAGCTTCTGGGCTGACCTTGCCGAGTCCCCCATCCCCAGGGGGAAGGAGGTTCCCAACAAAGAATCCCTACCCTAGGAGTACACCCAGGCAACCTGCAGGTGGAAAATAATCAGGTTCTTTGTGTGGAAAAGCTCAAGATCCAAACCCTGGGTAGAGTGATTTCCAAGCACATGTTACGACTTAGCCAGGTCTGTAATATAAACAAAGCACAGAGGTGAAAGAGCAAAATGGGAAAGTAGCATTCCCATCAATAGGAATATATTCCCTGGAGCAGGACAGGAAGGAAGACCCCATGAGAAATGAGAGGATAGGAGATACCATATGGTGAATCAGGAAAAGATGCAAGACTAAGATATGGGAAAATCCCATTCCAAGAAACAGCTGAAGGGAAGGAATCAAGGCAAGAAGACGATGACTTTGGGGATAAAGGATAAAGAAGGAAGAATGTGGTGGTGGAGAGCAAGAAAGAGACAATAGAAATCAATGAAAAGAAATAGACAAAAGAAAAAAGAGGAAGAACATAGGAAAAGGAGAGAGAATGAGAGGATCAATATAGCGTACCACCTATAAAAACAATAAAGAATGAACAGAAAAGAAACACTCCTTTCAGAGATAAAAGGAACAAGTAGTTAAAGAAGAGAAAGGTGAGAGAATAATGTGTAAAGCAAGAAAAAAATCAAAGATAAATAATATAGAAGTAGGCAGAATGAATCGGAGATAATAGGAAAGAAAAGGAGGGGAAAAAGACTGAAGAGAGCAAAAAGGAAAGTCAATATTCAGCAAAAATAGATCAGTGATTTTAATTGGATTTATTTATGTGTCTATATTTAATGGTCTTTCTGCAGCAGGCTTATCTTTCTAAATTTTGGTATTAAAATGCAATGACTACCTACAGACTACTGTTCAGCTATATTTTATGATTCTACTACTCATCGCATGGAAAATCTGTTACTAATGCTACGTTAGGATAATCTGAGTAGTAGAGGAAATCTTTGAGAAGGGACAGCCTATAGGAAAAGAAAAATGAATTCCCCACATTCATTATTCTAATTATTCTTCTGGAGTAAAACTGAATTCAGCTGCTCTGTTAATTAAGAGGCCAAAAGAGAGCTCATCTCTTTTTTAGCTGGACTTTTTCTTACAGGCACTATTTACAGTCCATCTAAAATTTGAGGGTTGCATGCCCCGTTCTTTTGCACGCAGCAAAATCAGCAGCTTACATGTAAGATGTTTTGCTTCTTTTCTCAGGCTCTTGCTAGTGTACTTAGCAGAGAATGATTAAAAACTGTGTGCTCTGTTAGAACTGTTATAGTGTTTAAACAAGGAAGTCTGTGTTTGTTTAAGAGAATGGGGAAATGGTTATCTTGACAGATTAGACTGAAAAAACAGGACAGCCACAGTCTAGCACAGATGTCCAAATTTGCCACTTGGCTGGTTTTTTGAGGTCCTCTAAACAAAACTTGCTTGTGTGTTTGTGCCTTTGCTCTGTTTGACACCTGACTGAGGAATGCGATTAAGCGCTCCTGCCAGGGATTGCATGTCTCTAGTGGCAAGTGTTCACAGGGCTGAAGTTTCTTCATGTCTGTCTGACTGTGTCATAACTTACTAACGGAATAGAAGAGAAACATCCCAAAATATATGAAGGCCCTTGAAAAAGGTCAGTTTACAAAGAAGAGGCTGTTTAGGAAAGAAAACCGGTGAAAATTTTTTTAGAGCCTTCTAAGTTCTCTAGCATATCCTCTCACTTAGTGACAGAACATGCAGAAGTGAGAAACATATAATTTGTCTGTGAAATACTGAAGCCATTTGCAAGACACATCACAGCCTCACAGATGTAAAGCACATCTCAATAGAAAGAAACGTTACGTCCTTAATCAGTGTGAGATGATCATTTTCTAATGCATTTAAGATGCATGCTTCACTTGATAAATCCGTACAACCGTCTACTCAAGCATTTTATCAGATTCCAATAATGTTATCATCTGGAATTAGTTGTCCTCACATTACTTCCTTGACAGAAAAGACATTTCTAAAGCCACCGGCAATTTAGTTTCTCTTTACACAAAGTTTTGCTGCGTTAGAGTAATATTTAGTTGAAAATAGCAGAGAGGACACAAACTGAAGACAAAGGCTTTCGACTTACTGGAAGCGATCACTACACTCTTCAGACTTACTTATATGTAAGCACCCATATTGGCATGATAGTACACGTGAGAAACGCCTTCCTTAGCATGCGTATTCTGTGTATTACATACATCCAGGCCACGTACACAGATTTGGTGTACACAGCAAAAATAGGTCAGAAATTCTGGGCCAAATCCCGGAAAACAACAGTGCGTGGTACCTACCTGATGATGAGGGTGTACAAATATCTTTACAGTGATTTTCTCTAATCCCAGTCTTCACAACTACACTGAGTAGTTTTATCGATAACCAGCTGTTTGATGGTTAAGCTGTTGGTTATAATGGATAATGGTGAATATACAGTTCAAACGAGAAGAAGGCTTTTTTTGGAGAAATGATTGAAAACCAGGTGAGCAATACTTTGGACTCCTGTTAGCACAGTGGTGGCAGGCAGCCATTTTATAAAGCACGTGCAGCAGAGGGATTATTGTCGTTCTTATAATTTTGTGCAGGTTACCCTAGATCTAGAACTCAAGTAGTATTTTACCTTAAATAATATCAAAGATAGTATATCTACCACAAATGTGAGATACCTGATAAATGTATGACATACGATAAATGTGAAATACATGGTAAATATGAAAATGAGACTGCCTTGGGACTCCAGCTTCCACATAGCCATAAGGAATCCATGGCCATTGGATTTTTTTTTAACTTGCAGAGTTGCTCTAAGATTTGGTAAGAGATGTTAATGCCCAGTTAGTAATAAAAAGTTTAACTTACATCGACATCTGCTTGAAATCATGACGCTTTTTAAAAGTAGTAATGTAGTTGAAGCTCAACTTCATGATGGATCTTAGAGAGTTTATTTATTTATTTATTTATTTATTTATTTATTTTGCTGAGGAGATGTTTGAATTGTTAGTTTTACCTTAGAAAAAGGACATACTGCCAAAAGGGAAGACTAAGGGCCTTATGGGAGAAAGTGTTTACGCCAGGAGGCTTCTAGTTAACCACTGATACATAGTTTTTAATATAATTCTTTCATCTTCAGCTACTGATTTGATCAACCCTTATTTGTTTTCTTCCCAAGCTTTGGACTTGTAGGATGTGATACTTCGGAGTTCATCTACAAAAACATGCTGTACAGACAAAGAGGAAACAACTGCTTATGGCTGATATCATCTGCTTGAAATAGCTGTCTATCACAAAAAATTGTAAAACCTTTGGGTTTTAAGGTGTGTCTATGCATGTATGCAAAAAGAGGTTCTTTGCCTAAAATGCAAGACCAGCTTGATTTATTTTGTATGTCACACTGCATAAATATTCCCATCTGCTTTGCAAAGGGGAGAAAATACGAGATCCGAGGTTAGCTCAGCTTGTTTGCGGAGGATAGGTGGTTAGCTTATTTTCAAACTTACGGAATGATACTCAAAAAAAAAAAAGATACAACAAACTGTAATGACTTAAAACAAAGAGATGAGTAATTGCCAATAATTCAAGGCAAAACAACTGAATTCCTTCTATGATAGGACAGTAAGAGAGTAGCTATGGATGCCACCTATCTTGACTTTAGTGTGCCTCTGACTATGTTTTACACAACCTTCTTGACTATAAGTGAGGAAGATGTGTTGTCCACTAAATGACTGTGAAGTAGGAACAAACCTACCTGGAAGACAGTGTTTGGAGAAGAGCTATCAATGCTTCACTATCAAACTCAAAGCATTTACTGAGAGGGGATTCCCATTCAGCCGTTCCCCATCCATTATTTTCAGTACATTAATGAGTAGCTTACTTACATAACAAAGTAGAATATTTATGCTTAAAAATATACAGCTTTTACCAAATTGGAACAGTCTGGAAGTGCATTGGAAGTTGGTATTACAATGCTAAATCATCTTCACAAATTGGCAACAAGCACTGGGAAAAAAACAGCACAAACGCAAAGTGTGATATGTAGGTAAGGACAATAAACCACCCAAGTACTGGTTATGTTGCAGCTCTGTACGGGTTTATCATGGATCAGACTGAACAATGTCAGCAATGTCAAGCTTTTGTGAAAACATCAACCATCGTGCTGGGATATGACATAAGCAGAGTCTGCAACAAGTGAAGTAACGATTCTTCTCTCCTGACCAATGGGAAGAACTCGGCTCCGTGCTGTGCCTGATTTTGGACATTACACTTCAAGATGTGACCCGTTAGAGTGCGTCTAAAGGAGAATGAGAGAGTGCGTCTAAAGGAGAATGAGAATGGCCAGAAATGAGGGATGTCACTTTTGAGAAGAGTCTGATCAGAGGTACAAGCCTTCAAAGGTCTAAAAGTAACAATCAAAAGGGAAAATCAACTTGTTCTTCCTGGCTACTGTGGACAGGTTGAAAAGGAAAGGAATCTCCGCAAGGGAGATTTAAGTTGCACACCAGAAAGGGAAGCTATTAAGATCTGCCATACTGGGTCATACTGCAAGTCCTCGTAGCCCAAATACTGGCCATCTAGGCTATCATCATCAGGCTCTCAAGCACTGATGATGTCTGAGCTCTGGAAGGTAGCATTTCATATTGAGATCTGTCCAACATATCTAGCATTTTTCTTTTTTTTGGATTAAAAAGGTTATGGTGATGTCTGCATGTTCCTAAGGGAACGTCTCAGTTTTGCATGGATTAAACTGTGTTTGCTTTAGCACTCTAATGATGATGATCTCCTGTCACAGGGAGAAGTGCCCCTACGAATGCTACAGATATAGCTGTTGTTTTCACAATATCTTTCTGTTAGATTTGCAGGTTTCGGGAATTACCTGGATCGGATGGCGCTGCTTCCCCTTAGCTTTTTTCTGCATCTGTTGGAAAAACCTTTCTGGTTTTTCAACTATTTTTCAACCATTTTTTGATCTTTTTTTTACAGTTATCTGTCACAAAGATGTTCATTTCCGTGGGTTTTTGTTTGCAGCAAGTACGTGTTGTTGTGTTTTCAGCTCCTGCAGATGATCTTTCAGGAAAAATATTTTAGTGCTGACTTGTTCAGTTAGTCAGCAAAGGTATTTTGCAGGACTAATTAAGCCTTGCTAACTTTCTGTAGCACTTACAGCTCATTGATTTACCATAAATGCATGCAATCCTCTTGCCGTCTTGGCTCAGGATCAAAACAGTCCTAAGTGGAGTGCCCTCCATATAGTCAGGTCAGCTGAGAATATTTGGGCTGAATTGTATGATTTTCATCTTTTTTTTATTTTGAGAATTAAAAAAAAAAGTTGCAGGGAAAGGATGAAGCTGTGAAAGGACTATGGTGGTTGTGCTGGGAAAATGTATGAATATGACTTGACTTGCTCAGATGCTTTTGTGGGGACTACTTACTTTCCTTTAAAAGGTAACTATTCGTATTTCTTTCAAGTTTTCTAAGTGAAATGAGTGTTCAATGGTTAGATTTACTTCCCAGAAAGCACAGAGAGCACCAGAAAAAAAACAACAACAAAAACTCTTGCTATTTCTATACTATTAAATTAAAGAGAGCTGGGGATTGCTGCTGGGCACTAGATCCATCCATCTACACTGACACCATGCCAGGGCTGCCTCAGCCCAATTTTGGCCCGTGCAAAATCATGGGATGGGACCCTTGAGACCCTTTCCGACCCTTCTCCATTATCGGTTTGCATTTGGCCATCTTGTTTTGAAGGATAAGGTAGTTTAAAGGTAGTTTAAAGGAAGGGATTTGTGCTATTCTGTGTCGGCTGGCCTCATTGCCAGAGAATGGCCTTGGGCACATTGAATTTACTGCCATATCATAGGCCATCTGTCCTGGACAGACAGGAAGGCATTAATGTTTTATCTCTAGTAAAGGGGTTTCTACCTCAAGGCTGAGGTCAATGCAAGGTCACTATGAAAAATCTTGGCCTCTAACTGTTTACACAGTGACTACCCTTCTGGTTTGTACAAGATCTGCCAGTTCCCAACATAACCGGCACTTTTGCTGTTAAGAACACAAATACTCACTAGTGATAATTACCGGAAAAAATACAGAGCTCCTCGTTCCTTCCCCTTTTACGAAAGCTAACTTTGTCCGATACTATTTGACATGTATTTGTACAGGACTGAAGACAAACGCTGGAAAACCGTAGCTGATCTTATTTCTCAGTAACCACTAGCAGAGCAAAGCATAAAAAGAATAATCTCAACCCCGCCAACAATCTTACAGCCTAGACACCCCGATAAATTGTAAGCATGTTGTAACTGGTGACCATTATGCAATCACTCTGCCCCAGCAAAAATAGTTAGCAGTGGTGTGCTGTTGGTAAAAGATTTTTTTTTCCCTGCAGAGAGAATAATACATTCCCACGGAGTCTTGGGATTTAACCTTGAAAGAATCCACCGTGACTGAGCAGAAATCTTTCAGTACGTATGTACGTCTTTCTAGGTTAAATGCAGAGAAGAAGGAAAAAAAGCCTCAATAAAAATTTGACTTATTTCCCTACAAAAATGTCAATAGCAATATTCATATATTGGCTCCAAGAAAGGTACAATATGTTTGCTGACAGTATATTTACCCTGAGACTTACTTTACGGCAACAAATATACTATTTGAATTGTCTGTAAAGCTGCAGTGAATTAAGTTAGCAAAATTCAAATTGACTTTTGGGGTAACATCAATCAATTATGCTTTGCATAGTGCTTCTAGGCTAGTACCAATGAATACAATACAATGCCATTTATTTTATTTGGCATCCTTCAAAAAGTACATCATAAAAAGCTGCAGGGAGCGTGACTGCAAGGCAGCTCTCGGTTTCTTTTGGCGGCCCCCTTGCAGCCCCACTCTCGCTATAGCTTTTGGCTTTCTCTTCTCTTGACCCTAACCCCAACCCTAGCACCAGACTGAGCCTTCCACAAAGCCTGCAAGTCTTCCCCAGTGGTCAGCACAGCCTTTTTTTTTTTTTTCCCCAAAGAAAACTAGATTTTGGCTCTTTCTGTCTGCAGTTTCCTGTTAGGATGTGCTCAGTCCTGCTTTGGGGATGTTAGGCTCCTGTTGCTGGGGAGCATGTATGTGGCCCAGAAACACTGTTCGAGACCCTGCAGGACGCCTAGACTCAGTGCAGTGATGGTGGTGACCCACTGCAAGGCGTACTCCCCAGTGTCTGTGCCCGGGCATCGTGGCCCTGAGCTAGAGCAGCTCCCAGGAGCGGCGAGCGCTAGGTACCTCTCCAGTAGGCTATGGAGCAGCATCAGTCTCAGGGGCGGCGGTTAAGGTGCCAAGACACTGTGGGGTGAAGGAGACGTGGCAGGAGGCTGGCAGCCTCCAGGGTGGGTGGGAAGGACCTTTGCAAACCCTCCCCCCTCCCCCCCCATAGAGCCAAGAGCTCTAAGCCCCATGGCATGGGGAGGGACAGCCAGTGACTATGCTCGAGCAAGCTGAACAAGCGGCTCCCAAGCAGGAGGGAAGCTGGAAATTTGTGATTTCCGGCAACAGAAAGAAAGGTCCTTCCTCACTGGCAGCTGTGTATTTGCAGAATACAAGCAGTGCCCTGACAGCAGGTGAGGAGGCACAAACTCCTCCAGGGGAGAAGTCAGGGCCAGCCTAAACTAGCAGCACCAAGACGCTGAACCCATTCCCGAGCCCAGTTCTCCTTGAGGGTGCACAAAAAGCTACAGCGGGTGCAGCAGGGAGGCAAGGGAAGAAGGCAGGAAGGGTTCATGAAAGCAGGGGAAGACCTGGGCAATGCTGCCAAAGAGAGGCGCATCAATCCCACCCACAGGGCTTCCACAGTCGGCCCTACATAATGGGTGGAAGCACAAGTCTTTCTGCTGTTTTTTAAATCCACCCAAACCTATCAGGTTCTAAAGCACAGCTTAAAATCCAGTGTTATATGTTGATGTCTGAGCTGGTAGCTCTAACAAAAGAAGCAGGGGGAGAGAGAGAGAAAAGAGAGAGAGAGAGAGAGAAGGAGGTGGCTAGTGAAAGTGAGGAAAGGAAAACAAGTGCAAGGGACTGAGCATAGTAAAATGGAAACATAGAAGGACTTTGGGAAAATAATAGGAAAAAAAAAAGTTGCCTCTACATAATTAATGCCCCATTAATTCTAATTTTTAAAGTAAATACGACTCACATTGCTCATGTCTGCTAGCGTTCTGCTTCACATTGTTTCAGCGCACAGGCTGCTTCATATTCCAGTAAAGAAAACTTAAAACATATGAAAATACTTAAATAACTGTACATTTTGGTATGTTATTGCCTTTTTTTTTTTCCTGATTGACGATGTGAGAGTGCACACCTCATTGCAAAGTAATGCTTTTAACTTAAACCAAATCAATTGGAAGTGAACATGTTTTATGCATTTATGCTTATAATTTGAAAAAAGCATTTCCTCCAAAAACAGCACTGCCTTTTAACTACCCAGTGAACAAGTCACTGGAGATGCCTGCCTGTCTCAGCCAGTGAGCATTTACTTGTATTGTCTTAAAACTGCTACAAGTTTAGGGCTCACAGAGCTGCTGTAGTCTTAATGAAGCGGTTAATGATGTGTGAATTATAGATCCTGACAGCCTCTTTAATAAAATCAACAGGACTGCATCCACAGTCTACCATAGCAGCGAAATAATGACAATGCTGTCTGCTTAACATAACGCAGTATCTTTAAGTAAAGCACCAGTCTGGCGTCCTTGTACTGAAAAATTCTAGTCAACACAGAGAGGAATGCGAGCAATGAAGAACAAGCTGATACACATGACACTTCATTTCTTTCAGTTTGGGAAAGAAACGCACTAGCCACAGGGAATTCACAAATGAAGCATCATGTAAAGCAATGTGTTATTCATTGTTATTGTAGCAGCTTTTCCGGGAGATCCTTCATTGAAGTAAAGAGCTGCATAATGCATAATGGACCTTAACAGTCAACGGTTTGCCTTTTTTTTTTTTTTTTTAAGCACATGAACTTTATCTTCCCAATAGCTTTCAATGACCAATTGTCCTCACAGCACAGCTAGTTGGAATCTGATAGTGCTGGACTGCACTTACTTATATGGAAATTGGTGCTGTAGGTATGTCAAGGGATTTTTCCATACACTTAGCCAATCAAGAGAGAATGATTGTTGTGAGAATCAAAGGTCTTTTTGCTTTGCTTTTGGTGATCAGCCTTTCCCATTCAGGGAAGATTTTACACGTCTTGTATATGTGTTCCCTAAATAATCTTGTTTTATTGCCTGATAGACTGAAACGAAGCACTTAAGGGTCTGGAAAAATCCAAGGCTACTTTTCTGTATGTGTATATGGTTTTTCCCCTAAAGTTCAGGGAACTGTCTTCCTCTCACTTATTTGAGCTAGCAGATACTCTAGCAAGGGAAAGGGAAAAAAACTAAGCCACTTTCACTAGTTCATCCAGTCACGCCATTTGCCGGGCTGGTTCAGGTAATATCTGAGTAACAAAACACCTAAAAGCTAGAAAATAACTGGCAAGTAAAAGAAACACCATCAGGACACAGCAACAAAAGGAGAAGGAATTACTGAACTTGTGAACATATTCAGGATACGATAAACCTGGCCTGCTGCACGGAGGTGGTCAAAGTGACATCTTCTCTAACAGTAAGGGGGCTACTAGCCGTAAAGCCTGTCGCAATCGTCGTGTACAACCAAAGCAGAACGACTTGCTTAGGCACGGCCAAACCACTCAATTAGTTCCAAGAAGTTCAAAGTCAGCTTTCCTGTGTTACCGAAGCAGTGTTTGTATAAGAAACATTGACTACTGCTGTTCTCTTAACTCAAAAAGTAAAAAGGCATGGATGCGCTCTCTGCATTTGAGCCTTTCAACTCCTTTTTCCGTTCTTTCTTTTGGCTCCCACCGCAGTCCTCTGTGAGCACCCAGATGTGCACACATATTCACACAAGCACATGTGTTTATACCTCCTTTCCTATTTGGATCTCACAGCTTCCAGCGTTTCATGTCCCACATCTCTTCCACTAATTTTCGCTTTACCCCTCTCAGTCAATACCGCCTTTACCACAATCCAAATAAGATCCCAACTCCTCAAATCCACTCAGCAACTGCAGGCAAAAATGCAATTGCACTTTTCTACCTTTCACATTCCTTGTGAACTCAGAGACCCTAGATACAACAACCCAGACTGGTCTCTAGACGCGTCATATCCCAGCCCATGGGTCCATTTATCCTCCCTCCCTTTCTTCCTACATTTTTCCCAACAAACAGGGCTGAAGGTACTGTTTGGGACAGATGTTAGAGGGAAGATGATGGAAATAAATGCAGACCAGCTGTAAGACCGTTAGTCTTCTAGCAGGTGTACACTTCTGGCAGAAGCACAGGCCTTTTGGTCATCAAGCTACTGCGCCCCTATTACCATTAGCATCAGTGGTGGCAAATCACAGACAAGCAGTGGTATTGTCGTCTTAGACAGCCTGTGGATGTTCACTTTTTAGTAATGCACCTGACAGCAAGAACTACAACAGAGTAAATCTCCCTCCATTGTAGCAAACCTTCCACTTCGAACATCCTGAGTAGAGCCATAGGCTGCCAATATTCCCATTCACTTCAGTCAGCTCCCCAGAGAATGAAGCACGGCAGCTCCTAAGAAGTATGGGAAAAGCATGGCTCTTGAATCAATAGTCCCCAGCATAGGGAAACCACTAATAAATATGAAAAAAACCTCAGTTTGAGTGTGCAACCAAAGTCAGCATTATCTTTTTTTTTTTGGTGGGAAAGCGAAAAGGTAGAGCTTAAATTTTCTTTAATCAAGATTTTTGCATGAGGTGTTTCCAAATTTTGGTCAGAGAATTATCAATGATTTATAGATATCGCAAGCAATATTGGTTTTCTTTTATTTTTAGACTAGCTACAAGAGAAAAAGAGATCCAATCGTACAATGATCCTCTGCTTCATTACCACACGAAAGAGGTTTAGAAAAGCTTAGGATAAGCAATGGGATTTGTGAGCATGTTTCTGAGTCAAACCTTAGAGCTTTTTGAGGCTTGCTTACAATACCTTGCCGTTTTTGGCAATCAGAAGCGGGAGGACCTTAGAGAGAGGTAGGCCATTAAATGATTCAGCTCTAACCTATAATGGTTACTATTGATATCAACAAAACCTGTGCTTTCTATAAAATAGAAAAATACTGGCTCATCCTGATTTTTCAGGGTGATTTTTCTTCTTTTTTTTTTAATAAAAGTGTCCTTTTTTTCTATGGCAATATACAAGGGAAAATCATTGTGGAAGTAAGTTTTGCACTGCAAATTACATTAACTGATGGAGAGTTGGCAGTGGCACATATTTGATTACAAAAATATCAATATTTTATGATCATAAGGAGCTAAATGGTGAAAATTTGTAAAAATGCAATAAGCTCCTAAAAAGGGGTAGATATCTTTTATTGTATTAATGTTTTTCAGGGCTGTGGGAGAGCCAAGGAGGTTTGCAATGGCCCGGGGACTTTTTAAGCATCATCTCAGTGGACAGCTCTGATGCTTTTATTCAAGTACAGACCTAATCAGGTCTGGGTTTGTAGCTAGTGTAAACTGGCATCGCACCACCGAAATCAATGCAAATTTTCGGATTTATGTATTGAGAAGCTTGTCCTTATAACGCAGGCAAAGCTTTTACACTGCAGCTTGCAGAGAGAGACAGTGGAAGAGATTTTCACAGTCAATGCCAGAACTTCAGCCAAGCTTTTGACAATTCCTGCTTTCTAATTCATATATTTTTTTTTTAAACAAAACACTTGCCCAGTTGCAGCCAGATACACAGAGTTCCTATTGTTTCAGGAATCCGCAGTGACCCCAGAGCCCCATCCAAAATCATTTCTTTCTTACTGCTTCGTGGGATTTTATGTAATTAATAACAGTTAACATACATAATTGCTGCATTTTATAAGAACGGTGCAGAGAAAAACATGCATCATTGTAGTGAGGTCCAGCTGTGTAAGGAAAGAAAAAAGGGCCCTAGCAAGAAGTGCCTGAAACCCATCTGGATAGAGGCTGGGTTTGTATTACTGAATATCTGAACAAAGTGCACTAAAATGGATTCAGATTAATATTTTACTGTTGTTTCTAGTCTACAGAAACTGTGACTTTCAGCTCAAAATAATCAATAAATCAAATATAACATCACAGGTTGTGAAGCGTTCCCTTGGAAATATGTGCCTCATTTTTATTACTACCATGTCACTTAAAACAGAATTCTTTGTCTTTGGCTTGATGAGTAGGTATAAAAGCAATTCCACAGCCAACTGTCAGATAAAGCAAACTCAATTCATGTCCTATAATGACAAGGTCATGCACCACATAGAACCACTTTTAGATTTGCTTTGAGTAAGCTCAGATGAAGAAAAGCTTGTATCAAAATAAAAAAGAGCCATTGAAGGGTTTGGATGAGTCATCCCATCTCACCTGAGAATACATGTAGATAAAAGAGTATAGCTTTGATGGAGGCACTAGTGAATTGGTTATGTTTTCATAATGACTTCTTTACATTATTGAATACAATGGGAACTTTAAGGCCAACTGCAATAACAGTTTCTCATGAAAAATTAACAAAGAATTTATGGAAATGTAGCAAAAGTCCCAAAGCAATTAGCTTAGATTTCTCTAGAGCCTGAGAAAAGCCTGGGTAATTGCAGGCAGAAACTGCATAAAGTGGCTATTTTCATTATCACAGGATACAGAAAGTCCATTTTCATCACAATGGGACATAATGATGTTAAAGCTAACGTGGAGATATGTTCAAAGAGGTGGAGGCACAGTTTATGAAATGGTTTGATTTACGCGACTTTCAGATCCATTTTAAAGATCATTTTTGAAAGGGATGGGGTAGGTTTTACCTGATGTTTTCAAAGCCTCCTGCAAGTTAGGAGAAAAAAATAGATTGCAGTCTCAGGAAGCTAATTGTACATTACCAGTAGGATGCACAAGAATGAATTTAATTTGTCTTGAATGGAGAAGAGCGAAACTGCGATACAAATTGGCACACGAATATCCGTTTGAAAGTACCCATTATATGTATGTTTACAAGTGCACTTCTGACGCTAGTGCTGAGAAGCTCGGAAACGGAGCAGTAGTGACAGGCTAAGGTCATGTGAGAATCACCCTTAAAATCATAAGAACATTGCTGAGAGCACCTGTAACACATCCTCAATCTTTATTTCTTTATTTAGTACACGAGCTCTGTTGATGCATTTCATTTCATTCCACTATTCTGTGTGTGATGCACGCTCACCAGTCTAATTGCTCCTCACACGAACTGGAAAGTCATATTCTGGTTGGATGCCCACGCTCGAATGATTTATATTACATAACACAAGCAGCCTTTCATAAGCACAGATGTCCTTTGCAATGTCACACGCTTCGATCTGGAGAGTATTTCCACCAAAGACCTCAATAAATGGCTGTAGGTAAAGTTTTCTATTACAGCACAGAATAATTTCTACACTATTACAGTACGGCTCAGAGGCCATTATGCAGGCAAAACTGCCATCGGTCTCCAAGGGATTTTAACTACACAGTCAGGCCTTATATGTTCTCGCAGCTGAGTAACGTAAGTAGCATCCATTCTAGTTTTTAGGCTTGATTATAATCTTGTTCATATCAGTGTAAATCACAGCAACTTTACCAATATTTTCCTTCAGTGCAAATCTCTAGTACAGATGGGCTAGCCATTTTTTTCCACTAGCTCATCAGTTTTCCTTTCTGGGAACACCGAGATATGTTGGTATAATTGTAACAACGGCTAGTATAAATCCGTCTTATTACAGACTAACCACCATTGTCATGTACTAATGTGTGACACATTTTCCCCCATGAATTCTGTGATAACCTTTTTTTCATGTATGAGCAGGAAGGATAAATAGATAGAACATTTTAATTAGCAGGGAGTTAACATGTGGTAAATCAGCACTCGTGAGTAATTGCTTATCACATGCACACAGACACACATATATATGTACATACACATACAGCCCATTTTACCTGGATTTGCATGCTTTTACAGTTTTAAAATTAAGCATTTTTAGTTATATGTGTTGTCCTATCATACAGTTGCACTAGCCATTAAATAATAACAACACCAGGAGGCAATGCTTAAATGTTTCAACAGTTGGGGGGAGGGTTCACTTTCTCCTTTAGGTTTTCTTTCTCCCAAAGACTGATTTTTCAAAAAAGAAAACACAGTCAAGTAAATATAACGCACCAAAGCATTCCATATACCTACAATGACCAGAAAACAATGTGATTCACTGAAGCAAATGCTTGCTTGAAACTCTGCTGAATAAGAAGCACTGACATTAAACACCCTTGGATCTGAAACTTCTGCCTGGTTTAGACACCAGGAGGTCAAATGAAGTTATTGCTCAAGGGCTAGTTTAAAACTACTTGTAACATGTTTTGATTTACCGATTATCAATTCAGCTGAGCAGCAGTGGAACATATTCAGGGAATCGCATAAACAAATACATTCAACTGTACTGTGGATTAACCTAAAGTGACACATTTATTTAAAAATCTGCCTACTACTTGTCCTCATTGATTAAATGCCCTTAAGAAAGTGAGTCTGATGAAATAGAAGCCATTAAGATTCAGCACACCTCCTCCACTCCTTTTGATGGTTGACACATTCCCTGGAGTGGGAGATTGGACGGCTGATAAGCTAACACTGAATTATAAGCACTTTGTGGAATGTCACTGGCAAATGAAAGATCTACTGTTTTGCTTGCAAAGCAACAGTGTGCCTTAACGGCACAAAAATGTACAAGATGCAGAATTATTTCATCCTCTGTGCTGAGAATATAAATGAATATATATATGTGTGTGTGTGTGTGTGTGTGTGTGTGTGTGTGTGTGTGTGTGTGTATGCTATATATTATGCATGCATTTTTATGGCAGAGATCAGCTCACAGTGCAGCACAGCCTGTTCCGAGGTACAGTATCATTGATCAGGAAAATAGAAGTGTCTGTCTAGGATTTTTTTGGTGTTGTCAGAAAGGCAAGCAAGCATGGTATGATATCTCCATTGTGTGTGCCACGGAGACATTTTTCTGAAGCCAGGTCAGGGAATAGAAAAATGGCAGGGGGAAAGGTTTCCTCGGCCCTAAATTGCACTGGATTCAAGAGATTGTGACTGAATGTGAGAAACACTTCTGAGATTATTTGTCCTCTGACAGTAGTCTGCATAATCCTCCACAGGTGTTGAGAGGCTTTCCTAACAATTACAAAACCATCTAGAAAGGTGATGATCTTGGGAGTCATCCAGAATGGTCAAATATCAGAAACTAAACCCATGGTCTCCTAAAAATGTCTTCAGCAGCAATGCGGGCATAGAAACTTGAGTCTTCCCCTTTCTCCAGTCACTCATTTCCACTCTGGCATAGGAGACCGCGTGGTTTCAAGGTGTCCCTGGACTGGGGAGCTGATCTTGCAGAAAAATATCAGGCGGGCCCTACCACCAAACATGAAACTTCAGCCCCCAGGTCTTTCCAAAGCAATAACATGAGCCCTGTCATGAAAAGACACTTCACTGATTGCTAGACATTCTCAGCTCATTGCAGCAGTCTCACTTGCATTTTAGCTGTAGATAACTAACTGTGGGTTTTAACACCCACCATCGGCCTCTGTGTTGATACCATGCTGGTTTGTCTCATTACTGGGTATTCAGTTTGATCTTCTGTATTTCTACAGTGCTGAGCTAGTTTTGATAGCTCAGGATCAACTATCGAATCAAGCTCTCCTACTCACCTGGCTTATTTTGGGCTCCAAATCAGTCATACTGCACTGAACTGTAGACATCATTTTTTGTCATGCTGTGCGACCTTCACAACTATTAAGATGCTACTGAACACTCAGTAAGAGACAAGTTCTTCCCTTAAAAACATCAATCTAAATTGACAAGAAAGGGAAGGGCTAAAGGTGAAGGCATTTAGACAAAAAGACTAATTATGTCCCATGTTATTGTTAGTACCGTGATTTTGGTGGTGAGTTGCTACTGCAGTTTAAAAAAAAAAGATTATCAGTGAACAGAACTAATGAAAGCAGGTTTTCTAAGAGCAGATTGCTTTATCCTGAAGTGCTCCATCCATCTCATAATGTTGCATCTCTCTACACTCTTCCTGACCCCGTTTCCAGGCAGAGACAGCCTGATCTGGAGCTACTCACATAGCGAATGGCCAGCCAGCTGCTGTCAAACAGCACATATTACAGCTGAGTATGGCCTGTCTTTCCCTTTGCGGGGGCACTGGGAATATTTCTGTCCTCTACCCAGCTGCCAATTTTCACACTAGGTTTAGGAACTTTATTATCTTAGATTTCTAGTCTGCGTTTAAATGCAGTTGAATTGGCAGAATTACAGCATTACATTAAATATCTTTTCCTCCTTATTACTCTAACTGCAAATTTCCTTTCTCAGCTCCCACCTGGCAGTTTTATGTCTCCGAAAGATATGAAGAGAAACTCAACATACCCCCACACATATTCCAACCTAAATACAGCTATTTCACATAGTTGTAACCCAGGCCTCCAAGTCATAATATTTTGGTGTTCACGACAGGGAAGAATGGAATAGCAATCAGATAAATAAAGAATGGAAGAATACTGAAGCCCGTGGAGGTGAAGAGCATTTCGGATAGACAGACTGAGAAAAAGCAAAAGAAAAGCACTATGTAAACTGAGTGGCTGCAGTATGACTTTATCTGGGCCATCACCTTTGCCTTGAAAGAGGCAAAGAAAGTTGTTAGGGCAGCTCCTGATGTCCAGTGCCTGAATGTCTGCTATAGCCTCTCTGTACGATTAAGCACTGAAGGAGGGATTTAGCTGCCCACACACAGATCTTTAGTGTCATTTGTAGCGCCTCTGAGTACCCTAGCTGACTTCTAGCTGCCACTCCAGAAAGGCGCAGGTTTCCCAAGAGCTGGTATCATATATGCACAGAGCTGGTAGATATCTCAGACTCACTAAGGTCTGAGCTTGGCTATCCTGCAGTGGAACGAGGCACCAATACGTAGGCAACCGAACTGCGCCCCTAGATTTATAAGTTACTGCATCTGTGTGGGAAAAGAAAGAATTGGGGTTGGAGATGTTGGGTAACTGTTCAGTTGTGCGGTTTCCGTTGTGAGACAGCACCTGGAGCGCTGTGATCAGGGCTCCCAAGCTCAGGAAAGACATGGACACACCGGAGCGAGTCCAGGGGAGGGCCACCAAACTGGTCAGGGGGCCGGAGCACGTGGTATGTGAGGAGAGGCCAAAGGAGTTGGGTTTGTTGAGTCATAAGAAGGGAAGGTGAAGGGGAGACCTTATTGCTGTCTGTAACTACCTAATGGGAGGGTGCACTGAAGATGGAACCAGGTTTATCACTTTAAGATCTTGGTTTTGCATATAATAGCAAGGAAAAGCTTTTAAAAAGCATTCTCTAACTCCTTGGCAGTTAAGTTGTTAAACATTTGCGGAGAGGTTTTTCTATTACTCACACCATTTCCAATCTAACAGTTGTCAGGTGAATGATTAAAATACTCTGCAATGATTTCAGTTTATCTGCTACTGCCATTTTGAAAAGTCCAGGTTAACTCTGTCTAAATCTCCAGCCTCCAGGTGTCTAAAAGTTACCGACATATAATAAGAACTATATGCATTTATGTCTCTTCTGTAAAGGAAGTGTTGCACGCCAATAAAAAGCTGCAGTAAACAGTAGATTGTACAACCCCAGCACGCTAACCGTACATTAGGCTGGTATTAGAAAACCAAAGCTATTAATGTACAGAAACAAAAATATCCAATATCATGAAATGACAGTGCTTTAAAAGTTCCCAAAATCCTTGAATATTCACCTTAAAGACTCTTTTTCCTATTGAGATCCATACTATTCCGTTTACGATGTTTGATCCAAATGGTCTTTTAAAAGCATGCTAAATGGGTTTTAATCTGTTGAAGCCCTCCGTTTCACTGCACCCTTTCCATATGACCTGTATCAGCTGCTAAGAATCTGTAGTTTCAAACAGAAACTAAGCACCTGTATGCACAGAAATACCTTTGTTATAGAAATACAACGAAAAATCTTATTTATTCATTTTCTTGTAAGTTTGTGTGCCAGAACTTTTATCATCTAGACGATAGGATTGCTATTTATGGCTTCAGTAACTAAATCCATGAAAAAAATGCAAGAAACTAAAAAATTCATAGCCATTTTGCTAGTTTTATTATTCAAGTTGAAGGGTTTTTTACAGTAAGAGCAAAACTCAGAGTGGAAAAAAAAGGATTTTTTTGGCCTACTTTGTTTTGTGTCTTTAGTGTAGACCAAAGTCTTCCAGAATGTTTATTAAATCTTTGGGGAAATGCCCAGGATTCGTCATTAAGAGAGGGTTTAGTCTCTTCATTGCATGTTCCTCCATACCTATGTGAGCTCCCTCTGTATATGGATTAAACCTTTCTATAAAATATGGAGATTCTGTGGTGATTATACAAGCAAAATCAGTGGTCCTACACTTGTGTCAAATTTATCATTGGGCATTACCTGACCTGTACTGACAATTTTAGTGAACGTAAGCTAATTCATCTTGAACTTCATCTACGAAAATCAAAGGGAATCTTCCTGTTGGCTTTGAGGGCCTTGGCTGTTAATAAAGGCTGGATGAAAACATAAAACTTGCAAAAGACGAAATACTTCAATCCCATGCTGTCAAATGCTTTCTTTGCATCTAAGGATGCAGAGACTGCAAGGCTGCCTGGTTCCCTAGTCCACAATTCTAAATTGACCAATGCTTCTACTTCCTAAATCTTCATCAGTTAGCTTTGCTTGAGGAAAATATTGGTCGTTTCACTTACTTCATGTATGTGTGTTCCCAGCAGACTGCATAAGGTAACCCTAGTCCTTGTTCTACATGACACCAAATTTTGGCAGTTTTAACATAAGAAATGGTGAAAGCAAAGCCTGGATTGTGAGCTTTCAGTATAAGGCTGACCTCAGATTACTCACTTCAAAGCATACTACACATGGCTGGGTGCATTGAAAATTTGAAAATTTTGAAAGAGCTTTTAAAAAAATATGGCGGAAGACATAAACTATTGATTGTTTGTGGGCTGAATAGGAAGAGATTTAGAGCATATCACTTCAGAGAAGAAGCAAAAAAAGTTCTTTAGAAACTGAATGAAAGTTTCATAACTGATACAATTATGACAGGCAAGAACATTTAAATGGATCAGGTTTTTCAAGTTAGATGCTTGTATTTGACCATACAAATACTATGCACATTGAATTTTTGAGCATAAATTCGAATGCCTACTAGGCAAACCTCATATTTGATCTGGACCAAAGCTGGAGGGGGGTCCAGCTGGGCTACGCAAGTATTTCAGGGAGCTAGCCCAGTAAGCTGGGCTAACTTTCTAGCTGGGCTGCAGGAAAATGCACGCGTTATAGGAAGTATGCATATTGTTATAATCACCTAACTTAGAAAATAGTGGCTTAAAATTACCTTCACAAAGACTGTCATGGTATTAATGAGATGGTTTCCACCAGTATGCATTCGCCTAAGCGCATATTAATACTAAAAAATGCCAGCTGTGATTAACACATTTATCCTCTATTTGCTTAGACTGCTTGTTGCAGCTGAAAAATACGAATTTAAAATACAGAGCTTAAGAACAGGTGTTGCAGAAGGAAAGAAGACGGAGGAGAAAATGTCGCTACTAAAAGAACCCCAAAATATGCTTAAATGATAGTGTTTGGAAGGAGGATTTTTTTTTCAAAGAAGAGGGGGAGATCTATCCATAAAAAGGGAATAGGATTTGAAAGGGTGTTTAAATTTTCTTTGCAGTTCTGGCATGTTATAGTTCTTTAGCATTGAATTTCTTGGCTAAGCAGAGATTATCGAGACTCAACCTTAAAAGATACTGAAGATCTCATGTGTGTTGCTGCGAAGCCTTTACTGTCTCTGAAATCAATCAATGGCAGCCTCTAGAAGTGCAACAATTTTGAATGGCACACAGACTGATTTAGGAGCCAAACTTCGTTGAAAATCTTGGACAGTTTGCATATTCTCCCTATCATTTAATTGATCATGACAAAGAGAACCTCTGATTTAGTTTAAATGGTTAAAGATCCTGATGGATTCACCCTAAGTGGTATGAAGCTGAGTGAGCGCAGCAATTTTTCCTCCTTTCATCTCTTTTTATCTACCTTTTAGCTTTAACCTTCTTCTCTGTCATCAGCTTTTATTATATCTACCCCTTAGAGGATCTGATTCAAAAGCTACTGATGTCAATGGCAGCCTCTCATTGACTTCAAAGGGCTTTGGTTCAACCCCCAAATGACTTATTTTAAGCATTTGTTTTACACAGTGCTTTTTATTTGGTCAGTGAAATTATTTTCTAAATAAGAAGAAGCCAGATATTTTCTGAAACCATAAAGTGAAAGATGAAGAAAAATAAATCACTCAGAGGTGTATTCTCTAGATTGTGTGCAGTTTTAACCACAGGCAGTAAATTCTTGCCAATTAATTTACATTAAAATTGACCAGTGCGTGTTAACTGTGCAAAGACTACTCTATATATTAACATTATTAGTAATACTAGCATTAATCCTACAGCAATTTTTACCGTGAATAGGAACTGTACTTCCCCCTCATAATTTATTTTCCATGGATTGTCATTCTGATAGGGTTTTGATTACAGTTGTTGTTAAAACAGCATTACCTAATATTTTACTCTCATATGCAGTGACAGTCTTGAAAGAATAAGAAACCAGAGACCACACGGTATATTGCATTGGCAGCGGGTTAAACTATTTCATATGGATGTCACTGACTTGAATTTAGTGCATTTTGGCATAAATCAAGGAGCATCTGCTCTGAGTAATGGTGGATAATGCAGTGCTAAAAATGCAGTCTGTGAGACAACACTACTCCTGCCATTGCTACTTGGTCAGCAGTAGGAGATCTCCCTAAAATCGGAGAGCCATTTTGCCTTACATATTTTGGGAAGATATGCCAGAAGTTTAAAAGCATAACAAAAGCTATTTTTATTCACAGTTTATTCAATGCACGGTTTATTGCATGACAGGGATTTCCACAAAGCAAATCTGAAATCTGTTTAACAGCCTGGAATTTTGTAGTTATTTCTCTCCGTCCCAACACTCCCGGGAGAGAGGATTCATGACGCCGTATTATATCTTGATGTGCTGCAATAGCCAACGTTTCTCCACAGCTCACGGTATCTAGTTTAAAAGCAAGTTATAGTACAAATGGGTGCAGCGTGTGCTAATGAGACATCATAAACAGATATTAAGTCAATTTGCAAAAATTACACTAGTTCCTCTCTTACGGCTATAAACACTGCCAAGGGGAAACAATATACTGCATTGCACGGTTCTCAGGGTAGGCTCATACATTGTATAGAGTTCAAATTAGTAACATGGAGCTCTATGCAGCTGGGCAGGAATTAAACAATGTCTCTTTCATGTTGCAGATGATTGATAGGGCTGGCAAAAAAGTATGGCGAAAATTTGAGGATGCATTCCAAATAAACCATGTCATGCAATTAGTTATAACCCACTCTCCAGTGTACACTACAGCATTATTTAAAAGAAAGGTATATCAGAATTTACTGGAGGAAAACAGAAGATTTAGGTATGTCAAGTATTTCTTAGCCTGAACTGCCTAATGGGTATCCTGTTACATTTTTGCGATATTATATGCGCTTTCTTCGCATACTCTGTTTTTAAAGCAGGCAGTCATTTATCTTAAAAAATTCCTTCTGTGCTAACGTTCAGCATAGAATGGCTAATATCCTGCCTATGAACTATTGTTTTTCACTCCTTTGTTACCCAGACTACCTGTCAGAGAGACATAACTCAGTGTAACTTTATTTTCACACGAATTTTTAGGTTTCCTCTTTTTCCTTGTACGCTCTATTTTAGTTTGTCAATTGTATGCTTTCAGGTCAAGCATCACAGGAGAACGAGAGAGTCCTGGAACTAATTGAACCAAAAGAATAACGAGAGGTCATCGCTGGAGTGACGAGAAAGGCTGCAGGATAGCTAGCCCCAGACTTGTGAGGAAAAAATGAAAATAGCAACAGTAATATTAAAAAATACTAAAACACACTCTTCTCTTCCCACAAAGAACCCTACATGGTTTTAAAAAATGGTGAGAAAGAGGCTATTAGGAGTTAAAAAGATATCCTGCAGAATACAGAAGTCATGTCCAAAAAAGAAAAATAGAAAATAATATTAGCTCTGACAAGTTAAATATAAAACTGAAATAAGGCCAGCCACAAAGGATTTTGAAGAGCAACTTGCTAAAAACAAACAAGCTCATAATAAAATATGTTTAAAAGGACCTCAGAAGCAGGAAGTTGGCTAGAGAGCGAGTGGGACTAATACATGATTGAGGTGTAAAAGGAAGATTAAAAACCCCAGCAGGAAAGCAAAATAGACTGTTTGCACTATTTCACTCCAGCAAAAATCCTGAAGGTTCTCTGATCCTTTCAATTATGATGGATAAATCTATAGAACTGCCTCAGTTGAACTGCCAATAAAACCTATTTCTAAACAAATCAACAGAGGAAACAGGAACAAATTGCTAAGCAGGATCACCTTGAAATGTTCTAGACCTGGGATGATGGTTCTTTCAACCTTCCTATTTTCACTCCTCTTCTGGCTCCTTCCACCTCCTTCCTTTTATCTGATGAATATGACATGCAGTCCCTGTACGGATTTGTTCTAAAAAAAGGTTTTACTGACACTTCAATCTGGGGAGTGCTCCCAGCACTCAAGGGAGCCCAGCTAAATTGGCTTCCATAGGCATCTCTCTGAAGGGAGGGGAAGGTGGCACTCTGCTCACACAGTCTCCTCTTGCTGTGGCCTGCTTGCTAGCACTAGGCAGAATTAACTCAAGACCTGCAAAAGAAATCAGACATGAAGGTGATAAACCATCAGCTGTGGCACATAGGACAAAAGCATGTGAAGAACCGTTCATAAAGAACTGCGAGCAAAACGCAGAACATCATTATGCCACTGCATAAAGCTTTGGCTACAACTACTAACACAAGTCTTGATTCCCAAATACGGCTATGGTCACCTCATCTCAAGAGACTGTGCAGGAAAACACAGAGAAGGACAACAGGGACGCTCAGAAACACAGAACAATTTTCACACAAAGAAACTAAATTGGCTCAGACGCTTCAGCTGGAAAAGAAACAATTCAGGAGAAAGGTGATGGACAGATATCTGTGAAACCATCGGTATTACCGAAGGTGAAAATGCAATAATTCCCCGCTCTCATAATACCAGGAATAGGGTTCATTCCGTAGAACTAGCAGGCAATCTTTTAAAACAAACAAAAAGAAAAACTTCCTTTCTCCATACAACACATAATTAAAATTATAACGCTAATTGGAACAGGAGACTGTGAAGGCCTCAAGTGCAAATGGATGCAAAGAGGGATTTGACAAATTCACAGAGCTAGGTTACTCAGGGGCTGTAAAAAATGAGGGCCTTGATGCAACTTCCAACTCAGGGAATCTCTAACGCCTGGACTGTCAGAAGCTAGGACCTACATGTAGTAGGGATGCTACAGTATCCCAGTCCCAAGCACCGCCTACTGACTGCCGCTGACTACTGGGCTGGACAGACCCTACATTTGACCTGGTACAGTCCTTTTTATTTCTTTATGTGCCTCCAGACAAAACATGATCCTAATTTTCTTTTCTAAAACACAGAATGACGTTGCTTAAGATAAAATGTGGTAACAACTTCAACCTTGTTACATACTGTTTCTCTAATGAAGAAGCCAACCTAATAAAACCTAATAAAAGCAAAGGAGCAGTGTATATAATCATTGTACTGTTTATAAGGAATAACCTTCTTTTTCACATTTTAATTGGAACAAATTGGCAAGCAGCTGCTCACAGATTCACAGATATTAATCACAGAATCCAGGCTTTCCAAACACTTCTGACAACATGTTTATTATCTTTTCTTTCACCATTTTAATATTAAAAAAATCCCTGAAGTTAATTATGCTGTTAACAGCAACTCAAGAGCACATACAGAACTCGTATACTGTTATAGACTAGTTGAAAAAAAATGCAAGTATGGAGCCAAACATATTTTGTATAAATGAAAGGTAATCGAACAATAATAAAATGCACATATATACCAACATCTTTAGCTCATAAAACATTAAGTGATGCAAAATTCTGTAATTTCAGTAAATGCAAAATCACACAGTAATTGTAGCTACTGCTCCTGCAGAAGGAAATGCAAAAGAGAAAAATCCTCCCTTCAATAAATTGATCATATGAGGCAAATATTGACGTGCAGGTAACCACATTTAACATGGGTGGCCAAACTGGCTGTGCATTCCCAGTGTCTCCAAGATAAATACCCTACCTCTGGAGGGACTGCTGAGACTACCTTCATCCTGAATTAAGTCTGTGTCTAATGTTGATAGACTAGTTCCCTATCCCGAAAATAGCATAGAGAATACTATAAACGGATAACTCAAAAATGTCCTCATATAGAACTGTGACAGAGGACAACTCAAATGAATAGAAACTCCACCTAATCTACACTTCTTCAGCAGACCCAAAGCATTCAGTTATGAAAGTCAGACGGATTTTTTTGAGCAAGGTCGATATACGTGCAGTTGAGGCTAACCCCTGTCCATGGAGGCATGCACATTTTCCCTATCTCTACGTGTTAATTAAAGGCAAAGAGGCAGAGCTGGAGATGAAAATGTCCCAAGGGCAATGCTATGGCCAGTGGTGTTCAAGGCAATGAAGGAACTGAAAGTTTGAAGCGAATCATGGCTCTGCTACAGAAACCAGATGTGGAGGCAGCACACAGTGTGCCTGAAATTCCTTTCTGTTCATCTTTGCCACACATGGTGTATGAAACTATCGAAAATGATCTCCAGCTGCTGTGCCGAACCTCATCCACTTCCGACTGTTTTCAGCTTCAAGTTTGATAAGGCTGCATAATGGAGCACAAACGGGTGTTCATGACCCACAAGTGCTTCACAAAGCTTTCTCCTGTGAATAGTCCGCTTCCCCAAATCCTCTTCTGAACAGGGGAACCTGCTGACTCCCCCCATCTTTGCTTTGTTCATCTGGCTTAGAGGATGGGGAAGCAAGCACTGCAGACCTGTTTCTCCCCCGCTCTGCAATACTTTTCACAAAGGCTCCGTCAGATGTAGACAGCAACGGATTTATAGCTGTTTATCAGTTTCAGTACCCGTGCTGTGGAGTCATTGCAGATAAATTCTGGCTTTCCTGTATTGGTCCACCCTTCTTTATGATGAGGTGTTCTGACAGAGGGCCATCGGACAAAGGACTAATGGGTTAACACATCCATTATTCCCACAGAATTGGAGAGTCGAAACAAAATATATTCTTCCAGTCCATAAGGAGACGTAACAGCTGTAAATGGCTGTATGATTTGAAATTAGGAGGCACTGCCATCAGTCAACAATTTTACGTATTTTAAAAGGAGTATATTATTTTAAAATAGTGAGAAGAACCACATCTCTGTAAATTGTAGCCTTCAAACCTCTGGGGGTATCCAGCATACCCACCTCCTAGCAGAATAAGGAATAACATAGTAAAAGATAATGAAAAGCCAATAGAGGAAAAAAAATCAGAATATGGGAAAGTGGCAGCCCTGCACATCCTTAGCTTAAGAGCCTGTACGCATTGCAAAGGGCTTGCATTGAGAAAGAAAAGTAGGGGACTCTTTACTTCTTCTTTGGTCTTATCAAGATATGAAATTGAATTTGTCCCTTCACCAAGAATCCAACTGAGCAGGTCATTTTAGCAAGGATGAAAGCAAGCCTAATTTTAAAAGTAAACCTCCAAAGGTACATCATCACTTGTTTTCCTTGGATGACCTTTCATTTCACTATAAACTACATCTCTCACTTTACAAATTGTGACTATCACAGAGTGGAGGGGAATTCAGGAATTATGCACAGCCAGCTGGTATGTTAATTGTGTGCTGTTTATTCAACAGCAACATTAGGAATATAAAACCCTCCTTACCAGTTCTCCGAAAGCCTTTACCAATAATAACACTTATGTAAAACTTAAGGGCTGAAATGCTCTGTGTTTATGAGGGACTGGATATTATCATATTAAAATCATTACTAACCTAGTGACTGAATATTTGTTCTGAATCCTGTCAATACTCTAATGGCAGTAGTCTTGGAAACTCCACATCTGCCACAGGATTAATTACACACATAAAACATTATCATTTCCCCACATCTCCTATGAGGTGGGGAGGCTGCTAGAATGATTAATGGCCCTGTATGACATACAAAGGAATAAATGTAAATGTTACCCAGTGGATAGAAAGATCTGTTCCTGATTCATATTAGAACAGGTTGAAGGACCTTAGTGGTGCGACATTATTCTTTCAGGCCTGCAGGCAATGTTAAGAAAAAACAAATCTACAAATTCTGTAAAATTTGCTATTCAGCGAAGAGAACTCCTACCTCACACGGCATTTTGAATTAGTTTGAACATAGGAGTGTGTGTGTGCACACACACGTACAGGCATATTGAACAAGTTCTGTACTAGAGGAATGACCTCACCTGTTTATTGTAAATAGTGCTGGTTCTTCTTGGGCCAGTCTTAGATCTAGGCCATTAGAAACCTCCGGATTTTGCCTGAGGGTCACTCTTTAGGCACGGGGTTGGGGGGGATACTTTTAGTAGCACAGCAGGGAGGCACAGGTTCAGTCATGACAGAGTAGAAAGAAAATCGGAATAAATATTTCAAAGACAGTTCATTATTTACAATTAAAAACAACAGAGCGGAGTTCAAAGGTGACATACCAGCATGCAATTAAGGCCATGGTCAGACCCCAGCAAGCAATTAGGCAAGAATTATAACAAATGTAAACCGGAGATAATCTATTGATCGTGTCATTTCTTCACTGTTTATCACTTCTTTAGATGTCCTCTAAGAAAGACCCCAAGCGGTCCTCCACACTTTTGGTATTGGAATCTGAAAGACTATGTTACAAAAGCCAAGCCCTTTGCTTATCCCAAACCGTGTGTTTCTGTCCCTGCTAACTCACACTTCCTTCATTCAGACGATCGCATCCTATGCGTGGGACTGAGAGCTGCAGCTTGTGAAAGCCGTAAAGCTATTGCAAAGCTATTTGCCTTCAGCGTGAACACGTTCATCAGTCAATTAAATCTCAAACTGATTATGAAATTTACACTTGCATCAATATAAAATTATATATCCGCATCCCCAAGAGGGGCACAACTGTTGTGTGAGCCAGCAACCAACAGCCTGCAGGCTGTCCCTAACAAAGGCAGTCACAGTGGAGATGGAGGTAATTGAGGCTGATTGATATTATAATGACCTGGCAGGACAAAGAATCGAACACTTCTTTTGAGGTGTTACTGACTCCATAACTTGCCGCATTGCTCACCTTATGAAGTAAGACAAAACAACAATAAGGTTGCTAGTGATCATTTGTTTCGGGATGCACAGCTAATAGGATTAATGCAGCTTTAAGAGTTATTGCTGAGGCTGCCTGTAAGGGCAGACAGGAGGTCCACGAGGAAAAGGGAAGACGGAGGAGGTGGTTTTCTACCTCAATACTGATGGAAGAAGTAAGAGAAGATTTGCTGCCCCCTGATTATCATCCAGAGCTCTTTGGTGCACCATCCTTCTTTTTCCCACAGCCATGGGTAAGTCATGGTGGCCTCCCGGACTTCCCTTTTCTGCTAGGATGCTATAATAAGCAATGTGTGTTGCTTCCTATCCTTCAAGTTTTTCTACCAGCCCCGAAGCCTGTTCCACCAGCCTTCTACTAGTCTATTACAATGATGAGCACAGAAAAAAAGATCAGTAAAAGTCCTACAGCCTGCCTTATGGGATATCCAGTAAGTTTTCCAGAAGAGGGCAAACTGAAAGCTCTCAAAGTCTATGTCAACATTTTGGTGCTCTAACTTGAAGTCCGATCTACTTTAGTTTATCCAGTTCCTAGAAGCTTTAGGAAAAAAATTAGGTTTTTTTTTTTTTTTTTACAAAAAGGTTGCTGCCTTTCATCAAATGTCCCTATCTGAGAAATGCCTAACAATACTATAGTAGTGATGAGATGCAGACAGTGTAAACAGATTTTATAATTAGTAATAGCAGAGATGACCGATTTAAGATAAATACAACCTTCGAGATAAGCATCATGATGGTAGCAACATACATAGAGAGAACAGCTCCTGAGCTACAACATAAACAAGAAACCTTGCAATAGTATATAATGACTGCTATTATGCTAATCAGAACAATTACACTCATTGTTAAAATTTAATTAAGGTTGTCCTTTCATTCTGTATAATTATTAAAGAAGTTTGTGGGGAAGTCTAATTGCCCTATCATATAGGAACAGAGAAAGCCCCTTTGTCCAACAAACAAATTTTCTTTTAAAGCAAAAATATTACATAATAATAAATTTTCAGAAAGAGTTCAATTTCTGAAAATTATAATTAAGGTGCTGGAAGGGGAGGAACAGCTTTTGCAAACTTAAGAGGTTCTGTGCTGTTTCTACAGCTCTTATATTTTTTATTCCCATTTGGCAGAAGCATACAGGAGAGGATGACTGTCACAACCAAGTGACACGGTAACCACCACAGCTCTCTGCGAAGAAATAATCTCCCCTAGGTCAATGAAGAGACAAAAAAACTCTGCCTTCCCTCCTCCCTGACTGGATAGCAAAGTGGAATTTCTCTTGCATTCCCAAATGCCAGCTCTGCCTCAGGACGCAGATGCACCTCCCCTACATTCCAGCAAACAGCACACAGCTCCTGCTTTAGAAAAAATGGAGACAACTGGTAAGAGTTTCCAGAGAAGAGTTTAAGGTTGCTTCTTCTGACAGCGAGTTCAACGACTTTCTTTTTTTTTTTTTTCCCTCTTTCTTTTATTCTAATTTTACGGGGAAGTAATTATAATGCACAACTGTTGTATTTCTGTAAAATCTTAAATGAACACAAAGTACACATATTTTTACTCTGAGTTACCACTACTGCTAGTCCATGGCCACCTCGTTGCTAGTCTTTTCCACGCTACATTTTTACATTTGTTATCTTGTGGCAAACCACACATTTTTGGGTTGTGAAGCAATAGCCTAAGAAATTATTTTGATTAATGATGTTGACTTGTTTTTGTTGTTCTACAGTTGCAGAATTATATAGTTTCCAACATTCACATTCTTGCATGACACACAATGCGGACTAATATGTGTTTTGTGTGCAAGAAATGAAGAGCTGAAGCCTATTGGTAGCTGGAATTTTGCACGTTCCATAATGATGTTAGCTCTCCCTGCTTCTCAAACCAATATTATCCCAAAAATACAGTCCATTTTATGAGATGCATCAGATTGTACAATTTAGATAACGCAAGTCATTTGAGTCTGTTTATTGTTGAAAGTGGGAGATAAAAATAAAAAGACTTCTTTCAATATGGTTTTGGAGGCTACAGAAAGAAGTGTATTCATATTCTTCTTCTCTGAAATCTCTAGAAATTCATGAGGTTCCTAATAATCAATAAAATGTAATCCTTAAACTAATTACATTTACATAAAGCCCTCAGGTGTCTCTCTTTGCATTGCATGGTGCTTCAAAATCTGCTTGGGAATGAACCTTTGCTTCACAGTGAAGCTATGAGGCAAAGTGAAGCTAAGTTACATGTCTTTATTCTGGCTCTTTGGTGGAGGAACTACTGCATAATGGAAAACTACTGATCTTCAGGTGTCTTTTGACTGAGCTACGTAAATTTAGCTAATGTAACAAATGTAAGAAAACAATGAAGTAATTATTCCTCCTCAGCGTAAGTCTGATGCAACAGTCCAAGGAGCAAAGCAACAACAACAAGTGTGTTTATGCGTAATTATTGTGCTTTAAAACTTCCTGTGCATCAATTTAAGGCTCAACATAGCAAGTTAAAAAACACAAGGGACATCTGACTCAGTAGCCTACTCTTCTTCCACAAAACAACTAAGGATGTATGGGGCCTATTGGTTTACATCTCGCAGACTTCAAATAAGTGCCTGCCAAAATCCCATTAAGTCAATGACAATTAAGCAGCACTTAAAGTTAGCCACACTCTTTAAGTTTTTAATTTCATATGGCTATGCTTAAGCTGATGTTTAAATCTTTGCTGATGGGGTTCTTGCCGAGCAAAGGATTTTTTTCCCCACTGAGTGGTATGATACATGATGCAGCAAGGACAGGCGGGGCTCCCCGAAATACAGGCTGGGACCTAAATTCTGCACAACAGCACAGCTGCATTCGGAAACGGCAAATAAGCTGGAAAGTGAAGTTTTTCAAGGAAGGGCTCAGAACATGGGACCAATCATATTTGGTCTCTAGAAGACGACTACGTCCAGAGGAGAAGATCCATTAGTTTAATCTGCTCAGCAGAGACTCAGAAGATTTTGTGTCTTCTCCAGCTTGAACCTGAGGAAATCACTTAGTCTGGGCCTTCTAATATATTTAGGAGTCTAATTTTTGCTTATTATACCACCTACTAGATAGTTTCATAAAAGTAAGAATTAGATGCCTAAATATTTTTGCAGATTTCTGCCTCACTAAACCACAGCAAGTGTTTGCTAAATGTGGAGAATGATAATTTTTAAAAGCCGGTGGCATGGTGAGATATCTGTGTTAATGTTTGGGAGGGGATGACAAGAGGACCAGATGCTATATAGGTAGCAAGCATATGATTGGATAGGAAAATTAAGCTTTCTGAATGAAAAACTTGAAGTATACATCTGTCATTTGAAAATGCAAAAAAAAAAAATTAAAAACATTCCTTCTTTTCAGAAAATCACTTCAGGCCAAGTTTCATAACATTTTTACAGATAAAAAAGATTAAAACCGATACTTTTTTAAATCATAAAATTATTAGTTGGGCTGCTTTTTAAAAAATTATGCCTATAGTCTCATTAACACCAGACTTGCGCTTTGTTGTTTTATGTGCAATAATATCAACCAGATACAGCTTTGTGGGTGAACAAATTGAAGATACTAAGATCAGTCTGTCAGAGAACATAGGTGCTATGCATGTACTGTGTACTTCAAGACCCAATAAGTCTAGTCTGACTTCTCTTCCCCAGCTATTTGGAAGTCTTTTGATTAAAATCTTAATTAAAGAAAAATTAGGCCTCACTATTTTTATAGCCATTAAACCATGGAAAAAGGTTATATTTTAAAGGGAGCTGATAGGCCAGTGTTGCTTCCCAAACCATGTAGATAAAGTTACTCTATTTTTTTTCCCAATAGTTTTTCCATTGGCTTTTGTTTCAAAATTAATCTCTTTTTCAGGTATGCTAAATAGAAGAAAATGTATAAATTTGTTTAGCTATAAGCATTTCAAGCAGTCTGAAATCGGAAAATATTGAGCTACTTGACTGGATATTATAAACAGTACAGATGCGAGTGACGGAGATAATCAGAGATAGGAATAACTTCTGTATGAAGACACCCAGAGCAGACTGAGAAGTTCTAGAAATTGCTCTCGCAAAAAGGAAATGACTGAATGGAGAATGTGGCAAAAGCCTCTGAAATGCTGAATGTCATGGCACGAAGGATATGAAGAAATGATTCACATTTACCACAAAGTAAGAGCTAGTTGCCATCCAATGAAAACTATGACGCAGAAGGCTTAAAGCTAAAGCAAAAGGAGAAAAAAGTAGAATTTGGCAATACCACATATTTTGGATGCTGAAGTATTACTGTATGCAACATGTCTATCCAACACAGACAAATTCCTAGAAAAAAGATTCCCCGGAAGTCATACACAAAATCAGTGCTTACGTACAATGGTCCAGGTGCCTTCCCTGGATCTGGAAGCCGGGAAGGTATACTGGAGGAAAGAGTACTCCAGCTTTGCTTCTTGTACTCTTTCCCTTAGCAAACGTTACTGGCCATGATTAGTAAGAGAAAACAGGGCTAAACGGACCGTTGGTCTGGTACAATATGATCATATTCTCCTAAGCAAAGAACTCTGTTAGATTCATTTCTCTTGCAAGGTACGAAAAGAGTTTTTACAACGACGCAGAGAATTCCAGCCTGTTGCCTGAAGAAGATAAAGTCTGTTAACATCTACAAGTATAAACATCTTAATAGAATCAGAAAGCATCGTGCATTGCTAGTGAGACACACAGCTAACAAAGAGGCATCGAATGTATGACTTTTCAGCTGAGTTGACTTTTACATCTCCCTCTAGGCCCTGAGTTTTAAGCTGAAACATTCTTCTGAGATCCTTTCAGTTCTCATATGTGAGCACTCGGTTCCACAACAGCTACGAACACACAAATCCATCTGCAGCTCTCTGTTTTGTTACAGAATGGTTTTGTATAAGCTGTGCTGGCATGGGAGTCCAAAAGAACAGTGAGCTGAAAATGAATGATTCCTAACTCGCCCAGACTGGAAATACAAAGATATCTTACAAGCCTCTTATAGGGAGGATATGTCTTTGATCCCGAACGCTGTTTTCTAAAGTAATTCTTGGGGCATAGCATGGCTTATCTTTTGTTATGTTTACACAGTTTCTCATACAATGACGCCCTGACCTGGTTGAAGCCTCCACGTCTTACCACGGTAAAAAATGATCAAATCAACACAATAATGATATTGATCATTCTTCGTTAGTCTCATGAAACAGTCAACTCCTCAAAAAAAGGTTATATGCTAATCATGATTATTAGCTAAATATATTGCTTTTTTTTAAAAAAAAAAAAAAGCAAGGCTATCAATACCCAGATTTTAAATCTATCTTCTAAGCCCAGCTAGGAGGGATTTTGCTTTCTTGAATGCAATGTACACATATAAGTTTATGTTTTAAGTCACATTACAGCCTAACTAAATGCACTAAAACTTCTTATCCATCCATCAAAAGAGTCCTATTGACTTTCAAATGACTGTTACTTCCCTTTGTAGATAGATTGTATACACAGCTTGAGAGTGACGTGTGTGTGTCATGACACCTAATAAAAAAAGAAAAATAAATGAAGTAAAATGCTTCTTCCAGGTCACTGTTCACGCAGGTTGATCAGTGAAGTAACAAAATAACTATGTTGAAACAGTATTTGGAAAGCAAGGGAGGTTTACTACCATGTTTACTCCCATGTGGTATGTTAGAAATCTTAAATGCATAGCTGAAGGATGTCTGACTGCAAATGGCTTATAAAAATATAAGCTCCTAAATGGAAAAGATAGGTAGATGACAAGTGTAAAGATTTGTCAGAATTTAATAACCCTTCTCTCTAAAGCTACCAAATTAAAAAGAAGGGAAATATTTCAGACACATGTAAGAATGAAGCCGGAGGGTCTGTCGTGGAGCACCATGAGGCAGCTGACGGAACATGCAGCAGTGGCTGGATAACAGAATTTCTCTCGTGTTGAACAGCTTTCAGAGAGATCAAATGTAGGAAACTGTACAGCACAAAGGACGTGTAAGGACTGGTCCAGTACTGGCAAGAGAAACAGATCAACACGGGAAGGATTCAGATCTGGATATTATAAAGATGACTATTTACCTTGAAGTATAAACCTCCTGTGTGGTCTAAAGCACATGGTTAATTCAGGTGCTGTCAAAATAATAAGTTAGGATGAAAATCTGCTAGAGCAGAATTTTCTTCCAGTGCTTTATGTTCAAGTGCATAGTATTATACAACAAAGCAAGGTATACGGAAGATTTTTTGTTTTTATCTCTAGCATATAGGGTAATGTCGGAATGGCATGTCAGTTGAAGAAAATACCATGTAAAAGATATTGAGCCAAGTGGTCTCGTATAAGGACGTGATCATTCATTAAGATTCATTTGCTGTTTTTTCACAAAAAATTAGAATAAATTTTGCAAGGAAGAAGACATCAAAAAGCTAATGCACATGCTCAGATGCATTGCATATATGTCAGTATGGCCTTTGACTACTCCATTATCATATCATATCATATCATATATTAACTATTCCATTAATGTTCCTAACATTAATCCTATCTAAAGGGCTCCGTACTGACATAAAAATCTGACCATCTGGGTTGAACTGAAGAATCAAGAACTAAAATCGTCACTGTTGCAGTGCTGTTTTTAATTCATGTTTTGCAAGTTACCTTTGTATGCCTGCATTGTTAACCTATGTATGCCAGATATGGCTAGGACAACAGCTAATAGAATTGAAATCCTATTTGTTTGCACCCACAGAACATAAGAATCCATCACAACTCAAAGCTCGCTCAGGGCCACACATTTACTTTTGAAGTTTCCCCATGTAAATAATAGCAGAATAAAATGGTGCCATGGGCTAATGTAAAATAATGCACAATGGTAATTACATGACAATGCACGCCAACATTACCATATAATTACCTGATAACTGAACCATTAACTTATCATATCCCTGCAGACAATAGGCATGTTTTAATAAATTCTCACAGTCTTCATGAATTGTATCACAACTGCGTATTTTTTAAAGAGGGATTTTGTATTCAGATCATTTCTATAGTCTCTAAACCCTTTCTAAAGTTCCAATCACAAATTAATAATTGTAACATTATTAAGGCCAGATACAAGATAAGATTGTGTAGGCTAATACAGACCTGTTTAATACAATTGTGCATTTCTCTGTCCTTTTCATATCTCAGGTATTAAAGTTTTAGTATATTTGTTTATAATGATGTTTATAGCAATTTCTTCAGGCTTTTATTAAAGATGTGGTGGCAGCAAGTAGCGTAGTATCGAGGCGAGCTTCTCAAGTCTGACGTAATCCATAGGCTCCCATGGGCTCTGTGGCCCATATTAGCCCAGAAGAGGTCACCAGGTGCTTGGAACGTGGGAGAAGAGTTAATAGTTAAAAAACAAAAAGCCTCCCTGAAAGCTGTGAGAAAGACTTCCTTTTGAAATCTTTGTTTGCGCATGTGTGCACGCGTGTGTGGCTTTTTTATGTCAGCCTTCAAAGTAAGTACAGGTGAGCCTCAAATGACAGCAAAATTACGTTTGAACTCGAACAGCTGCTTTTTAATTTTAGCAACCATTTGAAAAGGAGGAATTCGTTTTATGTGCTTATATCTCAATGAGTTGCTGAACTGCAGAACCCTCAGGAACCAACACTCGCAAGCGCACGGATGCATAATGGAGCTTGAGAACTGTTAGCCTAGCTAATATCAGCAAGCACACACCCCACAGCTCTATCCTTTTCTACTCGCACAGTCCTCTATCTGCCATCTGTTCAATACAGGATGGAATAAATCCCTTTTGATGTGTGTTAACACTATCCTTGCATCAGTTAAAAAAAAAAAAAGTTGGAATATTAAAGTGAAACTGTAACACAGTGTGAATTGCAATTTGATAATCTGGGTGGTTAGGATTGTGAAATTTTATTGGCACCACTGGCTGAGCTCTGACGGGAGGAGTGTACGTGTTTGCCACTGAAAACAAATGCAAGACTTCTTAGCAGAATTTTCCGCACTTGCCTTCATCTGAGGTTGAGATATGCACGCAAGGCACGTTGAGACCCTAGCATCCCATCAGCCTATTGCAGGATGATAAGACATACCAGATCTTTCTTTCTGCTGTGAATTTTTGACAGAAAATGAATTTCAGAGTAGCAACCAAACTAAAGAGAAATTAATACATGTTCATTTGATATCCTGTATGCAAGAGTTTATCCAGTCATGCAACAATATCAACACCAAGTGACATATTCGACCAATCATAGTCAGGCAACAGAGAGGAAATGTTGAGTGCCGAGTATACAGAAGATTTCATGGAGTAAATTTTTGGAATAAATTAGAATAATGAATATGCTAAAGGAGATCTTGATCCGCTCAAAAATATTCCATAAGCATGAAAAGAGGCTAAATTCATCTGCTAAATTATTCACTGCAAATTATTTGCTTAGCTCTAATTATGTTTATTATTACTCATTCGATCTAGAAGGAGAACAGCAAAAACCAAGGCATTAGACAAGAAAGGTGAATAAAAGAATATTTTCTTACACAGCCAGCTGTGTACGGCTGTCCATATACACTTGTGCCGTTCTGCCCAACAACTTTGCAACCTAAGATATTCATCCTGATGATATTTGGCGGACAAAAAATTCTCAAGAAGTATCACGGTGCCCGAGCCCCAGAGACTGTGTGATCGTAGTGGAGCACCCCCTCCTGCTTCCTGCTGCGATAAATGGGGAAGAGGAGCAACTCAGCACCGCTTCCAGCACACGGCCTGTACAGCCGTGTCCTAAAGAAACGCTCTCAAAATTCAGTGATTATCTTTCTTGGATTTCCAAATTCATGGTTATGCAAGAGAGCACAGACTTCTAGAAATTAATCTCTGAGAAAGAAGGCGCCTACCCTAGATTGGAGAATATTCTGCTCTATACAACCTAAAGACTGTTGTCTCTTTCAGTGTGTGGCCTGACTAATGTTTCCAAGCTCTATCATCATAGTGCTGCTATCAAATGAGTCAGTAGTAAGCCACAACATTTGCAGTGCAGTAAAACTGAAGTGCTCTTTTTAACCATGGTAACGCATTGCACGTCAGATGGGCTAACTCGCTCAGATTCGGAGATGCTGGAGATATTAAAGGGATACTAGTGGGCAAGAGGCTTACTTCTAAATTCTAGCAGTCTAGAGGTTTGTGATTTTTAGCTACATAAGTGGTCTTGAGAAATGTGTAAACTGGAACTTTTTCTGAGATCATACATCCCCAGAGTAAATAGGTCCGAAACTGCTGCTCTCTAGTTTAATTATGTTTATTAAGTCCCAGTTCATTTCCTGTTTTCCTGCACAAATGCTGCCCCAAAGCATTATTTGGTTATACAGTAGTCTGTTTAATGATTCTCCTTCTCCAGTTTTAGATTCAAAGAGCAAATATTTGCATGCAGCCAATACTGCAGGCTCTGTTTATGGCTCTGACATGAATGCATATACAGTTCTACATGTACGCAAACAAATTTACAACATGCATACCTTTTAAATGAATTCATTTCATTTTACTTTCTGGAACTCATGTTTACATACCGCTCTACTGTAATAATCTATTGAGAAATTTTCTATGCAATCATTAATGTGTTTTCATTTTAGTTCCAAAAAGGGTTTTTTATTGTAAAGCCCTCCACTGACACTCTGCTCATGCTTTCTATTATCCTTCCAGCTTTGTCTTCAGCTGAACACACTCCCTTTTTTTTTCCTCCTCCAAATGATTATTTGCATGAGGATTTGCATTTAAATGGATGCGGAAAGTGCATTAACAACACCTACACTAACAAAGCAAAAGCTGCTCACTATTTGTTACTGACAGACATGAATAAAAAAAAAATTCAATTAATGTTTCCCAGAGAAGTTCTCAGGTAGCTGCATTTAGGTGGAAACTCTTCATTAGATTATATTTAATATAAGCTATGCATAGAGCACTGTGTAAGTGTCAGTAGCCTGATTAGAAAAAAGAACGATCTCCAAAATCTAACAGTCGTGTACATCTATTTTCAGTATAAATGCACTGGATTCCTAGAATCTCAAGCAAGACTAGAATTTGCTCTGAAATTATTCCCAATTTAGATGTCCATCTGTTTTGCAAAAAAATTAAGTGAAATGATCTCAGGGTAAAAGAGAACAAGCCCCAAACCTATAGTAATGTCTGATTTTTGTTGTGCAGATCATGGAAATTTTGCAAATGGCTTGAATATATGAAAGAGACAGTGTGGTTATGAACAGAACTGTTGTGACTTGCATATAAAGTACAATCATAAGATGTTCATTTGGTGTTATAACTGAGAAAATTAAATTGGACTTGGCCAAAGCATTCTATTACAGAATAATGCTTTCTGTTTATTGTTAATTATTTTATGTTTGCTATAGCCTGTTTAATTGTATATTATTTATATAGAAACACATGATTTAACATAAATAATTTACAGAGAATATGGAATTAATTTCTAATTAACTTTTAGCTCTGGTGGCTTGTAAAGCAGCTCTAGATTAAAACCTTCTCTTTTTCTATTTAGTCCTTGAAGGGTGGCAGGCACCATAATTGCAAACATTCATTCGCAACATTTTTTCATGTTTAGCACAATCTAGTAAGTATCATTAATCTAAAAACATGGTGTGAAAGAGAAAAGGAGAAGAAAAGGTATATTGGGAGTCAATAAACATTATTTGTCTTATAGTCTTATATTTTTCTGTCTGCAGAAGAAAAGCTGAACAGGGAAATTTTGTGGAATTCTGACTATAATGTGGCACCAACGCCTCTGAGTCCTAAAATACAATTATTGTTTATTGCCTAAAAACAATTTGCTATATATTGTATGTGCTAAAGAGAAATCCATAAACTTCAGAGGTAAATCACTAACAAGTCTTTCTTGTTTATAAGAATGAAAAAAAAAAATCTGTATTTCCCTTTCCTATGTGGAATAGCTCTAGACAAAGGAAATTCATTGCTTCCAATGAGATTGGCAATGCAGCAGTGAAAGAATCTGATTTCACATATTATGGCTAGTATTGTCCTTGTCTGTGCCATAATAAGTGTAATAAATATGGCAGATTCTAAAACGAGCCCTACAGAGGCAGTAATTGACTTGCAGGCTGCATAAGAAACAATGATTCTCAAATGAAATAACCAAAGTGGAATCAGAGGATTTACAAACGCTTTTCTCAGAGTTGCATTATGTTAAATCTTCCCCTGTGATCTTCTTTCCAACCTCTCACACTTCCAGGATAACTTTTAGGAGGGCAAAAAAAATAATAACAACAGAAGCGGTGCCCATATCTGGTACCATCACCCAAGCAGTAGAAAAGATCAAGGTCCATCTGTCCAGGCAAGAGAGTGATTTGGTTCCAAACACTGATCTCATTTACACTCACACCACTCCCACTGCCTTCAGAGGTCGTGCACGGACAGTGCAGAGGGCAAGGTCAGACCTGTTGGTAAGGCCCTGTGCATTTAGCGCTGAGGAGTCATTAATGCAATGCAGATGTGTTGCACTGGGAAAAATGCAGAATTTATGTCGGTGTAGCTCTATTCAGTTAGGTGAATAAAGCATAAACCCCTTTTCATATCAGTTTACTTTGTCTCTGTTAAAGAGTAAAGAACAGTTAGCTTAAGCTATCCTGGTTCCACTGAAATCGACAGTATTTTACATTAGCAGAGGATCTGTCTCCAATGTTTTCACTTACACTTTTATGTCAATTTACTTACACTGTTGAGAATTTCTTTAATGCACAGAATGCCCAAGTCTCCTATACTCTTCTATCTTCAGATCTGCCATCATGTCAATAAACTAATTTAGACTGAGATGAGTTTTGTGTATTATTCTTAATATGCATTCACAGTGTGCAGTGTAATTGCTCCTTTGGAGCTGATAATGCTTTTTTATTGCCTAAAAAACAATTTGCTGTACTGTGTGGTAATATAATCATTGGTTTATGTTGTGAATACATGTCATTATATATGGAGGGCCAAATTCTACTGTCAGTTAGAGTTTATGGGACTGAGCTGTGCTGTTGCCAATTTACATCCATGTACAATAAAAGTAAAGCCACTGGAATGAACAGACTCCCTCTGGTGTCACCAAGATCCATCTTTGGCCATTACATCTTATTGGCTTCTGGGCTATATGAAAAACTTTGAAATTGTAAAGCCTGAGAGGAAAAGGCCCGATGGAGGTTCCAGAGGGAGAGACACAGAGCAGGACTGGATTTAGAGGGTAATTTCTTAGAGGGAAAGAGAAGGTATGGGGACAAGAGCTTCACTTCCACAAGACTTTGTAAATCTATCATCTCCATGTCTCTCCAAGTGGAAGCCACATTACCGAGATGAAGACCTAAGAGCTGCTGTACAATGTAAGAGACATTTGGGGGATCATGAATGTAATTCACGGTAGCTAGCATGCAGTCAAGAGCCCATGCTCCGTGATCAATAGGAAATACCTGTAGGACAGATCCCTGCTTCCCTAAAATAGAGACCTAAACCCTTTCCTCAAGGGGATAATAATCTCTATTCCTTAATTTTGCTATTTTCAGAATATATGTATCTATTCAGAATACATGCATATATATATATACACACACATATATAAATACACACATATATATATATTTTTACATACAGAAGTAGTGCCTGCCTAATAACCTACCAGTTCACATATGCACTAAAGAGAAGGGAGTTCAAATCTTATCAGACAAAGAAGAGACTGGAAACAGTGTGCACCTCATTCCTAGCTGAGTGCACTGATCTCTGGGCTACAGCCAACAGTAGGACCTCGTCCAGCTGCCTCTTCTGTGGAAGTAAGCTTGTTCAGAGCATGTCTAATGGAGCCAAGGCCTGAGATAGGTAGGGAACAGGCTTGTGATCTTGCTCTATAGTGCTACAATGCACGCAGGTGCCTGTAGAAGCTGAGGACACTCAAAACTGGGAGGCTTCAGGGTCCCATCAGGGTCCTATGTATGCCAGTGGCAGCCAGATGCTGGGTATGGTGCCTGAGGGAGTCCTCCGTGATTAAATCTTCCTTGAGAAATCTATTTATTGAATTAAGAAGAAAGACAGAATTATGAAGAAGAATGTCTTAGCTACTGTCTGAAGGTCTGAACAGAGGCAGATCATGAATCAATGGCAAACTACATTCTCCAGTTTGGACTTAGCAGACCACTAGATGAAATCATCACTTATATTTGGGAAGGAAGTGGAGGCTATACATCCAAATCAAAGAGCTCTGCCCTATTCAAGTCAATGGGTAAGAGACAGATAGCTTTAAGGGAACTGGAAGACTTCATACCTCCTCAGTCTCATCTACAAAGAGAACTAGTACTTTGAAAAGTCCATTATGTTTTTTTTTTCTGATACTAGAGAAAGTAAAACGTCATGAAGACAAAGCTATGTATTTGCAGTGGATATTTTTTATTATTATTATATTTATACTTATAATGGAATAAATAGAATGTTTATTCTATGTACTTAGAAACATACTGTGTCTTTATACAGGTTATTGATTGTCCCCCCAGAATACAGCATTTAACCATAGCAAGAATGCTGTATCACAAAATCCAACAAAAAACCCTAAGGAATAAGCAGCTCTAGGAAACCTAAAATAAATAAACAGCAGTAGATTGCCCTAGGCACATGCTTTTACTAATTTTGGTTTGTTGTTGTTCATGTCAGTTAGGTTCAATAAACTAGATTTTTGGTAATGCTTTGCTTTCTTGTGTGACACCTCAAGAACCAGCTGCCAGTTTCCTGTGTTGTCATTAGACTTCTAGTTCCATATGGGAGTGCAGGGTGCAACTCGTCTTATTCTCTTAGATTGCTTATAGCTGGTTTGAAATGCTGCTTGGAACAAGGCCAATAGCAGAATCCTCTATGTGTAGGTGTTACTTCTGTGTTTTGCCTCACAAAATGTTCACAGGGAAGTTGAAAATGTTGCCTGTTTCACCAGTTTGTAAAAATATGCTAATTAGAACTGCCTAAAGTGTGACAAAAATTTCAGGCAGTCAAAAAAATTAGAAGAGAGAGAGTGATAATGAGAAAGAGCAAGAGAAACCTGTGATTTGCAAATATTCCTGTAGGTCTTTCTTTGAGGATTAAGAAGTACCTTTAGGGCTTTAGGTACGAAGAGGTGAAGGCTGCTCCCTTTTCTTTGGAGGCCCGCTTTCTTGGAGGCAACCGTACAAAGCTGATTTCAAACTCATTTGAGTTCCTATTTCAGTCACTTTCTTCTCCTTGGATCAAAACTATATGGGTGAAATCTTGGCCCCAGTAAAATCAGTAGGAGTTTTTCAGACCTTCGATGGGGCCATTTAAGTCTGGTTGACTATAAGAGAGAGTAATTGGACAGCCAGGACCTGTACAGATGTTCTAAGTATGTCCACGTTCACCCAAGATGCATACTTTTATCTTTACTGTATCAGGACACAGATTCTCATCAGAATAGCTTTTCATTCCTTTCCTCAAGTCTGGAATGATATTTGCATTTATCTGCAAAGAGCTGCAGAATAATCTCACAAAACTGAGTGACTGGGTGATAAAAACAGCAGATGAAACTCAGTGGCTATAAATGCAAAGTAATGCACACGCAGAAAAAAAGTCCTAATTATATATGCACAGTGATAGGTTGTAAAGTCGCTCAGGAAAGAAGGCTTATCACTGAGGACAGTTCTATAAAAAAAGGCAGTTCAATGGCAAACCAAAAGGGCAAGTGTTGATGTTAAGAGTTATTAGGAAAGGCTGTGAAAATAAAACAGAAAATCTCATTATGCCAATGTATAAAATCTACTCTAGATGCCATTCCTGAACACTGCAGAAAGTAGTTTCTCCATCTCAGAAAGGATGCAGTCAAATGAAGACATATATAAGGAAAAGCCACAAGAATTATCAGGATAGACAAACAGCATCTGTCCAAGGAGAAACTTAAAAGAATAAGAAATTTCAGCTAGGAAAAAAGATGATTTAGAAGGGAAGAGGAAGAGGAAGGCCTATAAAACCATGAATTATGGATAAGCAGGAACGCTTGTTCAGAGCTTCACAATACAGAGCCCAGGGAGGACTTGACTCAGTGAATTTATCAAGCAAGCGAGCTTAACACAGACTTTTCGCACAGTGCATAGTTAGAGGGTGGGATTCTCCGGCATGGGACATTAGGGGATTAAAAAAAAAAAAAATTAATCTAGACAGGGTCATAGAGGGTAGGTTAATTTATGACTGCTGTGTATGAAGCCTCTGCTGAGGAACTGGCCTGCTGCTTGGTGGGTATACCAGGAAAAAGATTATTCCTTTTTCATGAGGCAAAATTAGTTAGATGAGACAATATCAGTGCAGAAAATGAAATAAGAAATCTTACAGTACTCTCAGAAGAATCAATAGGGAAATGCTACTGAATGAAGATAACGTGAGATATAAATAGAAAGAAACCATCCAGCATTCTCACAACACATGAACTGTTAAATACTCAGGAAAAAAGTGCAGGCTGCCCTGCACGTTGCTTAAAAATAGATCTTCAGCATATACAGCAATGACAGGGAAAAAAGCAGAAACAGGGATGATAGGTTGTCTTAGGAAAAGTACAAGAAATAATACTGAAAGTGGTCTAATGTTATTTTAAAACGCAAATTACTGAAATTCTCTTGCTTTGAATACAGTGTTCAGTTCTGGCCAACCTATCTCAGATGAGAAAATATCAGATAACAGGAGAGAAATGAAAGACTCCACAAAAGGGCAATGAAAATGGTTACAACAGAAAATGCTCACTGGTAGCAGCAAAATGTAAGGTTGTTTAGTTTAGCAAGGAAAAAAATAAGAGAGGATATAATAGACATATGTCATAAAATTAATGGAAAAGGTCATCTCGCTACTCTACTTCACCAAAACTGAAGCAGAACACACTGCAAATGAATAGTCCTAAATTCAGAGGAGCTGTTAAGAGGAGTTATTTTCCCTTCCAGGATTGCTTAACCCACCTGATTTAAAACCACCATATGGTCAGACAGAGGAAGGAAAAGGATAAAAATCACGTACTGAGTGAATCAGGGAAGCATTATCAAACCAACATATGCTTTCTTTTTCTCTCATCTGTCCCCTTTCCAGTACTGCAAAGATGTCAGTAGAAGCAATTCCTTTAAAGATCTGAAGATGCAATATTCAAAGCAACAACCTTTGTTAAGGTGTTTCCCCCATTCTCTGCTTTACAAAGGATGAAATTTTAAATGACAGAGAAGCCAGCTTCACAGCCTGGAAACTCTTTTTCCAAAAACTAGAGACCGGTGAGAACCAGGAAGGCTTAAGAGGAGCTTAAACAGGGGCAGTTCTTTAATTAGAGCTGTATAGCTAATAGACACAATATTTTATTGATTTAGAGGCCTCAGACTTGTCAGCTTCACATTTCAAGGCTTGTAAAACTAAGTCCAATTTATATTCTGTAGTTCCTCTGTCCACTATGATAAAGGTGATTTATTATTTTAATTCAAATCATTTCTCATAGAAAATTTTCTTGTTCTTTCTTCTTAAAAAAAATGAGTGTTAAGAAACCCTCTGAAAGGATCAAAACAATTTATCTTAGAAATAAATAGCTGAATTTCCTCCCTGAAAAATATTACTGATGCTCTGCTTTAGGTTTGAAAATAACCTGCTACTTCATAACATTTCACTTCAGCCGTTTCCATTTTGTACATTATCTTACATAATCTAATCTTTAGAATTTTAGTTTCTGGAGTTGTTAATAATAACAGATGATTAATTTTGGTAGATCCTCATTAGTAACACTATTCATTTCAGATCCTCATTAACCTGTCAGATAAGAGCTTTGGCTTCACCACTGCAAGAATCAAAGCAGGTCCTAATAAGCTCTAATTAGGTGAACGAGGTGTCACACGTTATCTTTCAGTGTGTTTGTGTGTTAGTGGATTGATAGCTTTCTGCTCAGATTCAGTCACCGATACGTGATTTTCTGCACTTGGTTGGATCATAGTTCTGTTTACAAGAAAGAGCAGGAATAATGCTATAGCTGGAGAAGCATGATTTGAGTATGAAATAAAATGCAATGGACACCGTTTAGCTGAGGAGCAACTGCTGGAGAGGGACACATATTTGGAGCCGTTCTTTTGTAAATACACACACTGCATATTTGTGTACATCAGCGATATAGTGTATTTAGCCTACAGGGGACTTATTTAGTAGTTAAGAGGTCATAGTCATACAGAAGGATAAGCAAAAGAGCTGAACTCTGATGTACAGCAACATGATAGAGTGAGATTCAAAACTCCTAATGACAGTTATCTGCTTTTGATCAGCATGGCGGCACCGAAACATTTCTAAGGCTCTCTCAGGGAGCTCACTGATTACATTAGGAGAAACTTGCTTGAGTCCACCAGAGTGGACCATTTAGTGTTCCTGGGCCAGCTACAGAAAAAGCTGCCTATAAGTGCAGTTGTGAAGCTCAAGCGCCATTTCTATTCACAGAGATAGCCGGCGCACTGTAAATACCTCTTCTGAAATACCTTATTGCGTCTGACAAAACAGGAAAAGGAGGATGGCCTACGGCTATTAGGATCGTTCACTTCTCTCAGTTCATTACCAAGGATTCCTCTGGTTAATTCACTGGAGGGGGTTACAAGAGAAGAGGAGGGGCAAAGAAAGTTGCATGATAAATTAACAGTATGTAATTTGCAAATTAATTACAGATAAGCATTACTGAAAAATGTGTATTTCACGGCAGGAACATAATCATGCCCATGAATCACAGTCCTTCTAGGGGTGCACTAACTGCAGCTAGAACTTGTGGCATGGCCCTCTGCTGTATCCTCTTCTTCCCCTTCCTTAGCTTTGATATTCGCTTTCTCATCTGTGTCACTCAGCGCTAAAAGGATGTCTCAGAGCACACATTCAAAGAGTTTTGTTTGTGGGCATTAGGCCCACTGCTGGCAGCTCTAGTGGTTCAGGTTCAGTGAAATCCAGATATTTGCTTTAAACATAGCAAGCTCCTGTTGTTATCAGCATCTTTCAAGCCAGGTCAGTTTATTGCTTCCTAGGTGCCAACAGATAGCCACAGAAACAACAAAAAGTAGGCAATGATAGAAGGGGAAGAGGAAGGTTACTTAGAAAAGGGGCAAAAGTCACACTAGTAACTATTCTAAGCTAAGGAGGCAAAAGCAGAGAGAAAGACCAGAAAGGCACAGGGAAGGAAGAGAGACTGAGGAAAAGAGACGAAGATGTGTTTAAGACTGAAAACATTTGCTGTTGAAAGTATCTGTTTGCAGATGCTCATTTTTCCAAAGTTCTCAACTTTTTTGCCCTGTGATTATATATGGCTGATCTCTGCTCCAAGGTGATTTTTTTACCCTTCTTACAGTTGGAAGAAAATACATTCAGCTGTTTCTGATTTTTACCTGAGTTGAAAACGCTACACTTTTTAATAAAGAAAAAGTTGTTGCAACTGGATTTTTTCTCCTTCGCATAATTCAGAAATGACAAAACTTTGATATATGAAACTCAGCATGTAACTAGTCCCCAGTGAATAGCACATATTTTGCTAGGTTGTATAAGAGTTGATTGTAAAATAATGGAGTTATGAACATTTTAAAGTGTGCCCCAGAGCAAATGCAGTAGAAAATTCCATCAATGTTTAAATGGAGTTTTTAACCAAAGACACGCACACGTGCATAAACCCGGTTCGGTGTGTAACACAACACTTGAGCTACAGCAAGGTAAACTTTTTTTTTTAAAATGTTCCAGTACTATTTCTGGATTATGTCAAGCTCTTTCTCATGTCCTGCTATACATACACACCCTTATGCATTATAGACCCAAGTCACGTGAAATTAAGGTGACCTTTTTACAGTATCTGCCGCACCATACTACGGGTTCCAATTAGCTGCACTGGAATGAGTGATTAGTCACCGCTGCTGAGGCCAAACACGTGAACTTGGTTCGAGCTGTCTGGGAAGTTCAAGTTATTTGGGTTTTCTCCATTTGATTAAGCAGAGTCAAACCTCAAATACTCATGAATGTGAAAAAAATCATTACTGTTCTTGTGTAAATATAGTAAAATTATTCTTTTTTGGTTGATGATTTTAGCAGAACTATGTTGCTGGACACTTTTTTAAATTTTCTGTAGGTTTGATCTCGCTTCCTTTGAAATCATCAAGAACAGGACTGAGGCCTATATCAATACGATGAAAATAGTGACAAGACTGTAAATGTCCCATAAGGTGAACAAATTGTAATTTCCTTCTAATAATTTATCTTGATATGAATGAAAAGCCAGTGGAAAAAATTAGCTCATTTTGAAAAATGAGGGAGTCTATTTTCCTGGCACAAAACTTCTTTTGCCCACTCATGCGCAGCTGAGCCACCTCAGACTGCAAGCTATCCAGGATTTTACAAGCTAACCAAGTTTGGGCCTGTTTTTTAATGAGATGGAAGATTTCCAAAGAAAACCCAGGTGCTGTGGGACACAATGTTGATGAAACAGTAGGTGGCATGTTTCTCTGTAGCACGGCTTTTATTAATGATTTATCGTAGGCCCTCATCAGCCTTAACTTAAACATATGCTTAAATTTAAGCACAAGTATTCCCTTTGAAGTCAATAGGATTATTCACATGCTTAAATTTAAATAGGTGCTTAAGTGATTTTCTGGATTGAGGTCTGAATCCTTGGGAAGGTGCCCGCTGCAGATGATGTCCATTAGGAGCGGATGAAAAGGAAGTCCCCAATGGTCCAGTTTAGTCACCTGTGTTCCCATGACATGCTTTGTAAAGACAAAACAAGTAGGTAGCACTTGCGCAGCCATGTTATTATCTAGAAATTATTACATTAGCTAGCTATTATAATGCCAGTGTAGACTGTTCTTGCAAATAAAGGGTAGTGTAAATGTTAAGCCTGTGAGACTGTCCAACAGAAACAAATTTTTTGCACGAATATATTCAGAGTTAAACTCAAGTGGATGCTTCCTCTCTGGGTTTTAATTGACTTCTCCCTGAACACCGTACTATGGCTCGCCCAGGCCTCCGTAAATTTTTCCTGTATTTTCATTTCAAAAAAAAGGACAGGGGTGTTGAAGAAGGTGTTGATTTCTGGTATGGCAAAGTTCTAGATACAAAATGAATGCAGAATTTGATTGAGGACCACAAAACTCTATAGCCAAGGGCAAGTGTATCTGTGGGGGAAGCAGTGATCTGTTATTACAGTTTGTAGAACAACATAATGGAATACTTCATAAAGGAAGGTGCTTGACTTATGTAAGTTATTACTGGAGTTAAAGGGATTAACCAATGTAAATTTCTACTGCCTTACTGGGAGAATAAATTGCAGCAAATATTTTTACTGATTTTACCAAATAAAGACTTTTCTACTATCCTGGCACAGCATCTTAATTCAGCTAAGAAGTATTTTTTACTTTTTACCCTTGCTCTGTGTGCTTTGGATTATAATGCAGTTTTGCTTGGCAACAGCCACAGCTTAAAATTGTATTCTGTGCATATAATTTTGAGTTAGAAGCAGAAAACCCAGGAGTGTACTTTTCAGTGCATCTGTTTTTGTTATTGCTTAAGATGTGTGCAATTGCAGAGCATCTAGCATATGAAAGGATATATTTGAAAAGATTAAGCTTTAACATACTACAAATGATGCTGAAAAACTCATAATGTGGAGTATTTGCAAAAAAAAATCTAACTTCTATTTAACATGGTTGCAAAACATAGCCTGTAACCATGACTAATGTTCATTGATTGACTGTGTTTGATATACTAGAGCATACAGAATGCTGTTTGAATAGAGAGAAGAGAGAAACATCCAGCATTTTGACTTTGGCTTTAATAGGGTTGTCTTGATTACATAGCACAAGCAATGATAAGCTTGATTAAGTGACTTTATTTCATTGAGGTCTTTAAATAGCTGAGTACGTAATTTGTAGCTTAACCTACTCAGTTACCTTTGTGTAACCATGGCAATAAAATACGCACTGGAATGACATTTGACATTCTTGTAATTTTTTTAATTTGCAATCACGATAGCTCTATAAGTATGCTTTATTTTAAGATGGCTTGGGAATAACAGATATGTAAATAACATCCTTCCAGCAGCCATAATCCTAGTAAACTTGGTCTTGGTTACATTTTCTTTTGAAAACAAGCATCTAATTTGGAATCATTTGACTGCGGACTAATGGCCAGTACCAGTTTGAAATGAAAGTAGAGTATTTGGACTTAACGAAAAGAATCTGAAAAGTAGACAGAAATCACCATTTTGATCATTGTCCAAATCCCATTTCTTGAATATGGCACGCAGTTCTGGTCACTCCCTCTCAAAAAGGGTATGGAAACACCACCAAGAAGGGCCACGTGCGTGATCAGAGCTGTGGAACAAGTTACAAGTGAAATAGTCTAGAACTCTGCTGACTGGGTGAGAGGTGATATGACAGAGACCTATAAACTAATGAATGGTGCTGAGATTATTCCTGATTTCTCACAAGAAAAAGGGGGATATTAATGAATTTCCCAAGCTGCCAGTTTAAAACTAATAAAAGGAAATATTCTTTCATGAAATACACAAACGTGAAGACTACAGAAGCATTCCCACAGAAGACTGAATGTATAAATATGTTTAAAAAAGGAATTAGAGAAGAGAGCTCTCGGTGGCTATTAAACATAACTGTCCAGATGCAATCTCTAGCACAGAAAGTCACTCAGTTGCCATGGGGAGGAAGCTGGAAGGAAGTGAGAGGGGACAAATCATTTCTAATATATCCTATTCCTTTTTCCACATCATCTGCCACAGGCCTCTTTCACACATAGGATCTGCATTTGATGGACCTTTCATCTGACCTAATTTGGCAATTCTAAGGTATCACTATCTGGTAAGGAAAAAGCATTCACTTGAAAGGCAGATCACGTCAAAATATCTCTGCTTTAGATAATACCAATATACAAATATTTAAGGACACCTATGTTCAGACAGAAAAAGCTCCTGTAGCAGATTACCACATTAACCATGATGACCTGAAAGGAAGTTCTGGAAATTTGCAAGGTTCAAAATCTGAATCATTAAATTCAAAGAAGGTTTGGGGAATAATTTTCCATTTCTGACAGATGCCTTCTGGTAAGGTAATGCTTATGTCTCCATTGGGTCTCTTAAAATGCTTTTGAGAGGTACATTTTCCCCAGTTACTCAACCTTTTTTTTGGAAGAGTCCAAGTACTACATGCTGAGGAATACAATCAATAATTGTGTTTCCTGACATAACAGTGTGGAGCAACTTATACAGCTGTAATACATCTTGACTGGATTTTTTCCCGTCTCAAGGGGAAGGTCTGGCTGGAGTTAGAGTATTTTGTCTTTCCAGTCAGGAGGCAGTCTAGTCAACCAACTGTAGGCAAAGAAACGTTCCTCTGTATCAAAGACATTAGAGTAGTTGATACAGTCAAGGGTTTGCTAAGCTGATTCCCTAGTACAAAGCAAGCCAGCAAGGCTAGAGGTTCGTTGACTTCCAAGGCCCTTGTGAAAAACTCATCTGAACTCAGGATACAGGGAACTTAAAATGCCAGAGAACTGCTTTGAAATTCAGTTTAAATGCAAATGCCATGATCACAGACCATAATGAACTGACACAGAAGAGGATTCCTCGCTCCAAATTTTAGTGTTCCAACCTGCCTTCCAGAGTGACTTCTATCCTATTTTGGATCAGTCACCTAAAAACAATGCTTAAACATTTAATTAGTTTCATTTGGCTACATTAGTTAAATGTGTTACTGAACATCGATTCCTTAATTCTCACAAGATACCCATTAGGCAGGTAAATAAGCATTAGATTCCCTGTGCCACAGATGAAGGAAATGAGTGTGTGAGTGATGTGCCCAAGGCCGCATAGTCAGACAAGTGGTAAAACGTTATTTAAAAAGTTAAGACTACTTGGCTCCTGCAGACTACAGCTCTTCCTTTCTATCCTACTTTGCAAGATAATTTCACTAGGACATCTAATTTGACCAGTTTGGTTTTGATTGCTTTTCTTTCTCACTGAGGTCCAGTAGCAGGAAGCTACATGCTAGTTCTACCCTCAGTGCAGGGATGTTCAGTGACACATCAGTGATGCTGTTTGAGAGCCTGGGTAAATAGTAGGACACATCATACCTGGGCCTCATGCAAGGTTCATATGGTCAGAGTTTAGTGCGGAGTCTGCCCCCAGAGTAACTGTGCCATGAGCCGCCCCTGAGAAGTGACCACCAAAAATAAAAAGGCTCCATAGTCCATTCAAAGTTTTTCGAGGAAAAACATTATACAGCTAAAGAACATTATCACAAAACACACTGTCTTTAAAAACATACAGTGCAGAAAAATCAATACTCTGCTTTTAAATATCATTTGAAATATGTTCATAAAGCAAATGCCTCTTTTGTTATTACAAGGTGCTTTGTTCAGTCAAATAGACTACAAAACAATAGGTCCCTTATCGCCACAACAGCACTATGCAGCAGTATTTTGGCTGTGCTAGCATTTTTTCTTAGCTTTACTGTCCATCCCAAGGTAAAGTTTTGCATACTGTAATGTCAGTGAAAAAAATGTCAGCATTTTGCAGTGTTGTCAATTGATATCCGATAGAATTAGAATAAGGAGGCCAGGAACTGCTGGCTGCTGTCACTCTGACGTTGTCATATTGCAATAGTCAAGCAGAAAAAGCAGAGACAATAATCTTTTTCTTAACACAAAACAGTTAAGTAATTCTTCGCCTCCAAAGACTTAGAAGTCATATTGAAGTATTTACAAGGTAAATGTGATGATGAAAGAATTACATAGGTGGATTTTTACCTTTATATGTGCAGCAAAGATAAATAATAGCCCAAAAGTCATTTTTGAACTAATTTGCTACACTAGTAGCCACTTCTCACGAGCAGTTTTATGAGGCAAATATTTCTGCCATTGAATTTCACAGAAAGTGTGTTTGGGGCTTTCTGCTAACATCCACTTTGTGGTTGCCTGAACAAAATTTCTGATAACACCAGAAGCTGTGGTTTCTGTCATTTTTCCAACCAATCTTATGACAGAAAGACTACCTAGGGACTGGGGGAGAGCAGAAAGGGGGCAGAAAAAGTGAGGAGGCTTCTGGTTGTTCAAACGTGGCTATCAGGTTGTAATATCAAAGCTACGCTGCAAAGGTCATGGGATTTTTTTTCAATATTGTCTTTTTCCTTTTTTTTCAAGGCAGGCAGGTATCTTCTTCTAGGTTCTGCTCACTTTTCTACTTATTACTCATATTGATGACCAATAAAGATGCTGACCAATAAAGAGGATAACAAATAAACCCAAACCACCAAGCTAATACGCCAAAGGGGATGGACCAGCTGAGCTCCTCTCCTGTTCCAGATTAGGACGCAGAAAGCAGCATGGAGCATTGCCACACCTTTTGCAAGACAAATCACAAACTCTTTGATACACCCACTGATAATAATCAAAAAAACTAGCATACTGCCATAAAAAATAAAGACCAGTGCAGAGATACACTTCTCCTATAGATGAAATTTTTGATAAGGTATGCTACTTAACACAGACCTGGAGGGGATGGGATGTGTTCTTGATCAGCGCTTTGTCTGGGAAGCTCTTACAGACATCAGGAGGAGCGCTTAAACATGCTTACATGCTCACTAATTTTTTCCCCTGACAACAACAGCAGAGTTATTTGCATCTGTTAGAAGAGTTCCATAATATTTCATGTAGTGTTAGGCAAGGTAATATCGGCAGCTTCCAGTAAACTACAGATGGTTAAAATGAGTTAATGTGAAAGATGTACAATATACTGTTGGCCTCTGCTTAAAAATAGTGCTCAGCATCAGGAGAGAGAGACTGTTTTTCCAAAAGCAACGGCCAAGATGCTGACGGAGTTTAATAGGATGAAGATGAACACAATCGTGTCCCTCGCAGCAGGGACAGCCCAAACTTCTGACCAGAGCCTTGATATAGAGTCAATCAAAAAAAAAAAAAACCAGACAAAATTGACTATGCCAGACAAAATTAATTTGTGAGAATATGATGAAAGAAGCTTAGCTGGAACTCTGACCCTGGCCCACAATATTACAATAGCACATTTTCAAGCTCCTACTTTTCTGTCAAAGGGTATGTCAAATGGCCAAACAAAAGATTCAAAACCTCGTAGTAACTGCCTAATCCTGATGTCCCAGCCCCTCCAATTCCATATTCTTTCCACCGATAATTAAAGATCCAGTGAGCTGGTCCTGCCATCTCTATTTATTGTGAACATATTCACTTAAGCAAGGAAGGGTTAAACACCGTTGCTCTGAGTAAACATTTAAGTCCATATGGAAAGATAAATGAGAAATAAAAATAAAGAGACTTCAAGGTACAGATTCATCCTACTTTAGCTCTGAATAACTGCAAGAAGTGTCCCCTTCTCCAATCAGAGAGGAGGGCTAAGGGCGGGAGTGAAAGCAGTCAGGCTCCTAAACTAGCAGCATTTTTAAAATGCACAGAGTGCAAAGTGTCATTTAAAATTGACCCATAACTTTAAGTATCTTCACTTTAGACATTGTAAAATGGTTATGAACAATGGTTACTGAAGATACTAAAAACAGACTTTGTGAAACTTACTTAATATATTGCTTTCAGAAAATAGTCTTTTCTTGAACTAGCTTCAAACAATTCCCCCACTGGGCAAAAAGGAAAAGCCTGTACAGTGCATTGCAATGTGAAATTATGCTAGAACTCTATTTCTTGCCTCACAAGCAATCTAAATTCCTTTTTCTCCCCTCTGTTTGTTGATTTTTCCACTCATATTTATTTCAGGTTTGAAAAAAATTTGCAAGCTAGACTAAATGGAATAAAGGAATAAATGTTTGAGAGCACGCTGTCTGGACAGAAATGACACACAGGGCCTCAATAACCCTATGAGGGTCTGATTGATATCAATAATGGTGGTAATGTAATTGGTAAAAGACAAATGTTCAGACTTTCTGGCCCAGAACTGCGTGGAATTGTTCACTTGTTGTATGATATGGAGGAGAGCAGAATACATCTAATAATTCTTTCTGGGATCATGTTCCTGTCCTATATGTACATGATCTGGAGTGAGGTGGTCTGAACATTGCCTTTGGTTGAAGTTGTAATACCTCTGTCAGCTACAGAATCTTAATCCCCGAGAGTATAGCATGATATATAGCTGGATTTTGGACAGAAAACGAAAGTAAAGAGAGCCAATAAATTCTTTTCTAGATATGAAAGTACTTAATACCAAACCTTTGACTACCAGCCAATGGCTTCAAAGGTGTAAGATTAGGTTTACAATAAAGAGGATACAGTCATTTTGAGGGAGAAAATAAAATAAGATTAATTCCCTCCATCAATAATGGCAGTGTCTGAATTTTAACTTCTAACAGTAGACTGTAATAGATGGGAATTTTCTCAGTGGAAATTGAATCAGTTTTAGAAGATTTAGACTCTCTTTAAAGATATTATTAATTGTAGTTACTTCAGTGTGTTGTCAGTGTTCGCTGTGTGCTGGCCAACAAAATAAAATATTGTATAGATTTAAGAATATTAAGTAAGTCAGAGCAACGGTTCCAGTTCTGGAAGAATTTTTCCTGGAGACAGATATATAATCTGAATACCAGGCTATGTGTCTTCCCTTCCAAAGGCGTAGATAGAACATTTGGTATTCTAGGCCTTGCATATTTTTGAATCTTTTCCTTTGTCATGAAATAATCAGGTTGATTAATTTTCTACTTAACAGAAATTGTATTCTGGTGAACTGTAAACAACTGAGAAAAAATTATTGTCAATCATTGGAAAAAGAATGTTATTAAAGGTAGAAAAAAAAGAATGCATCCATGAGCTAATGGAAATAAAACCAATAAGCCCTGAAAACAGTAAAGGAAACATTAATTCAGTCAGCGCCCTTTCAGTTTGCCTTAGGAATCATGAGTAGCAATTTGAAATCCTGTTTTTCTCCTGGGAAGAAGTGATGCCTGGAATATGATATAAACTATACTGATCAAATAAAAAGGGGAGCCGCAGGCTAAAACAGAGAGAAAGAAGTTACAACAAAGAAAAACAGCTAGTTGTATGAAATGACACATTTATACATCAGCAAAGTAAAATTAGAATCCTCTCCATTTACTTTATATCAGCTGCAGAAGAAAAATAGCTGCATTACAGAGACCAGACAACAGACCAACATAAAATAAAGGATCATTTTGAATCATCCCAGAGGATACCTTCCAAAATATGCACTTAAGATCTGGAGATAAAATAATATCATTATCTAGTTTTTGGATAGCAAAAATGCTTGCAATAATCTTGAGCATGTTCAAGAGATGTAAAAAGAACCTGTAAGTACAAATCTTTAAGCAACAATCATGTGCAAAGCAATTTTCCCTTAAAAAAAAGGGTACCAAAGAACAGAAAAAAATCCTTTATCTACTTCAGAGAAGAATTAGAGCTTGAGGGTTTCTTATTCTCTGGTAGCTTGAAATAGGGCTACCAAGATGATTAGAGGGCTGGAGCACCTCTCCTATGAAGAAAGACTGCAAGAGCTGGGCCTGTTCAGCCTGGAGAAGAGAAGATTGAGAGGCGATCTCATCAACGTGTACAAGTATCTGAAGGGGGAGTGTCAAGAGGATGAGGCCAGTCTCTTCTCCGTGGTGCCCAGCAACAGGACAAGAGGCAATGGGCAGAAACTGAACCACAGGCAGTTCCATCTGAACCTGAGAAAAAACTTCTTCACTGTGAGGGTGACAGAGCATTGGAACAGGTTGCCCAGAGAGGTGGTGGAGTCTCCTTCGCTGGAGATATTCAAAACCCGTCTGGATGTGACCCTGGGCAATATGGTCTAGAGGACCCTGCTTGAGCAGGGAGGTTGGACTAGATGCTCTCCAGAGGTCCCTTCCAACCTGAACCATTCTGTGATTCTGTGATTCTTATTCAGTCTAGTTGTTTGACTAATATTCAATCTTTAGATTTATACTATCGAAAGATATAAGAAAGGTATGCTTACTAAATAGCAGTGCTGTAGTGCTAACAGGACTAACCACAGGCATTTCCAGAACATAGGATACAACACTAAAGAAAGAGGTGGGAGGAAAAGGTGAATTTACTCTTACCAGCAATGACTTTGAAACCCACCGTGTGCTAAAACTTTCTTGGTTTTCTTTCAGTGCTACATCATACTTCCCATAGAGAAGGAACAGCGTCTCAGAAATACTCTAGGTATTTGCATTTACTGTTACAAAATAATGGCTGACACTATTGTATGTGATAATTGAAAAAAATGCCCTCTAGCACTTAGTAGAAGCTTCATGGCAGAGATGAGCTTTTGGTTAAAAATTTCTAGCAAAATGCATCTGTCCCAAATTTCAGCTCCGAAAGCTATATCTCTGCTAATTAAGGAACAGCATGTAAAGGATAAGTTCTGTGGATTCATAACATAGTAGGTTTAGAGGGGATCAAACACCTAAAATGACAGGAGAACCCAAGGTCAAGATCTTACAACTACATGAAAATTTACAAAGAATTTTAATTATAGATGCTTTAAGCAAATGCTCCAAAAGTCTAATGGAGGTCGCATCCTTCCCATCCTTCGTGATTATGAGAATATACATCAAAGCAGGTGGCAAAGGAAATAATCCAGATCTGTCTTACGTCTTTGATCAGAGGTGTAATAAAACTGAGCTTTGCTCAATCTGCAGAAGACATGAAGTAGATAAGACAGGTGTAGAGAGCAGTGCAGGTGAGCCATTTTTGCCAGGCATTTCTGTTTCATCCTAGATAACAGAAAGGTAAAAAAAAAAAAAAAGTTTTATATTGATGTCTACTACATTATTCCCTAAATTTCATACCCACAATGTAAACAAAAAAGCAATTTTTCTACTTCTCATTTATTTATTGTATAAGAATCTATGTTCCACAGTGATGTCTACAATTTATAGATAAGTCCTGACTGATCTATCTGAATGAAAGTAAGAGTTATAGCTTTTTTTTTTTTTTTGGCTTAGTTCCTGAAGTAATCTGGACTCTGTTAGGCAGATGCTTGCTAATGAATAATACAATTTCAAACTGAAGCAACAAATGCAGTCATTGGTAAGTGCTATTGTTCTTTTATTCCACCATCATTTGAATTCCTTTCCTATTCTAATAGGAAAGAAAATGAAAGTTTTAACAGAATGTATTGGGCATGGTATTAAATTAGATGTCATTTTCCACAGGTCACCCATCTCACTCATTACCACAAATGAGAGGTGCTTTCTGAAAAAGTAACCATGCTCCGGGTTTCCCTCTATTCTGCTTTTGGTCCTATTCACTGTAGACTGTTTAAAGTTTCCTGTCCACACAGAACTGCAGATTTTCTCAGGGACTTCCGTAACAGGCATCACTATGGTTATCTTGAACACTCCTCAGCCTCACCCATTTTGCAAATGGAGCCTGGTATTATAGTGATATTAAGGCTGAATCCTGAGGTATGTCAATTCTTTTTGGGCATCCAGCTTGGAACCTCTAGAGCCTCCTTTCCTCAGAATATTTAAGATTATAACCTCATTTGGTAAATGCAAACATAAACCTCCCTAATGTCAGAGACAGCAGCAAGTTCTGAGATTTGCAAATCTCATCAGTGGTGTCTAAAGCTGGGTGCTTAACTTCAAATGACTTCAGACAAAAATCTGGTTTAAGTGATTTGCTAGTACATCATTGCATGGAGACTCAGTGGCAAAGACAGAATTCTTTTGACATTTAGCTGCTTAAGTGAAGATATCATCTATTTACTTTATTGTTCCTTGCCTCTTTCACTATGTACTTCCAAAAAATCAGGAGTCGTTTAACAGACAATTATTTATTATTTTGCATATGACTGTCATTGCACAGATGTCACAATAGTACTTGCAGACTAAGGAAACACATTGCAAAAACTAACTGCAGTGGGAGATTTGGCAGCTACTGTAAATGCTGACTGATTACGTGTTAATAGAATTTTTTCTTTTTCTTTATTTTCTTTTTTTCTTCATAGAAAAAAGGCCCGTATCTCCCTCTTTCCCTCTGTAAATGCATAAATGTGCCTGAATGTATTTGTGTGTGTTCACTATTATATGTGTATTCACTACTATTCCACTATTGCGTACATGTATGAATGAATATATATCTGTTCATCAATTTTATTTTTCAGAATAAATCAATGATTTGCTTGGAATATCTCTACAGAACTGCTTACCTGCTTTTTAAAGATACATCTTCTAAAGTGGCTCAGTTTGAACACCTAAAAATTTAAGTCACTTGCCATACATATTTATCTGTTTACTTTGTGTGTACTACATGAGCAGCAGGTTGGGAGATCTATTGCCTGAAATCAAATCCATAGGAAGACAGACACTGAGTCCTGCAGTGTTTTGAAAAACAATGACTTAGTAACAGCCCTGCAGTCTACAAAAGGACTGATTTCTCTCCATCCACTACACTGCATTTTTCCAGCAGAACGAGGGCTGAAATCTCAAAGTAGGTTACAGGATGGCAAATTAATCTGCCTAGAAAATAGGATCCTCTGATCCAGCTGGCAAAGAAGGACTTGGAGGATGATTAACAGTTCTTTCATGTGTCTGCCAAACAACCTCAGAATGGCATCAGACTCTCTCCAAAGATTAGAATAGGTTAAAGAGAAGCTATTGTTCAGAGTACCTGAGAATGAAAACATATTTCTAAGTTGTCAAAACTTATGACTGAAACAGGGAAAAAGAACTGACTACTTTAGGTGGAGTTCAACATTCAAAACCGAAAGCTCTCTAGGGCTGCTCTGCTAATCGTCTTCTCTAGAGAACTGAAAATAAGGAGCTACAAATGAAATAAAAGAATCCCTGCCTGCTTAACCTTCTCACTGAAGGGAAGGCTATGACAAAAAAGCTCTTAAAAAAAAAAAAAAAGACATCACATTCAGCTGTTTGAAAGTAGCTGTAATGAGGGCTTGTAACATCTCATTAGGAAACTGTCAAACCCCAGGTTGCTTTATAAATGGACAATCACGAGCTACAATTACAGAAGAGTGGGAAATACAGTGATAGAACCAAATATTGCAGCAGGAGAGGATAAGGTGCATGGCACGTGCTGGGAATTGAACCTGAGTATGTTCCTCTAAGCCCTTTAGAAAAATCTTTTGAAGGAATCACTAGGGTAACTTTCATAGGAAAAAGAAGAAGAACAATGTTTTAGCCAGTTTCCCATTGAGACTGGAATCTCTGTGACTACAGTTGTGTAGTAAAGGTCCCAGGGGAAGAGCATCAGGTATTAGACCCCAAGAAAGTACCCAATGAGACTTTTGTTTTGTCAGGAGAACATATTTAGCAAAGAGGTGACAGTGTGACTAAAGCACTGCTATCATACAGTTTCCCAGCTCTACCGTGACCAGAGGAAAGAGGGCATAATGTAACCACAGTGGGTCCTGGCAAAGCGCAAAGGTAAACCCCATCTATGATTATTGACAACAAAAAGGTAAGAAAAAGCAGGGAATTTTTAAAAGTGAAAGAAAACCACTTAGCTGATAATCTTAAATCTTTTTTTTTTTTTAACCTATTTTACCCTACTGAAATGTAATCTATTATGTAAACCATTTTTCCAAAAAGTGTATGGCTAGGAAAAGAAGAAATACGACTCCTCTCACAAAAGAGATTATAATTGGTCGTTTAGCATGTCATTTATCCTGCCTGCATTCTCTGTATATGGAACAACAGAAACAACTTCCTGGATAGAACCAACAGGCATCTGGACTCCCACTTCCAGGATAACAACTTCCTCTGAGATTCGGGTGTTAGATACGTTTATCAAAAAATGGTTTATGAAATGTCCAACTGTCCATGAAGAATAGCCCTATAAGGAGCAATTCCAAGACATCATTGTAATACAGAGAAATAGACTACCTCAGAAACAAATACACGCTTGTGTTGAAGGACATGTTGGGAAAACCTGATCCTAAGGAGCCCTTATACTAGTGGCAGCATACAGACTGATCTCTTGTGGAAAAATGGTTTTTCTCTCTGTCTCCTAAACAAACTTATGTTATGCCTTTTATGATGGGGACCTAACCAGGGATGTTTGCTCAAAATCAGTTCTTCTGCTTGGACTTCAGTTGTCAGAAGAGTGGCATCTTGTGAGATGACCAAACAGATAGCAGGCACCAGCACCACCAGCTGAACTCCCCAAAGCAGTGGCCAAGTTGCATGAACCTCAGCATAGAAGCAAGCCAGCCTGTTAGCACAGAAAAGAAAGAGGAGAAGGCACTGTGCACCCAAGACAAGAGCCAGCCAGTCTTACCCCTATGGAAATGCACTTCTGCAGCCTGTACTCAATAGCACGTGAAACAAGCAGAAATTCCGGAGGCAGAAGAGAAGTGCAAGGAGATAAGGGAAGGGCCTGAATGCTACTGCTGTCCCTGTGAGGTTGAAGTTTCAATCATTTACTTTACTTACTAATGCTCAATCCCTTAACTGTCAAAAATTAGCTTCCCATGGGAAAATAACACTTTAAAAACAAGTCAAGAATGAATAAGTCTTCCATGTCACTTGGTTCAACTAATGCACATTACATGCTTGTGCTCACTCCTGATGTTCTAGCTAATTTTCCATGTATTTGACAGTTAAGTTCCCTGAATTAAGTGCAGCACAGATTTCCCGATTAAAACAAGTTATTAGAATTTTTCCCCTGCATACAGCAAAATTAATCAGTCATAAAACCAAAGCACGAGTGTCACTGTTTTGGTGGCATTTGTGACAGTTTTTCACACACCTTTGGTTTTGAAGATTACAACTGCATTCTTCAGAAAGCTGTTGAATATTGACAAGACAGAATTTTCTGAGCAGTTTTATCACTGAGACAGGGAAAGTGAAAGGCAGAAAAAAACCTCAGAAGCCTAAAGATGAATGTGATGTTATATAGGATAAATACATAGCTCAGAACTCCATTGAGTTATAAATGTTCCAACATTTTAGAAACGTCAAAGTTTAGAGTTCAGGTTTGTGATATTTTGGAATGAGATGTTGCTCTTTCTTTGTGTCAGACACTTCCTTCTATGCATGTTTATTCTAACATATAAGTTAGCTCCCTCAGCAGGCACATACTTTAGCTAGACCAGCATAACAACTGAAAGATATTAGGATCTCTTTCTGGGAACATATAGTGCATCACTGCTCCCCATCTGAAATTAAATATTCCAAATTTCTCTTAAAAAAAGATATCAATGTTTTTTCTTGCAAATGCCTTTACTTTTCTTCCTAGGTCAGTAATAAATAATGTTTCTTTAAGTTTCAAGCATAAAAGACTACGCACAGAGATTATAGATTCATACCTATAAAGTCCTCTCTACAAAATACATAAAGCATAACTGATTGTGAATTTCTTTAATCTTTGTTGCCTCAGTGTGTATATCTCCCAGTTTTCACCGCCTCCTCGCTCAAATTCCCTTTCTAGACATTTTACAAAGCATAATGTAAGTAACATTACCCATCATCTATAAAACTAGGTGTTTGTAACCAACCACTGAAATTCCAGAGTAAATTTGAAAAAAACCTAGTTTTCCAAAAAATGAAAGATGAAAGTAGTGCGTGTACTTACTAATCATTTTCATGCAGTAAGAGCTGAAATAAAATAATCTAAAATTCAAATCTTTCTTCCTGAACAAAGTGCTCAAAAGCATATTTTTGTTCTAGAACACGAGCTACTGGTAGCTTAAATTAGAGGCCAGTCAGAAGTCCAGATAGCAAGCCCCCATTTGCTCTCTTTCATCACCTGAGTGCGTGTCACAGTTAACTGATCGTTTGACAGAACTTGGATTTCTTTATTCTGAGAGAATAAGACCAGTCTTTGTGGATTACTGTCTGTCTGTCAACCAGTAAAAACTTCAATAAGTTTATGCAAACTTTTGAATTTCTGGAAACATAAAGTACTCCTACACTAGTAGCTGTTGGACTGCATCCAATTCATTTGGTGTATGTCTGGTAGACATTCATTTCTCAACAACTACTACTCAGAGAGAGATTTTTTACAGAATCCGGAATAGAGGACCGTATATTTCACAAGTCTGTTAGTGAACATTAACACAGTTCTGACATTGGCTCAAGGCTTTTCAACGGTGTAGGCAAAACTCGCTCTGGCTGTCCCCAGACTGGGACTGCTCCTGGGTAGGAAGGGAGGACATGTGGAAAGGATGCTGGAGGAAGGTATTGACAAATAAACTTGCTACTTAAGATACAGCTAAGGGATCTGAACAGAGGGGGAATTACTCATGATTCTAGCATGTGCATTTTGTTGTTTTGTCTGCTGTCCTATGTGACTGCCTACTTTGCTAAAACATATGGCAACTCCTGACAGTACTTCCTGGCACGTTGCTTTTTAGGTTGGGACTATAATGTGGTAGATAGCTGAAATGCAAGCAAAAAAGCAGTAAACATAAGAACAAAGTAGAAGGATCATAATAGTGCAATTAAGCTGTAAATCCTAACTTTTTTTTTTTTTTTAAAGTGTAACTTAGTTAATGATTGAGGTGATCATGAAACTGCGAAATATTTCATTTTCTTCAGCAGACATAATGGTGCTATGGGCAGCATAGAACTTCCTCTTGCACCTTAAATTCAGCCTACATTATACCTTGTTAGCCCAGCTCCACATTACTTTTTAGCAGAAACTGTCAATCACATTAGCAATAAATGGTGTGAGAAATTTGAGAGAGAATAGTTTTTTTTTTTTTTTATCAGTGACATGAATGACACGCTAATTCAGTGTTGCAACTTAAGTTAAGACTTAGTCCAAAACTCCAGAGGTTAAAGACCAACAGAAGCATTCTGCATAGTTTTGTTTAGATAGAATGAAACATTGAGATGGTCCATTTTGTACCAACTACCTTTCAACTTGGTGCTACCACTCCATTATAAGGTTGGTCTTTCTATACCATATCAATTCAGTATATAACCATAATTTTACTAGATTGTAAGGATGTGTCCCTTTATCAACATTTTCCTTCTGTGTGCTACAGGTTTATTGTACAAAAAATACACAGCTCATGGCTACATCCACTTTATGATTATTAATTTTCCTCTCCTACTGCACATTTCATTGCCCTGCTTGCACTACAGGATTCTACATAAGAAAATACTGTTTAGTATGGGTGATCAGGGTGAAGTTTTGATTTGGACTGTTCTTAACATATGGCTTATATATTAAATGCAAAAAAGTATCCATACCTGATGCAAAACACTGATATCCCAAAGTTTAGAGATGTTCAGATTCAAACTTTCTGTTTAGGTTAGTTCTTTTGTATTGAGATACACTGCCTTTAAAAAGTATTGAAAAAGTTATATCCTAGATATGATTGTTGTGTTCTTGCGGCACAGTGGGGGATGTTGTGTGTACTAAGAGGTGTCCACTTCATAGATAGATGCATTCCAGTATTCACACTTTCAAAAATTACTAAACAGAACTCTGAGCTAGTTTAATTAGAACCAGAAACCTCCATAACCTTCACTGTTTCTTAACTGTCTGGATCTGATGTTTTGGATCTGCCCACTCTCCAGGGAGAACTTGCCTAGAGAGCTGGACGTTCACTCTCTCCAAGCCCCAAGCATTCAGTATGGTATAGCCCTTTGTTGGGTGATATTATTTCAGCAATAGAAGTACAGTTTACAATCCCAATTCTTCTACCAGCCCAAATGGTATCATACCCAGGGATGCCAGACTCAACCTCACTTTCCCCTATATTTCTCTTAGATATGAGTGTCAGACCAAGCCAAAGATAGCACAGCAAGACTCTTTTCCCACATTCTACTCAATTGTTCACCCATAATATTCAGGCTAATGAACACCTGGCACAAACCTTAATGTAAGCACCAATATTGAAAATATATTTTAATGACATTTGTTAAAGTCAAATTTCATAATCTCCTGCTAATTCAGTATAATAATATTGACATCATCTGAACAAGCATATAAAAATAAATCCCTTGAGAAGCTTGTAACTTTCCTGTATTGGAAAAGGCTGTAACAGTAAAAAAAACAGTGGTTTTAAAAGGAATAAACAAACAAAAAGTTATGTTGTCATAGTCCTTAGAAGTTTTCATGGCAAGTAAAGATATTAGGGATAGGAATACTAGGATTAATCTATAAAACTGCCACACCAGCAAGAAAAAGCAACGGAGAGAGCCAATCATTTGCTATGATTAACAAGGAAAAATGAAGGTAAGTGCTATGAGAAATGGCTAGCTTTTGGTTAGATGGTGGATATTATTCATGCACATACATGGAGAGGTCCAGGAAGAATAAACAATGAATCATCAACACACAAGATCTGTAACCTGATATATTAGCCACCCAAATGAGAAGGAAAACAGTGTTGAGTTTTCTGGAACATTTGTTACCCTTCTGCATAACATAAGCCTAGTTTCTTGTCCTAGTTCTGCTTAGTAGCTCCATTAACAGCAGTAAAGCTTTCTGGTCTTTTGTTGATGTAATTGAGAGCACGAGTCTGTTCCCCTTAGATGCAATATACTGCTACTAGCAAATGTACAGTACAATAGGATAATAAGACTTTAGAAGATATTAAATTATAAAACTATTTACCTTTAACTCTCCAGTTTAGATTCATCTCCAAATCTTCATGCCATTGACCATTTAATAGCCAACATAGAATGAGTTAGAGATAATTAATTCAATTCCTAGAAAAAGTAATAAAATCATCTGTGCTGGTTTTTAGGTCTGTAAATGCCAGCTGACTACCATGCAAGTTCTATACAGTTCTTATCGAACTGTATCTTAACTAGAAAAGCAGCATAGTATGAGTAGCACCTTTGGACAACAGGCACCATTATTTCTGAACATTAACAGCTTAGAACTTCATGTTTTGGGGTTTTGGGGAGGAGGGGTTGTTTGTTTGGTTTTAAGACAAAGAAAAGATTTTCCCATGAGAACAAATAGTAATTATTAACTCTAGGGTAAACTAGTAGAATTCAGATCAGTTTGTTGCAATTAAAGTTTAATTGATAAAAATTAAGTAGAACACGGTAAAAGAAAAGACGAGAAAATATAAACATGCTGAAGTTGACCATTATTAACAGCATAACCAGCTAGGATAGGAGGAAAAATAGCAGAAGAGGCAAACGCTGTTTTTTGGTCTACAGACTTGACTTTAAAGCGTAGGAAAAAATAATCTTTTTTCTCTGAAGACCATCATGGTACCAGCTTCTCAAGAAAATCAGATTCCCATCATCTGAAAGCTTGGTGCTTTTGATATATAACCAAAGACCTTTAGCACTTTCTCTAGTACAAGTTCCAGCTCTTATTTTGGACCTTGAACAGACCACAGATGCTAGAGTGTGATTCTAATTCAGTTTATTTGTATTTCTTTTAAGCTCTAAACAGTTCAAGGCAAAATCTTCAATGCTATCCACCAGCTGATTTGTACCTAATAATAATATTTCATTCATTTGAAGAGATTTAATTTGTCCTATTTAACTGCTCAGACTGTTGCAAGATGTTTACAACAGCTCCACAAGCAAAAAAATTCATTAAAGATACTTTAGGCCCTGCGTTTAAATCATATTTACAGGTAGCATCATTTGCTGCCTGCCAGGATCATGAATAGTGCCCTTGTTGGCTTCAGTATTTAAAGGATTTAACACATGATTTATCACTTCACTTCAACAGATAATCCTGATGCATATCGAAGATACAGTGGTTGGATGTCTTCCCATACTTTACATTTCCTACCTATATATAGGGAGAGAGAGATTTAAACAAAGGACTTCAGGCCTGTCTCTTGGGTCCTCTGTACAACTGAAGCATGTATTAAGTAGTGTTTAAGCATATATAAACATCACGTGAATGGCTGCATTCTTAAAAATTGCATTGGTACGTACGGGTGAATATGTGCACATTTTCAGAAGCGATTTTTAGAAATTAGGAAGTATGGGACTCATCTCTTGCATGTTTTCTGATACATTTTCTTTCTTGTGTCACCTACTTTTCCTTAATTTCAAAGCTATGTAAAAAGACTGAGAAAGCTGCAATCTACCCTTGAGAGAAGACTCGATCAGATTTTTGCTCTCGTTACTCCAATTCAAAATGGGCAACTTCATAATAGTTTTTCTATCAACTTCAGAAATACATCCCAGTACAATTTAGAATGAGGGAAAGTTGCTAATAAAAGACTTCTGTGTTGCATTAGTTCAGGAATTAAACTGCTGGCCATTTTGGCTCTTATTCAGCACCACTTGTGACCACAACAGAATCTGGCATTCAGCTGTGTGCACATTCCAGCCTGCACTCAGACTGTGTATTACAAAAGCACTTTTTGTATTTACTGTTGCCTACATGCACTTAGCTTTTGGTGCAAAAAATCTTGTCTTGCACACCTCTTAAACCTTCAAAGATTTTTTTGAATGTTACTACTATGCAAAGTCCTAAAATATTTGTCCCTTAACGTGAACACAGCCCTCCATATCATCTTGCAGCCAGTCAGCTAGCAGTCAGAGACAGATATATGGCATTTTGTTCTGACTTCCAATCTCCATTTTGATAACACATGAGCAGAGACTGTTGAAATAAAAACTTCTGCATATAATATTTAAATTGTAATAGCTATCACCCACGTACTACTTTCATCACCACTAGTCAAGAAATGGATCAATTTTAGCACTCTTCCTTCTCTGTGAAACTGCAACATTTTCCAGGCTGACTGTCAAAATGAGTTCTATTGCTATCCTAAGGGCTAGATACAACGTCATGTGACTCTTTACTGCTTCAATAAAAATGAACTTATAATGCAAAATGCCATTTTCATTTTATTCCTGTGTATTCTGGAATGCTGTTTGGGTGACTGAAGGTGTTCACATAATATGTATTGAGCACATCTTTCATTTCTGCAAAATTACATTTATACCATTTCTTGCAACTGACAGAGGTTTTTTTCTTGATTAAATGTGCTTTTAGCAAAAAGAGTAAAGATTTCGTGGGGTGAACAATGGTATATTTTCAGATCTCTTCTATGATTTTAAAATACATTGTTTCGGGAGGGCAAAGTGTCTCTTCATAAGCTGCCCAATATCTTGCCTCCCTTTATAAGCCTACAATAAGGCAACTGCAACTCCATTTGGTTCCATTTGTACACATAACAGGTATAAGCAATGACACCACTTATTACAGGCATCTCCTGAATAAGGAGGTGTTACTGCATTTCTAATAATTTAATTTAGGTGATGGACTGCAATTAGGGTGAATGCTTTCCTCCATTACACATTTCATTCTTTGAAGTTCCAAAATGGGAGATAGTCTTGACAAACAACTTTTCTCAAGTCATCCCAATGGAAAGGAATGACACAGAAACACCACGAATAGAAACTCAGAGTTCCCCCTCAACATGTAGGATTAACCCAAATAGAAGAGCTTTGCTTGAATGATGATCAAAGTATTTGTTCTGAGGTATTTTATGTATCTGACAGTATTTTATGGAAAGGTCCATTTTGCTCTTATTTAAACCCACCTCTGACTTGAATGAGGGAAGGATTAAACCTACAGCAAGAGACTGTCGCTATTTCTCCAGCAAATGAATTGCTGTTCAGAGACGTTCTAAACCAGGACAAATAGAGTGGAGAGGAAGCAGCAAAAGAAGATTTAGTTTTGTTTTTCTTGTATTCACTGTAGTAGCAAGTGACCACTACCTAAAACACAGAACCTAAATAGGAAAAACAATTGCCCTGGAAGTCAGCATGTTTTCTTGCTGTAGGCTGCAGTGGGAAAATGAGGAAAAAACGAGAAGATGGTTTGATAACAATGGAAGCATGTGCCTTTGCTGTCTGCTAACCTCCTCTTGACGCCAACGGCAACAGCTGCTTTCCACAAGAAAAAACTTCAACACGCTCGTACTCATCAGGATAGGAAAGTTATGCCTGACAACTAGAGTTGGCATTCACTATTATTTTAACAAGAAACCAGCAACATGTGTATTTTTTTTTTGATATTTCTAGTGCTGCTAAGAATAAACCTGTACAAAAGATTTATTTCTTTTATAAGGAAAGTCAATTGAGCATGACACTAATATATTGTTCCAAGAAAAGTTTAACTCAACTAAACTGAGACTCAGTAGGAAATTTAAAAAGAAGCAATTCCTCTTATCAGTTTTAATGAATGCTATTAAGTGAGAAACAAAAAGAAAGAGGGGAGGGAAGATTAGTGATTGCTCAGAAAACATCCTTCCCACTCCTCTAAATTATCATGACACTACAATCTTTAGCTGTGAAGTTAATTTCCTCAATAATTACATTCTGTTTAGAAGTACAAGCACTCAAACATCCGCCCGGCATGTTCTCCCCAAGGAACGTGGAGAATTAGGTGTGCGGAGCTACAGCAGAGTGCCAGGGGATGGAAGGACTCCCCTTTTCAGGTCCTAGCATACACATTCTCTGTATGAGGTCCGGACAGTGTGAATGTGCACCTTCACCATGGTATGTCTGGCCAAAACTATCCTCAGAAGCTATCAGTGACATCCAGTCAACCGGAAGAGTCATTCTGGAGGGACTCAAATGACCTTATGATTTTCTCTGAATAAGATAAGCCCCTTTTTGTCCTGACTGAACTGAAAGGGAACATAATTATGTTCTTTTGCTTTTACTATTTGAATTTCTATTTAACTGGACACACAGAATGTAGACCATAACATTTAAACCAATGCTTAAATGTAATTTGTCACCATGAGCACACACTATAAACCTATATCATTATAGTCTTCTTGAAATGGAAAAAAAAAAAAAGGCAGTTACTTGCATAGTAGCCATAGTAACTGTGGCTCATTGACAGTGTAACTTCTTCACCACTGCACTTGCAGGATACATCTTCAGCTTTGACCTCGAGAGTGGAGATTTAGGCACCCTCTGAAAAACAGTGCCTTGGGGCAAAAAGACCTTTCTTTTGCAACACCAATGAAAGACAAGGTTACAACATGGCTCTGCAGCCACAGTTCCCCCTGTTCCATGTTGCGAGTCCCACCACGAGAATAGGCTCAGAGCAAGACGAGCAGTTTCATATTACTAATGTACAGGGATGACACTCCTAAGGAGCTATAAAGTACCTTCTCATATATGGAAGCTTGGTGATTACAACCCCAGACAAGCAGGCTTTAGAGCTAGGGGCCAAGACAAAAAAGGATGATAGATTAACATGTGAATGAACAAAAGGTAGCAGCTTTACAGACTTCTAGGATGGCAAGAATTACAGTACAGCCGCTTAGAGAGCCATCTTAGAGTCATAAACAACATCATTCGAGAACATTCACACTGTCCCAAATATTATTTTGTTCAAATAAGAGCAGCATTGCTTCCCTTAGATTTTGCCCTCCAAATTAGTGTAGTTATTTTATCAGTGAGTGATGTCTCCTGTTGCAGTGACTCAGCAGCCTGTTTCAGACAGGTCTGGACTCACTCTGTCAAGACATCTGGCCTCATGCAGTCTCCGGTTCAAAAGCTGTGCAGCCTCACCATTATCTGCTGTGCTCTCTACAGAATTTACCACATTTGGGTCAACAGAAGAACCTTTGTGCTGAGGCTAACAGAAGCGCAACAAATAAAGATTTCTCTGTAAAAAAGAATACGTGGAAATCTGTGAGCTAACATCACGGGATGATAGCTCTCACATGGTTTGTCCATGGATATTTTAAAACTCCATTAGGGGTAGAATATTGCCCACTACCTTAGTATGGCTATACGTTATGAAAATGGAGAGTTTTAGAAGAAATGCCATTCGTTTCCTTAAGGATGAGTGCTACAAAAACACACTAAATAAACAAAACTTTACTGATTTCTTAGGTGGCCCACTCCTATGCAAAAAAAAGTCCCCAAATCCTCTAGACAAAGTGTTAACATCCAGTTTCCTATAGCTTATGGTAAAAATATCAGAAGATTCATAGAAATAATGGAAATCCTGCATGTACTGTTTGAAAAAGCCAGCCTATCCTCCTGCGTGCCCTGGCAATGAGGAAAAGTCCCATAACCCAACATTAACATCAAAAGAGAGTTTGCCTTTTAAGCTGGTTGTGCAAAGGCTCTCCAGAGACTCCAGAGGTCCAAAGGCTAGGTTCCAGCTAGAAAGTCTCTGACATAAATCTTAAGAACTATTGACTTTGCAAGTTACTAGTTACTTAGTAGTCAAGTATATGTTTCTCGACATAGACTGAGAAAGAAGTCGCCACATGCCATAGCAAGCCAAAGGAAAGAGATCCCTTCTAACATCCAGATGCTCTTTTCTGTCTGCCAAGCACCATCTATATCTCCAATAAGAAAAAAGAGGAAATACTGAATCTATCTACATAGTTTATATTTATATTTAGGATTGTTTTTCCACTGACATTTGTTAGCTTACTTGAATATATATGCTTGGTTATACACATGAACAGCTTTCATCAGTTATGCTTTTCATTGACTCTACATGATAACAATGCAATTTAACTAAGCTTTGCAGGACAAGGACTAAGAACATACTCAGATTTGGCCTTTGATGCATACAACTTCAGTATATTTCCATCATGGCCTATACTTATTTTTATAGCTACTGCTCAGTTTGATGTGACTGAGAGAGTTTAAGCGTTTGAAAGTCTATTTGGTTTACCAGCCACTTTATCACTTTGATATTTTCATCTTAATATCTTAACATCCTCACCACTACTTTTTCTCTTCACATTTTTCCACTCACACTCTTAACTTTCTGTAGCATTCAACCATGATTCCTTCTTTTCATGAGCTACTTCTGTGCATCAGCCAGTCAGATTGCATTGTCCCCTGTTGGCCATGCTGATGGAAATGTTTCAAAACATTAATATGCTCAAGAAGAAAGATAAGAGTACACCTTTCTGCAAACAATAACCTTCAATTCTTTTTAAATTAACGCTATCAGTTTTTTAAAAATGGAAGAACATATGTTTTTAAAACTTTTTTCTTTGATATTTATTGATCTAGTTTGACAAGCAGCATGTGTAGCTTGGAAGAAAGTGAAGAAAAATAAGGGGGGAAGCTGGAACTGGCAGTTGCAAGCCACCAGAAAAGCTGAGAGAAATTTTCTTCTCTATCTCAAGGGAGAACAGTAGCCTTTGGATACAAATTAAACATAAACACTACAAGGGAGTTTATATAAACAAGAGTCCTGGAATTGCACAAAGCATACTGAGGGACCGCCTTCCCCCACTACCAGATGGGGAAACGAAAGACCTGATGTGCCCTTTTATACTGGTGTCGTAAGAGGACACATATCTGGCCCCAAAAGACATTTTCCTTTTGTATTTCCAAAGTTCAGTAATACAAGAAGACTGTGTCCCACAACGGGAAAAGGCAGCGTCCACCTTAAACAATCCCGAGAACTAGCTCTTGGCAACCTGATAGCTTAAAGTTATGTATATAATTTTCTTCTGTGGCTTTACTTCTTGAAAAGTGACAAAGGATTTTTCCAGGTTTTCTGCTTAATGAGTAAAATATCGCTCATATTTCTGGAGTCAACACTGTGAATCTAGCCAAAACTGAAATTCCCTCTGTTGAAAGCTAATACAGAAAGGGTAGTGGTCAACTTTAGTACCATTCCCCAGCTGTCATAACTTATTAAGACTTTATTTTGCTGCCACTCCACAATATGTCCAGTCCTGATTACCTACAGCATCGCGAGTCTTCTAATCCAATGTCTCACCTAGCTTGAAGCCAGACCAGGTTCAGAGGGATTGGTTTCACCTATTGCTATAAATATTGCTCATTTTTAATTTACACTCCAGCTGAATGATAGCTACCCCATACTTGTGAGCTTGCTGAAAAGAATTCACCTCTACCTTTTTTTGTACTCATTTAAGGACTCTCCCCACCCTTGGATCTCTTGGATTACAAAAACATTTGAGAAGTTGATACAGCCTCCTTCAATGATTAAAGATGAACATGGGCAAACTGAGAGGGTCTGCCTATATTTTTCTTGTTTATGAGAGCCTGAGCTACTGGCATATATTTCACTGAAGCTCTAATGCTATTACTGCCTTACACAGGCTGTTTATATTTGCTCATTAATGAAACAGTATCATGACTGAACGTGTGGCAGCCACAGTAATTAGCAAAGCCTCTCCTTCCATTCTTCAAAATGTCGTCAAAACACTTGTCAGGAAACAAACTCATTTTCCGTCTCTACTGCCATTTACAGGGTTTCAGGCACTGATGATAGCTTGTCTGCTTAGTTTAAAAGAGCTCTTGATATAACAGAACCTGACACTGTTTACTTCAGCCTATTATGCCTGCTGCATTCACTGAATGCTTCAGTGGAAAAGAAAAATCGAAAGAAAGCTATTCATTGTAATGCCAGCTGCTTTTTAAAAAAAGGAAATCAATTTTTGCTTGAGCTCAGAATGTACTCAGCAGGCCCAGAGTGACCCCCACTCCTGATGTCAACAACAAAAGAATCTGCCTGCATTTTCCCCAACAATCACAAAACAGCTCAAGAACATTGAAAATCCAAGATTAGTTTCATTTTAGTTTATGTTCAATGTGGTATCCACTAATACAGAGACTGTCACAAAACAGAATGACTGCAATGTCACAGGTTACACATAGAAACGTGCCGAGAAACACAGCGCTTTTTCAACATAATGTCTCATTAAAAATTTCTTGGTAGGACCATTTTATGGCTGAAATAATTAGTTATGTTTGGTATTTATAGCTGGTATCACGATGACTTTCTGTACTACTAATTAATTATTTTATGGACAGCTTGTTTCAAATGCAATTATCTAGGTATGGCAATGATCATAATATTTTACGTATTCATGACAACACTCTGTCTATGTCATTCAAAACTCGTTGGTATACTGAATGTCAAACTCATTGAATGTCTTTCGCTTAATATTAATGTTCATATAAATTTGTTTGCATAGCATACATGAAATTGCATGAGCCTAATCATTAAAATAACAACAGTAATTATTAGTATTCCAGTAGCATTGCCATGGATAGATCAAAATTGGGGTTTTATTGTGCTAGGCTCTGTACAAATGCAGATTACAAAAGTAGTCTTTGTACTAGAGCCCTTACGCTAGATAGCTAGGAGTCAGCAAAATAGACAAGGCTTTTGGATCCATAAGCAGCATACTAGGCACCTCAGTTTTATGGCACTGAATAAACTCATAAGGATTTTTATATAGTAATGAATCCCCTGCCACTAAGCACCTTAAATTCTCCATTCTTGTTGTGTGTTTCTGGCTAAATTAGAAAGATCTCCAAACAATTTGAACTCTAGTGAACGTAGCACAGAAACAAGAGAGAGAAAAAATATAAACAACCCAATTTTTCCCTCTTATTTAACTCACACAGGAGTTTTTCATATTCAGAAAATAATCACTTTGTATCTTTAAACATTATGCAGCATATGTAGTGATTCAAGGGGGTTCATCAAGGCACAGAGTATATGCTGACTTCCACGTTGAACACGAGTGCTGATAAATTTCATTTTGTAATAGTGCTTGCATTACTCCCTTTGGGTGGGATTCTCACCTTTAGAGACCTACAGCCTACATTTGTCTAAGTCACTCTGTGCTCCCTTACTGTCAGTTGAGAGAAGCAGATTAGATACATCACACCCTAAAAGCAGCTATTTTAGATGTCTGCTTTAGGTTAAGATGAATAGTACTCTAAAAGTGCCTATTTTTCTACATTAACGATAAAGTTAGCTGGAATGAAGGTTCTTCCCACCTTTGTGTTTTCACAGAACTTTGGTTTGTTTTCTCTGGTTCAATTATTCACCTAATTTAAAATAGAAATCACTTTGGCTAAATGTATATAATTTTTAGAGTTGGACTGAATATTTCTGTCCATACACTTTCTTCCTAATGAAAAATAGCTGTTTAACTTCGGAAAGTTAAGCTTTTGACCTCTAGGTTAAAAAGTTTAATAGCTTTTCAACTTAATGTTCACCTTAGGTGAAAAAATTCCTCAAATATTTGGGTATTCAGGTTTCCTTATCTTTTCTGTCTCTCTCTGCCTTTGTTACATGGCTGAAAAACAGAGAGATATCAGCATCAAGGGCCAAAATCCAAAGACTGGCGAAAAATGGTTTTGATTTTCTTTTTGTCAAAGACTAACAAAAGTACCCATGAAAATTCACTTTGTTTATGAGTCTATTTTCTCCTCCCTTTCTCCATCATAAACACACAGCTTTCCTAGAACAGCTCTAATGATTAGAATGTATTTTGTTAATACAAATCATAGCCCAGAGAGTCCTGTGAGGGTTGGAGATCTCTTTTGTTCAAGCCAGATTCTCTCTTTTCACTCAGAGGAGAATTAGGAGAACGGGATCAAGAGATTTTAGATCCTCTGGAATCCAGAAATAAGAATTTGAAGAGTAAGTAGGCAGGAAGAAGAACTGAAGAAGTCAAAAAAAAAAAATCAGAGCAAAAGAAGTGCATGAGCATAATGCATGGGCAGGATCCTCGCTGGGTTGAAAAGCGATAAGATATCTGAGGGGGATTCACAACTCAATTTCCTGACTGTCCATTACCAGCAGATCCTTTACTATACAGTATTGGGAGTGGTACGAAATACTTAGGAAGAGATACCGTTCAACACCGTATCATGAGCAAGACTCAATTCCAAATTATTTACAGCATTAATGTCCTAAGAGACTAGTAACAGCATGCAGAATCCTGAGAATGTTTTCTCACTTAGTTTGTAGACAAGACAAACAACATCTGTGCCCAGCTGTCCTCAAAGCTCTCTTCCTATTTATGCATTTTAAGTTACAACTGTTTGGCCATCTTCCACAGTTTCTCCCACAAAGTGTTTCAGAAAGCTGGTTGAGGAACTGGAAGGGGTTATTTAGTGAGGATGCCAGACATCTGCCTGGGTTTTCTGGTTGTGCCTGGACATTTTAACCTTATTATTGCGCTCTCACTTTCACAAGGCAAGGAGTTTTAGTTTTTGCATATCTGTTAATCTAGTGGGAAAAGACTCAGTTTACCTAAAGAGGAAATTACCCCAAAAGAAAACATGAGCAAAGGAAAGAAAAGAAGGTAACGAAACCCTACTAGGTTCTGCAGTAGGTATTTCTCAGGATGCTTCCTAACCCATTCGTCCATAAATCCACAAATCACTGCCATCACGTTTGATCAAATAGCTGAAAACAGAAATTACTGCCCCTAAAATTCTCAGCTACTGAGAGATCTGTAGGAGGTACAGATTAATTCCTTTCTCATCTATCGGTAAATAGTCAAGCATATTTAGAAAGTCATCCGATCAGCCTCTGCAGAATGCACTGGTGCCTAACAAGGACACAACCTTCCGTAGGCCTGGGCTGTACAGGCTACACTGATTTTCAGTTAGCTACTGAGTGCTTTTACAGGTACCCATTTTAATTGTTTCATGAAGTTGGGTTCCGCCTGTGAGATTGACTGTCAGTTAAGAAGTCACCGGAGCTGAGTTACTCTAGAGTACTCAGGCTGGCAATCCTTGGACATTTACGGTGGGTAGGGAAAACTTGTCAAAATAGGATGCCAGCACTTCTGAATTTCTCTTTCCCTACTAGTTCAGTAGGCATCAAAATATTGACAACCAACAGAGTTCAGTAAAGTTTTGCAGACAAAACTGGGAGAGTAGAAGGGAAGAGTGAAATTTTTGGTGACGATTTCGGCATTTTTTTTTTGTCCAGTTCTACCTTTTTGCTATTTTACAGTAACATTTGAGATTTATTTTCTTCCTAGAGGTGTTAACAGTTCTGGAAAAAAAACAATTTAAACCATATGATCATTTAAGAACAACTTGCCTTAGAATATTAATTTGTCCAAATGCTTTTGAAACATTGCAGACCATTACCGGGGGAGAGGAGTTCTACAGCATAATTACATACTGTGTGGGGAACCACTTCCTCTGGTTTGTCTGGAACCTGATATTTTTCTTTGATGCCTATCGGTAAGAAACAGAAACTATTCATTTCCTATTCAACTGCTTTATGCTACTCATAATTTAATAAATCTCTACCATTTTCCAGCTTCCTGGCCCCATTTGTCCCTTTTTCAGGCTAGAGACCTGTGTAATCTATTTCTCACGTAGGAAAAGTTTCATACCTTTGCTCGTTCTTTACTCAGTCTAGTCACACCAAACAGCTGCCACTCAGAGTGTGGATACTGATGCTGTATTCTCATAGCTGACCACTCTCCTTGTACATTGGGAAAGAGCAGCTCTGTAAGAACAAGCAGCCAAGATTTCTGAGGAACATTAGAGGGGAAAAAGCCAGAGGAAGAGTGTTTCTAGGCCAGGTGTGCCAGTTATTTTTAACTGCAACCGGAAGAAAAGAAGAAAATATACAACCAGAAGAGAAGAGGAGAGTAAAGGGAAATGAGAAAGCCTTACATGAAACAAATGATTAGCTGGTTAGAAATCATAACTCTGCTATAAGTTACTGTTACTAATTTGAGCTTCAGAATGTGATGGATAATAGCAATATACATTTCTGTAGCATTTTCCTCCTGAAACTCTTCAGGTGTTTTAAAACAACAGTAAAATAAGTGATGATTACCTGTTCTATGAGATATAGTCTCACCCATCTTTTGCAGATGACAAACAAGGACAATTGTAGATTTTCCTGATCTCTATTTGATAAACTTAAATCTAGGTATTTCTCATTGTGATCAATGGAAAAAGATGAGATCCTCTTTCGTGTAATTGAGAGAAGCTAAATGCAGTTCTTGCTCCAAATTGCTCTCACATGCAACCTGGCTTCTCAGTCAATCCTACGGGGAGCCTCAACCCTCCTTAAGGGAGCCTAATGAGATTAGTCCTAAAATTAGATGTCTAGAAAAGCAGGTAAATATTCTCCAAACCATTCTTGCATGCAGTTATAGACAAGTCTGTGAAATAAACAGCCACAGAATGAATACAGTCATTAGACTAAAGTCTCAGCACAGTGAAAATGCTGCCATTTATTATTATCTATAATATAGTGAGCGATGCTTTCCATAAAGCACATATGGTATGTTTTATTCAGACAGCTATGACTTTATTCACTAGAGTTTTGTGCATAAACGGGTAGGAACATGCAAGTGCAGCTACACAATTACATGCATCTTTGAAAAAAATGACCAAATATTTCTTTCACACAGTGAAAGTAAAATGCGTTCACATTGTGAATGCAAAATACATTCTGTCTACTTTTAGTCCACTCTTCACCTGGACACTTACACAAATGATAGCTGTCTTACCAAAATTGCAGTTCTGCTTACCTATATGTACATGCTTGTTCTCCAGCTGCAAGCAAAACACCAGAGCATCTGAAGCCTTGACCAAATTCTAGATGTTATGACATCTGTTTGCATGCCTATCACCAGAATAAATACTTCTTTTGAAAGGCAGCTTTCCACACAGTAGAAAATCCTTTGAGTTTCTATCTTTATAGATCATGATTGTTGTGCTATAGCAGACATGTTGTTAAAATTTTTGAAATTTAGATTTATGTCCATATGTACAAAACATGGTATGGGTACTGTGCACTGCTCTCAGTTGAAGAAGACAACTCATTTTTTATTGTCTTTGGTTAGAGCTGCTGGGTAAATAGACGTGGTGTTGCCTGGAGAATAATGCAGACCACCTGTGAGAAGCTTTGCATTTCTTCAGGCAAAAGCAGAGCTAAATTTATTTTTAGTTTCAGGATATCCATAAGTCAAGTGGTATGCGTACGTGTCTGCGCTAAATGAAAATTTTTTTTTACCATCTCACTTCTTGAATCTTTGTAGAAATTGCAAATTATCTCTGGTTGATACGTCTGTGGAAGTCTTGTGCAAAGATTTGACAGTCTTACATAGTTGTCAGTGCCTAGGAAGAAAATATTTAGTATAGCTCACATCCTGTAGTTATACCCATCTGGATATTAATCATTACGATGACTGCACTGATAATTCAGTATCACTGCTTTGAACGTGGAACCATCACAGCTAGGAAACCTAAGGACTAACAGGACAAATTAGCAGTTACAGTTCGCCCGCACAGTCCCTCACTTAGCTTTGGAGTAGCTATGTCTTTGTTTTCATATTCTTTTCCAGAAATGGAAGAAGATCTGCGAGTGTTTTCTATCAATTCCACAGTCTCTCTTCCGTTGTATTTTTCACTATGGAAGTGAATTTTCTGTCAGTAGGTAAGACATCTCTAGAAGAAAAAACAACACGTCCTTTACTTATCATGACTGCAAGAAATCAGTGTATCCTATATTTTCAATCTTAGGATGTTAACATTTAAATGAAGGATTTCAAAATATTTTCTAATACGCAGGTTCTTATTCCTTCTGTTTTAGCACTGATAAGAGTCTGCCAGATGAAACAGTAATAAACACAAACATCAGTGAGATTTAGGAAGACGAGTCTGTTTAGAGTCACATTTATACTTGCATCTAAAGGTCTGCATGACAGTTTTTGTAGTTTCAATTCTTGTATGCTCAGATGGAAAAAATTACAAGGCAGAAATTTAGCAGTACCTTAGCTACGAAGAGAAGAAATATTTTAGACATTTTTCAAGTTGTTTTTCAATTTCTTTCTTCATGTGGACGCTCTTTTCTTAGAAATTGTAGGCGTGAACCAGACAGACATTTTCAGAGCCGTTTTAGAACAAACTGCAGAAATGATTCACCTTTTTGTTCGGTTAATGGTTGGTGGGTTTATTTGGTTAATGATTGGTAATGCTTGGCTTTGTCTGGTTCACTCTGTTTGGTTTGGTTGCTGAATCAGCTCAGGGTAGGTTGAGGGCTCTGGAGCTGGCAATAGGGAAGCATCAGAGCCCATGGCTGGGAGGGGGAGCAGGAAGACACAGACTCTTCTCCCTGCCAGGAGAGCTGCCAGGAGCTGCAAGATTATATCAAGCCATACTGCTTACTTTTACCCAGAGGTGCTTGAATTTCCCTTGCAGAAGTGCTATCAGAGTGTGTCAGCAACGAGGCAGGCCGATTTGACATGGGGAAACATTTAACTTCTCTGCAAGTGTAAGTGGGACCTGCTCATGCTTGGCACTATTTCAGAGACTGTGGCGGAACCACACTTCAAGATACATTAGAAGTCAGTGTGGAGGGGTTGTACTACTACTGTCTTTCTACGCAAAGGCAGATGACTTCTGTTTCTAGGAGCTCCAAAATGGCCTTTCTTCCCTCATAAAATAGGAAGACCAAAAAAGCCTTAATCACTGTAGCTAACACTTGGTGCTAGAAAAAGAAACGTCTTTAAACACAATCATAAATTTTCATGGAAGTAGAAAATGTCATCTTTAAGAGGGGAAAGTAATTCAAATATTTAAAATAAAAGGCAAGGAGATAGTGTAAGTGGCAATAAGAAAAAGGAGAAACTGGAAGAAATAGAAGTGGACCTTACTGTTTTAAAGGTGTTCCCACCAGTTTGGCTCACCAGAGGAACTCAGCTGCTCTTTCCTAAGGATTAGGCAGAACATTAGGAGATAGAAAACACTGTTAGGGATGTATCTCTTATCTTGTAGCTCCTCAGGGTAAAAACAGTTTTGCAGAATGCTATAAAAAAAATGTTTGTTTTGATCCAAGAATTTTCTTATTATTCACTACAATAAAAACCTGAACCTTAATAAGATTCACTTGGCATTGATGTGAATGTCATTTGACTGCAGAAATCCCATGCAGCACTAACCATCAATACACACTTTAACATCCGAAACGTGCAGGACGAGTCTTGCATCTTCTGGAATAAACTGATATTTATTTCAGCCAAGGACATAACACTTTACCCGCAGGACTTTTTTTTTGTTTTTTGTTTTTAACTCATATAGTTCGGTTAAACAGGTTAGGGATTGGAGGAAACAGACCAGCCACATTTTTAATGCTCACTGTTTTGCTCTCCTGAATGAGTTTGCAAACCATACTTCTGAGCACCGTTTACATTTTTAATAAATATTATAGTAGACATATTACTCGATTTGCTTTATGATATCCCAGTAGGCCAAATACTCCAATGTGTACCCTACTACAGCAGATGAGAAAAACCTCAGGAGCGATCAACCCAGTGGAAGTTGTTCTGTACTTAACTCACTGCCTGAACAAGACTAACAGATTCTGTAAATAGTTGTAATTCACTGAGATATCAGTGATTAAGCATCCAAACTATCCATTCTAGTTACGCTACGTAAAAACTTAGTATATGGATCCTGATGTTGATGAAGACAATGACGAACCTTTTTGTTTTTACTTTAAATGGTATCAGAATATGATCTTATTCATGGTCCACATTTGGGTGCGACCTACGAGTATCATTCCAGAAGATGTTTTAAAATGTCCTGAGAGTTAAATTGATTTCCTTCCTAGTCAGGGTAGATATCCTGTCCCCTTTGAGGCAGCTGTATTGAGAAGACAAAGGAAGATGCAGTTTCTCTTGTGCTTTTCAATACGCTTTGCAAGATACCTATTCAGGACTCAAGGAATTATTACACAGGAGACTTTACATATTAAGACCTCTAAATTTTGCTACTGTCAGCTGCTTACTAAAGAGCATGACTAATTCCTAGATATAATACTGAATGAAGCAGAAGGAAGGTACATGCACCTTAATTCTCCCTGTGGGTTTATTGCTTAATACTAACTCTAGGTTTAGGTAGGCCTAAGTGTAGTATCTAACATAAGGTAATACAGGAAGTAGCATAAAATTACTAAGAGAGATAGAATAAGGTATGACTACTAGTTTAGTGTATACAAGAAACTACACAGACAGCTTTTCTCTAACCAGATGTAGTTAGACTGATAATGCATTAAACACCTAGAAGCGCTGCAGGTGAAACGCAGATAAGTTAGTGCTTTTCCCAGGCAAAAAGTCAGAGCAACCGGGACAATAAAAAACTAGTGTGTAGACACAATTTTTACCTCATTCAGATTCAGCTAAATACTATTATCATAACCAATTACCTCATAAAGATAATTTTATACTAGGACCAAGATAATAAAAGAAGGGTCTGGCACAGGAAACAGTGTTTCTCTTGCCCTGAACCTGCATTCAGAATATTGATATTTGGTTGGTGAAAGTTGCATATGTTCCTTTCCCGTCAGTGATGCTCCACAGCTCTTTGTAAATACAAAATTCAAAAATAAAGCTATTATGTTTCTTTCTTTAAGCTGACGTAAAAGACTGATCCTGGGGTGACAAATATCTTGTTGAATATTTCTACGAAATAAGCTTAAACAAATATGAAATAATAGCGACATTTTCTTATTTTATAATTACTTATAGTGTTTCATCAGTCTCACTGCTCTTTGCATTAGACTTACGTTCTTTTCAGCTTTTAGTCTCTAGAACAGTATTCCCAGCACTTTTCAACTCCCTTTTTCAAGTCTTACTGCAATTAAACCTTCTCCTTAGATCACTGAAGTTTCAGATCCAAGATCACATCAAATTAGACTCTAGGATGGGATATCTCACAAACTTTGAAAAATCCTTCTATGTGCATATTAGGTTCCTGTCTAAAAGACCAGCACAGGCACATATATCAGACTATTAGATCTAACAAAATCACTTTTGGCATCAAATAATTATCTCCTACGACTGGAAAAATTGGTAGAATTCTAGATTCTAGGTTAGTAATCTGTGTGGTGGGCTGTGACTTCTGTAGCATGGTAATGCTAGTGCTGCCTTCCCTAACAGCGATGATCTTTTCTCAGTGTTAACTGAGGTGAAACAGAGAGTAAACTTGTCTTAACCACAGTTTTATGAAAAGATTCGTTAAAAATGTGTGCACATTTAAACTTTCAGATTTGCTATAATGTTGCTTTTGATAATGTCTACTGTTCATGGACTAAATCTCCTTTGTTCCTCATCTCCATTGAAGACAATCCTTAGTCAGTTTACTCCAGCACTTGCATTTTATAGGGAATTTGTCTGTATTTTGCAGACAGCTCTGGCCCAGAGATGATCTCTTCAGACTTTTCATGGAGCAGACGGAGCCACTGTTTAACTGGCAACGAAAGTGAAGAGCGAAGGTGGAAACTCCTGCTCCTTTGTAACGCAGGAGTTTGTGCTGCACAGGTAACTCCCAACATCACGTGGGAAAAAATGGGAGAGGACTTGGTCTGCTTGGTAAATCTGCATGTTCTTATGGCAAATTCCTGTTCTTGCTAAGTTCCTGGATTTAGGGGGCTGTGCTAATCTCCTGGCTCTGCCACAGGTATCCCGGCTGATCCAAGGCAAGTCAGGTGGGGTAGTCTAAAGTGTCACAAACAAGATTTTTTATTTTTATTTTTTTTTAAAAAGGCATGCAGCACTGAACATTAAGGATTTATGGTCAGAATTTTGGAAGGAGAAAAATGCTGCTTTGTGTTCCTTTAAACAACGTAATTTGTTGTCTAAACAGCTCCTGAGCTATTTGGAAAATCAGTAGTACTGGGCTCTTTGCTTTTCAGCTCCTCATTAGTAGAAATGGATATGCAATGGTTCTTTGTCTCACTGAGGGAGCCAGGAGAATACATTTGTAAATATATGAGGACCTCAGATGTCCAAGAGAAAGTCAAGTTTTATTGCAGAAACAGGGCAATAAATTGTTCCATTTCTGGCAAACTCCAAGGCTCTGCTTCATTCAAAAGTTTACATTAACATCAAGCCACACTGCCTTTCTCCAGTGCTTTCTCCTGAATTCCTGAGGCATTGCACTTCATACCTCTTTTATGAGGCTGCATTTCCAAAACACAGAGTGCTTTCCTGCCGTAACTGGTCCAATAACCAGCATAAATTTCTCACCATGCACTAAAAGGTGTTGAATTCTTCTTCTGCAGCACTGATCAGACTTGGTTCTAACTGAAATTAAAGGAACGTGAGAGGATCCATCAAAAATCATTAGCCTGCTCCATAAATGATTAAAAATAAATGTTGAAGTCCTGTTTGGCAACTCAGGAAGAGAGTTAGGAAAAATTTGGTTGACAATTTTAATCCTCTGTCCTGCAGGAAAATCCACAGGCATGCCAGTCTGCACCTCTGTAGTATTTCACTGAAATAAATGGCTTTCTATAGAGTTACAGGCCTTGGTACCAAAGGATTTCAATGCACGACAAGAATGAAAGAAGGCAAATATAAACGTATAAGGAAAAAAAACAGAAGCTCAACGTGTATTGTGTCGCTGGAGAAAAATCACCTTGTGGTTTGGCAATTTATATTAATTTCTCCCTCCCAGACTTGTGTCAGCTCCTCTTGAATGTGTGCATGTGCTGTATAGGCATTTTATTCCATTTATTTCTAATAAAAAGCTTGGGCTAAGGTTGACTAAGGTACACTAGTAGACATCTAAATTGAACTTTGCTGAAACCATCAGGTTTACTCTGGATTTACACCACTGCAAGTGAGATCAGAACATGGCCCCTTGACCCTAATCTTGTGAAAGCATTTGCTTTGACAAGTGACAGTTTGATGGAAAATTAGTCCTCTTAGATTTACTGAAAGGAAGTATTATCATCACAATATATCTGAATCCACTTATTCTTAGAAAGGCGAAGATTTTAAGACATTTTTTAAAGTCCAAAACGTTCCCAAGCCTCATCAGAGGCTACAGTCTCTGAGAAACAGCTTTACACTCTAAATCAAGTAGAGACCATGCCCTTATCAACCCTTTTCTGTTCAAATGCGTCAAGAAATGAAAGAATTGTCTGGGTTTGTTCTAGGAAACGGGATCTAACAATTTGTTTCTGAGACACTACCAAGTTACACTTTCTGAAAGGCTTTCTATATGGGGTATTCCAGCACTGACCTAAAAGCTCCTTTTTTTAAAACTCCTTACTCCTCAGGGCAGGCAAGAGGGGCCCATTTCTGAGACCACATATTGAATTCATTTCAGCAGTCATTCCAGTAAATATTTCACATAAAACATCCCAGTGAAGATGATGAAATGGTCCCATATAAAAGAGATCCTGAAGCAGCAATAACAGACCATTAGGTACCAATGACACGGACAAGGAGATAACACGGACATGAAGAACAACAAACAATCAGACAAACCTTGCTTTTTGATCTGTGCTGCAGTGGTCACAATTCTGTGTTGAAATGTAGGGACAAATCTGCATCTATTGCCATCCGCGCAAAGTTAGAGTCAAACTAAAAATGAATTTGTTTTGGAGTAGGTTATGAAAAGACTTAACTTTTTTTTTTTTGGCTTTGGCTACAAGCTTTTCAGCAGTTGCAGCCACATACTTATTTCACTGTACCAAGCAAAGTATATATTCTAGTAAATACTCTGTTATGTTTAACTGCCCACCTTATCGTAGAACATTCAGTGAAATATCACATGATATTTTTTTCCAAAATATCAAGACTGGATGTAGGTTCATAAAAACTTGATATTTTCACTAAAAAAAAACCCCACAATAACTGGCCATTTTAGATACCAGTTATTATTACAGTAAAGAACAATTTAAGGAATAAACCGCACTGTTGAGGATGAAGATTGAAACAAGGTGCTGCTATTTGCTTTATGTTTTCACCTCATATAAACAAAGAAGGTGCACAGAATCCAGAGACTGGTAGTATATGATACCCCCAGGGTCCCAGTACAAGATAGCTCACGGATAACGACTGCTCTTGCCCAAATGCCTGCTACGGGAACGGCACCTCAACATATGCCCAGGCAAGAAAAACACACTACACATCATAAGGTAAACACCGCTCCTGAGTGGAAGTAACTCACTTCTTAAATGCTGCAGAGGAGTCGATAAGCATGCCTTCAAAAATCAAAAACCATGAACGCATATACGTTGCGATATGGCAGAATATAATACAGAATGCTCTTGTGTCTAAGAGAGAGCATCCTTGCTTAGCTTTGCATTGATATAATTAGCACTAAATTAGCGGCACAGTAAGAAAACTTTCACAGTAAGCAGCTTTTACAATTTTTGGAAAATTCATCAGCTCATATATAAATAGTACCTGTGAATTTTTAACTCTCAAAAATGTTTCAAATAGCCTTTCAAATTTCAGTACCAAGATGCCTGACACAAAAAAAGAGTAGGACGATGGTATTTCTAGCATTTTCAAACTGAGGACCTGAGAACATTCAACGAACTAGCACCGAGCCTAATAATTTCCTTGTGAGGTAAAGGCATCATTAAAAGGTGGGGTGGCTGCCACATTTCCTGCTTCGTGGGAAATTCTGTGATCCCTCCTCCAGCCCCAATCAAAAGTAGAACAGAAAAAATAAAAACACAAATGACCCACTATGACATCTCAGAAGTTGTTTCTATAAAAGTGAAATAATCTTTTCAGAGCTTCACTGCTTAAAATAAAAAGGCTTAATTGTTTTTAAAAAAGGAGATAGATTAAAAGAATACACGAACTTCAAACATCAGAAATCAAGAAAAATCAAGAACATTACATATTAAAAGCGAAAGCAGTTTTTTCCATCAAACAGCTTCAGAACTACCTGAAAATATATTCTAATCATCTGTAATTATTACACTGACTGATTATTTCCTGGACAGTAAAAACAAGGTGCCTGGACTAATCCTTTCTCCACCACCTCCATTTTTCTCCAGCTTGTAGCTTTCACCTGCTAATGCGGCCAAACTTTGCCAAGAAAAAGGTCACCAGAATAATTTAACTTTAACTCGATATCCAGCAAACAAATGCAGGGAAAAAAAAAAAAAGTATAATGTGGACAATCTACTACAGTTTGTTTTGCTAGCCCAAAATAAACCCTGATTAACAACAACAAACCGGTTTTAACTATTTTTCTTTTGTGCTTTAAAAAGATGAAGAATCAGCGTAGCTGGTGCATGTGTGCCCGCACACCCAGGAGGCGGGCTGGTGTTGCTTTTTACTAACCAAAGAGATTCTTCCTTTGCTAAACATCTTTTCCTCCTGTTTGTTCAATACTGAGAGGTCATAATCCCTAGTGGCCTTATATATAATCTGTTGCTATGGGAATGATCGTGGTGTTACAAAGGGAGGATTATGACCTTCCACTATATAAAAATGTTAGGTTTCCATTACCTTTTTGAATAGCACTGAGGCATTTTCATTTCAGTGCTGGAGTTATCTTTCCTAAATGGATGTAGGGCTAACTATCCATGTAGGTGATAAGTGTTATCCCTAGTCATTACCGATTGTGCCAATGCTTTGATTCCCAAAAGATAATGAATAACTTAATAAAGAACTGTCAATGGAAGAACTGAAGCCTTTAGCCAAGCACTGAAAGGCTTTCACCGCTTAAAAAGGATTTATCAGTACACGATACAGGTTGAAGAATTACCACCAAATGCTGTCAAAAATCATATAAAACAGAGCCAGAGAAAAACAAGAACGAGTGGTACACGATTTTTAATTAATGCAAATTTTCACGTTGCTCCATTTTCTTTCATTATATGTTTTAGGATTAAAGAAAGAAACAAGTCATCACTTGACTGCCTATTGCAAGACATCTCTGGCCTTGACTGATAATAAAAAGGACTGAATGGTATGAAGCCTAAGGAACAAGGCTCAATCACTCCCAGCAATTACTGTGTCTTATTGATAACTTGCAGCTCTATCCTGCAAATGCCATCTCTGGAACAAAGCCTGTCACAGATCAGACTGAATCCATTAAAAAGCTTTGATTAACATGTCCCTGGGGTGTGCTGGGGAAACTTTTTACGCCAAATGACAGCCTATTGCTACTGCTTCTGAATTGTCCTCCTGAAATGCTCTTGTGTTTTAATCTAGTGCACAGTTTAAATTAAAAAACGGCAATGACTTTGTGTGACCTAAATACGAGCCGCTTTTATTCATTGCGGGATTTATCAACTGCTTGCAGATTAAGTGTTCAGAGAAGCAACAATTAACCTTACTGTGTGTTAGCTAATATTAATTATATATCTCCCGTGCTTTCTGGTGCTAGCGAACATGCGCCCAGAGGAAGGGTCATATTTAATGTGCTCTGTTTAGTGGACAAGGAGCTTTGTACTTGTCTTCCCTTGAAAACAAATTGTTTGTATTTGACAAGCATAACATCAACAATGTTGGCTTTCTTTAGCAGGAGCTGACATTGATGTGTAAATGGATTTCAGTCCTTTTAAGCAGACACACAAAAGCTCCATCTTTCTGGGCCTCAAATTTCAAGAGGGCGAGGAATTGCCCTCTACCCACCCAATCATTTTCCCATCATCCACTGGGAAAAAAAACAGCCCTTATCTATTGTGGATATTATTTTTCTTTGTTACCCTGCAGTCCCTTGTAAGACATATGCTGAATGGTATGTGTCAGGGCCAGCAGGGAATAATACATTAAGAACAAAAAATGGATTCCTTTATACTCCATTAAAATACACATTGAGAAACACCTGCAGGTATAAGAAGCGCTTGCCAGAAGCTTGTTTGACATGATGTGCTAGAATCTTTAAGAAGAGACATAAAATAAAAACCTGATCCTGCTCACAGTGAAGCCAGTGTTAAAACCACATTAAAACAATGTTAAAATAGAGCTAAATCCAGGAAGAAGCAAGTGCCACAATGTAGAGCCATTTGGCACAACAGTCATTTATTAGTAGTTACTCAAATTTCCCACGTGCTGAATCCTTAGTAAGGGCTAGCACTCCGAAGCAATCCTAGGACTCAGGTTCACCATGCCACTTTTCTGTCCCAGAGCAGAGTTTCTTGGGGAGCCTGGGACAGAGGATGGGACCAGCAATGGCAAGGCCTACCACAGCCCCCGGCGCTGCCTCCCAACACAGCTCATATCCGAGGGGGACGAGGGGATAAGGGAGGTAGGCAGCAGCACGGGGAGGACCGTGGCAGCTCTCTGCCGCTCAAAGCTCTCCTTGAGAAAGGGGAAAGTAGGGAGATGGGGAAGTGCACCGCTCTGGCACTTCTGAACATCCGCTACGACCTTCACAACTGCATTACGAAATGAAACGGGGCACAAAGTAGACCTGTTTGCCAGTAAGACACTGCTAACCGTACTGAGATCCTGGCAGAAAGCAACTAGGTGATTCTGCACTTGTACGAAAGCTAATGAGCAAGAGCCCTCTATGCAGCGTTCCCGCCTGAAAGCAATAGTGGGGAAATAATCACGCGCCTTGTCAGCAACCCTTCAGGTGGTGCTGGGGTAAAAGTTTTTTCATGGGAAGAACCGCCTTCTTCTGGGCTTGCGTTCCAACAACGGTAGTTCTCTACATCCCAAATTGCATTTATTTTTCTAAAATTAGGACAGCCAGTGCAAGGACTTAGCCACCTGCCTCTGGGTCTTCTATGAGTCTTGCCAAGTTTAAGGCTATGCAGTTCTAAAGGACGTGTGTGCAGATGCTGACTTTAAAAGTGTATTTACAATGTACAGCAGTTGACACCATAAATATAACAGAAGGCAGAGTAGCAACCTAAATGTTCAGCTACTGAGAAAAAGGTTGAATAAATATGCAGAGCTCTCAGCAAATAGATGCTATTGCTGTCACTGATTTGTGCTGTTCATATAAAATGATAGGACCATATACTTTAACACTCCTGACGATGTTATTTGTTGACTTTGTAGATTGACCACCTATGTCTGCTTGACAACAATTGACAAAAGCCTTTCTATACAGGGTAATTTGGCTACAAATGTGCTCTCAGCGCCTCTAGTACCTTCCCTTCAGCAGGTGTAGCGCTTTATTGCTTGATACTACTCTCCCTTTTAGAAGCCTGGCTCCAAGCCTCCTTTGTTTCAACCCAGATGCCAGCCTCTATTTAACTATTCATTAAAAAAAAGAAAGAAAAAAAATCCCCAACCATCTGGAGTAGAACTGATAGGGGAGGGGTCTCATTTTTGTACCTTTTTTAACAGTCTTAAAGGTGAAAGGATTTGTCAAAACCATTAATGACCTATCTTAGATCTAATAGACACTTCACATTCAAAAAGGCTTACTCAGAAGCAGATTCAAACAAAGGCAACAGAAGCAAGGAAGAACATGCACAAGAGGCAAAATGGATTGGGAAATATAAATCTACCCAATTATAATTCAAACAAAAACAAGTGAGAAACTGTACTCTGCTGAGGCACTATTGGCCAAGCATCTGGGCTTTGCATTCATGCATAATTAAGCTTTAGACAGCTGCAGGCTTCTCCAGTGCGACGGGGCACAGGATATCATAATACAAAGTAAGATGCATATCAGTGCCTAAAAATAGTTGTTTTTACAATCACATACAGCACTAAATAAAAAGAAATTAGCAAAAATTAAACAGTATCCAAGACATCAGTGAGCAGTGAGCCGGGTTTTGTGGAAAACAATGGCAAGAATCTGTTTTCCCTCCGCCCTCACTGTGTTGTATACACTTTTGTTTTACGTTTCCACAACATATTAAAACAAAGCAAGCAAGAAACATTAAGCAAGTTTCAGGACACTGTGTTTGCAATTAAAATGACATTTAAAAAATACGTACATATCCATTAGGGTATTGTGACATGCAGATGGTATCTTCCAAAAGAGAATAAATATTCAAGGAAGATAAAGTCTCTCAGTGGTATTTTTAACATGTGCTTTAAGCCCAACACTGTATTGCTTATAAAAGCTGAACCCTTTCTCCATTACAAATCACGTTTGGCATAAAGGCCGAGAAGGCGGCGTTTCGAGATGCCAACCTCTGGCAGCTCTCTGTTAATAGTTGCCCCAGCTGTGATGATCTCATAAAATACTGTCATGTGTAGAGAATCTGGCTATCTTTTTACTTTTATTTTCCTTTGAGGCTGCTTCAGTTGGGCAAGACTGCTACGCTGTGTCTGCTAATTGTGTTAAACCTCTGAAAAATATTATCTACTTTCTCAGTTGAGAGTAAACCTTTGCTACTATGGGACAGAGAAGATATGTTGCTTACCTAAAAGGAACAAATACACTCCATTTTACAGACTTGATATTTCTCTAAAGATATCATTTGTCTATTTGACATGGGATCAAAATTGCTTCTTGGAAATTTTTAATATGATTAATCACACATGAATGGGAAATGTAAAGTTGCAATTGCCTGGAGATAGCACTAGTACAAGTCAGTTAGCACTTACTTCACCCTTCTGAATGAAACAATGCAAATGCAAAACAAAGATGCACAGATCTACATGTCTATAGAAGGCAACAGGAACGGGTTTTGTTTGCTGTGCACAACAGCCTAAATAAAGGCTCTATTAATTGTGAGTGAAAAATAAGTGAAACTGAACAGAGGAGGACATAACCCTTACCTAAAAGGCGGTAAACCATTAGCACTGATACTGAATTTGGTACCTACAGAGACCTAGGTTACCATCAACGACAATGAGCTAGGATACTCTTTGGAAAATAAGCTTAATAACAGAGGAAAATTCACCATCTGTGTCTTAGATGCATGCTTCTGTAGATTTTAGCAGAGCCATGAAGCTGTGACGTCACTACTTGTTTTTCCCTGATATACAATTTATTGCATATTTAGGACAAAATATTATAATGATATGTTCTTTGCTTTCCAATTTAGCCTTCTTTTTTCCTCATTCTCACTAATGATGATCTATATAAGAGGCAAGCAATTAAAGAATAACCAAGGCAGCAACAGCAGCACAGGGTGAAGTTGAGGTTAATTGTATTTGCAAATGTGATAATTATTTTATCAGTTCTGCTGTGCTGGTCAGTCATAATTCCTCTTTGTTTCATCTTTGTCCTTTTTGTGCAAGATTTTCCAAAGTGCTCATTTTCTGGCTGAGTTTAACTGGCACTTCGGAATAGCCTGCATTTTTAAAGCCTTGAATATTTCAGGATCTTGGGTCCTGTTTCCTTGTGAAGCAAAAAGACCACAATTGCCAAAATAAGCTTTCGCAGAGAGTCATAGAATTAGAATGCTTTTGGAGTCAGCAGTTTTAATATAGCCTGGCTAAACTATTTGAACATTTGGACTCATTGCTTGGGTGTGAAAGTGGTGTTCACAGTGGTTTATATGTGTGTGCCTGTGATGGTTAGAGGAGAGAACTGACATATCTACTGTTTGTATGTAGTAGGAATCTTAAACCGTAGTAATGAATCATATAACTTGGCACAAGGGAAGTACTGCTCGGTTTTGATCTCCTATACTGATATAAATCTACAGAAACTTCACTGAAGTCATCTAGAATAACTACTGAAATCAATGAAATGATTCCAGATTCACATGCTTGCACCTGAGATGATAGATCTGCTTAACTTGTTCAAGTTGTCCCCCAGGCTCTTTTCAGCAGGGCTGCTAGACAGCAGCCAGCCCCACCTGTATCAGGGCATGGGGTTGTTCTGCCCTAGCTTTGTCCCTGCAGTACTCCATGAGGTTCCCGCTAGCTCATTTTTCCTGCCCAGCCAGGTTCCCTTGAGTGGCAACCCTGTCCTCCAGCATATCAGCTGCTCCTCCTGTCCACGACTTGGTGTCCTTCAAACTTGCGGAGGGTCCTTTTCATCCTACTGATTAAATACTTTCAGGCCCAGTTTTGACCCCAAAGCATGCTGCTCATAACTGGCCATAAGTTTCCTTTCAAACTGTAAACTACTACTATATGAGCCCAAACGTCCAGTCAGTTTTTTTGCTCACCTTCTGTTCCCAGTCACATTCTTGTCTTTCATGTCCATTATTTACCCAGAGACTGAAGTGAGGCTGAGCAGTCCATAGTTCTCCAAATCCTCCTCCTTGCCTCTTTTGAAGATGTGCAAAAATTTTGCCTTCTTCCAGTCGTTGAGGACCTCTCCCAATCTCCACGCCCTTTCAAAGATAATAGAGAACAAGCTCACAATGACATCAAACAGCTCTCCTTATACACCTCGACTGGCTGTGAGCTTCTTTATGTCCATATTACTTAAGCAGTCTCTAACTCTATTCTTGTCCTCTGTTGGTAGCATCTCTCTCCCCAAACTTTGCTAGCGGGTGCTGAGACCTGGGAGGCCTGAGAGCAGGCATTGCCAGTAAAGACTGAGGCAAAGGCAGCATTTCTTCTGCCTAAAAGAAGGCGTTTCTATAACATGAGCCAATGAAGGTGCAAAAATACAAGTTTCTTCATGGGTTCTTTTTACCGATTACCTAAACTAACCAGGGTGAAGGATGCAGGAAATATAATCAAGTCCATTATACAAGCATATTTAAAAGAAAATATTAGCAATCATCTCTTCTGTGGGAACTGGGTCCTGCTTTAGCAGGATACTTTACACAGATTAAGATAAATACGCAGATCAATAGTCCTCGTCTAAACTATAAGCCTGATGTTCCTTTGACTGTTATTTATTTCATCGCCTCCGCAGGCAGCAAAGCACAAGCAAGCAGGGCGCTACACTCGAACAGCCACCATAGCGAAGTACATCATCTAGGCATTTCCTGTTTTTTTCTTCATAGGACAAAGGTGACGAAATGCTATGCCACTGACTGAAGCAGATGCATCTACTGGAAAGGACTGGTCACCAGTGTCTGATTAACAATACTGCACAAGACCTGCAGGAAACTAGGCCTTTAACAGTATTACCTTCAAATGCACAGCCCAGTCAAGAACTATTCACCTCAGGTTATGATTAAATCCTCTAGAGCAAGTTAGAAATGAATTTATGAAACAATCTCTTTCTTAAGATATATAAACCCCTCCCCTTCCATAGTCAGGCAACTGAAACACAAAAGTATCGTGAACAAAAACAGAATCATATGGCCCAAAGGGTTTCCCTGGAGACTGGAAAAGCAGATGAATGAGAAAAGCACCAAGTGGCCGAACTGCATTTGCCTGCAGGTCTGGAAGAAATGGAGAAAGATGAGGAAAGCAAACACAGTGACAGAGGCATGGCCCTGAAAGCAAAAGTCCAGGAGATTCCTTTTGGACAGGATGTTGGCTGAATAAGGTTATATCCTGTTATTAGATTCCTCATGCATTAAAGGATACGAAACTAGATATTTTCTGTAAATAGACAAGATTACAACAACAACAACCAAAAAAAAAAAAAAAAAACTGTTGTCAGGTTTCCCTCTTACAGAAACAGGCTTCCAAGCTCAGACTTTGGTTAACCGCTCGGGTCAAAAAGATATAACAGAATACTGCAAATACAAAAAATGGAAAAAACCTCCTGTGCCTGTTTTCCTCTTTCCTTTCATTCGTGAGAGGAGAATAGACCCTTCTTTTGTTGGCTGTGAATACACTTAAACATTGTAACATAGATCAGTCATTATGAGTGTATATGTGTTTATATACGCATGAGAGAAGGACATTGTCTTTATATATTAGATGGTGAATAATTCATAACGATTATTGCTCAATACAATTATTTACAATTGTTTGTGCTTCTATTATTCAGGAAATCCATAAGCTGCAGATTGTTGGGGGATGGGAAGGCAACCTTTACTATTCTTATACTTTTCCTTACACATTTCCTGTTGAAACCAGCATACTGCTGGAGACAGCTACAAAAGGGCAGTTCAGATGCAATCCATTTCATTTGAAAGCATTTAACATCTGTAAGAATTATGAAACAAAGAAGCAAACTAAGTGGAAAACTAGGTTCTTTCTAGGAGTAGTTTAAATGAATTTTTACCCAGGCTATATGTTTTTCTTCATTTGCTGCCATACTGCAGAAAAATAGTGAAAAGATTTAAAACTATAATAATCAAAAAAATTGGGATAAGAACCATCTTGATCTAATTCAGCATCTCAGCAAGTTGAACTGATACAACCACTGAGTTCATTAGGAGAGATTAAAGAGTGAACACAAAGACGAAGGAAAGATACGATTTTAGTATGTTTGATCATATCACAGCTTTTAATAACTTCATAACGTAATCATGGAACCCTATCTGTTTTCCTCAAAAACCCAGAAGGTAATCTAAATCTTTTTGGATTCATTCCCATTTCCTGGATTACAGCATCATCTTGTGTGAGTTAATTTGATACACTGTGCTGAAATATGGCTGTTCGGGGATGGTACATGAAGACACAGTAGAGATGACGTGATTCCTCTCTCATTCAGAATTCCATATTTAAGAAATGTGTTTCTATCATACCTTAAGCTGTATTTCTGATATCAGGAATTGTAATCTTGGAGTTAAGCCAAAACTATACACTGTATGTTACAGATTAAAATAAATTCATAGGTACTTCCTCTTGTAATACCATTTCCACTTTAAAAAAAGCTTCAAAACCTATAACGAACAGGAGGTCATGTCCTAAGAGGAAAAGGGATTAGAATTGTAAGGATAACTTTCCCTAAACTTAAAAAAGGTACATAAAGATTAAACGGTAAATGACTGTACAAGTTTTTGGTCAGCTCAGTGTTACAGGTTTGTCACCGTGATGAAACTCCACAAGAACACGGCTTGTTGGAAACAAGTGTCCCCAATTAATACAATCTTGAGGCAATACTAGAAAAGAAGGGCCAAATGATCACTGACATAGTAGCAGAACTCTTGATGCATGCAAAAGTCCCATTAGCGTCATGTTTGATGGTCATTTTTAGTTAACAGTGTCATGCCCCTGTTAACCCTCCCGGTCAAGTTTAAGAAGGCTCCCACCAACCCCTTTAGTCATTACTGCAATTATATTTGTAAGAGCTGATGGGCACTTCAGCTAAGGATAGTGACGAAAGGGCCTTTACCGTCAAACGGACTGAAAATTGGTGACTCCTAAGGATTAAATCCCACACCCCTCCTCACCTCCTTTTACCCTGTGACAATAGTAAATCTTTAGTGTTTTTTTTTTTTCCGGGATAAGTGTGACATGTAGCTATGGGCTGAGCTAGATTAAATAGGCACTACACCTGTACTTGGGGTTCTTGACCTCAGCTTGATGAAGTCAAACCAAAATGTTGGTTCTTATATTTTATAAAAGTATGATTTTAACATTCATGTCTAAGGAAAAGTGTGCCAATGAGAATATGGATAGCAAGTGCAAGCTGCTTACACAACATGTATCTGATCACTTACAGGTCTCATTCCATGTTTGTGTGGACGGTTCAAAATATATATGCTGCATTTGCACATTTGGACAACTAAAGCCTAGTCCTCAAAAGATAACAGATTTTTCTGACATATCAGTAACATGAATAAAGATTCTATTTCAGAGCCTAGACATGTTTTAGATAAAATGCCTAGTTATGGCATTTAGGTCTCAGACTTGATTTACATTTTCAAGCATACATAATGTACAGCTTCTCTTTCATTAAGCCCATCCATATAGCTAATACTAGCAATAATTTTACAGCTAGCTGGCAAGCGTTGTGATTTATTAAGCCCAGCATTCAATGTTGCTTTTACCAAAACCAGTTAATATTCCATTAACTTTCCTAACCCTCTCAAGTAATTAATTCTGAAGATTTTTTGACTAAATTTACATCGGATGTGTTTCTCATTATACACATTACATTATTTCTCATGTTGTGTTCTCCAGTACCACTACACTTTGCCTCCAGCAGGCACATCAGGAAGTTGATAGGGGCACGAGGGTCTGTCTCTCTGCTCGCTCCTGCAAACTTACTAGGATGAACAATAAGTTGCGGTTCACTGTCAAAGATCGTATAGGTATGCCTGTGAGACAACACTTCTGGAAGCAGATAACCCTTTATACTTTTAGCTTTTGAAATGAAAGTGAGGAATATAGATGCCAATAGGGATAAAGCTAAATACAAACAGATTGAAAACAAGCAGCTCTCTAAAAACCGTGGCAGCTGTAAACAATTTCTGTGTTTAGGCAACATAAGGTAGTTGGATTGGTAGAAAAGGTTGTTTACATAATTTTGCTTCTTAGGACTGACCTTCATATCAATATCATGGAGGATTTGAGCCCTTGTCACCTTCCACATGCACACAGAACAGTGTAGAAAGCCTGTTTGGCTACTCTGGCCTAATAACCTTGGAAAACCTGAGCTCAAACTCTGAATACAAGTTTTAAGTGAAATGTTGGGGAAGCTGTCTCACTCAACACTAGGTGGACATTCGCAGCTAAAGTAGTTATCTAGGCTCTCTATGTAATCAGCCAAAGGAGAGAGGCATTTCTGAGGCTTTGTTAATCTCACCCTAAAGGAGAGGTCAAAAATACCTCAGATGAGCTCCTAGAAGACCCTATTTCTCTCCAGTGCTTATAAAAGGAGTCTAGACAGGATGTCTGCACTGTAGAAGTTTGAAGTTAAAAGAGCTGAATGCCATTCCCAAAGGCTGCTAGTAAAAGGCACCAGGCAAAAGAAATCAGGTGTCAGAGCAACTGAGATGTCCATGAGGGCATCACCAGTGCAGTCACAGAAAGATTCATTTGGTTAACACGGAAGCTCAGAGAGGCCCCGGGTTAAGCCTTGTGCTGGCAAAAGGAGAAATCCATACTTGAAAAGTCCTCTTCGCATACTGTTTTTCAGCTCTCTAAGTCTCACTTATTGCTATTATAACATTGCTACCTATCTGCTAGGGTCCTTAGGTTCCCTGTCAGAAAAATCAGGTAATGCACTCTTATGTCTTTTGCTTATGGATGTAAGCACTATCCTTTCAATGGAATAGCAGTAGATGCCAATTCACATTTATTACAGAGCCCATGGCTTTTGCCGCAAGAGGAGAGGCATTTACCTTTTGCATATTGCCACAACAGATGCAAAAAGAGAGTTAACCTCAATGGGCTAAATTCATTACTGCTGTAATGCACTGAAGTTCATATTACTACCAAGATTAATGTAACCCAATGCGATTACAACAGTGAGAATTTGCTTCTGGGATTTATCTTCAGTCTGCATAGAGACACAATAACAGTCTTTGTTTCTGGAAAGCAATTGCTATTTAAAAAAAATAAAACAAGCTTACATGGATGATCAGAAGTCATCCTTCCTTGCCACAGAAAATAATAAAGCTTGAGATTTCATTGAATATCAGTGAAAATGATTTGTAAGTGGCCCCAGGCCCAAAATGAACGTTGCAGTTAAACTCAGACTGAACAGTAGAGCAGAAAAGTAAAAAAAATAAAAATAAAAAATCAATAGTAATATTGAGAAAACAGCTGGTTATAATAAAGGTAATAAGAGACTGGAACTTCCATGTTAAGAAGGTGAATTTGACTTGCAAAGCTTAAAAAAATCTAAATGAGTTGAAATAACAAGCACTTAAATTTGTTCTTGGGTTCTGTTCTCACCATCAAAGCCTAAGTTTCAATAAAATCAAGATTTTTCTGAAAGTTAGTTAAACTGTACTGTCTCCCTAAGTAAATATTTAGCTCCTGGCAGAAGGTTTAAATGAAGGCTAGTGGGATTAACCTAAGAAAATACCCATGATTGGAGTTATTATTACAATTAGACCCATTCATGTCAGAGTTCTACGGTTCCATTAGATAGTTTTACCAAAGCTAGTGGGATTAATGCAAAAGAAATGCCCAAATTTGAGGTCATTAGTGCAATTAGACTTGTACATGTCAACATTTCATGGTTTTATTAGAGAATGATTAATGTTTTTATGCTGGAGCAAGGAGTTTATTGTCAGCTCTAGGCCACATGTCATCAAATCAGAATTTAGCTGTAATGCAATAATATTCCCCTAATTGTTGCAATCAGTTATGCTATAGCAATTCTTATCACCCTAAAATATGTAAAGGTTTTTTTCCCAGTTATACCAAGCTATAGGTTCTCATCTTGCCAAAATACTCTAACCAACAAGGATCACCATGTATGTCAAGTGTAAATGAAGCACTAAAACATGAAGTTCAGAGTAAACATACATAGATATATTTGGATTAATCAGTCCAGCCTTCTACATAGAGAAACAAAAGAAAGGGGAAGGGGGAAAAATACATTATTATTCTACAGAATGTATGGGCTCCATTACTAAATTACATATACCCAGACATGGAGAGGAAAAGAAGTCAATAGTATACTCCGTCGCAGATCAATCTGCTTAGCAGTATAATCACTTCTAGCATATTATAGACAAAAAATTATTTGTTTAAAAAATTAACTAAATAAAACGAGTCAGATTGCCAGGCTTCTTTTGTGCCTCCTAACAGGCAGAATGTGATTATAACTGTGAGGTAAAGAGCTCCAGGAGAGCCATTTCAGGTCATGGAGCTTTTGAAAAATCCAACAGATTGACAATAGCTCCATCCCTTCTCCCCTCCCCTCCCTATAGCCAGTGAAAAACACACTCTGGTACCTGTAGCTTCTCTCCCAGTTGATGGAGAGAGTGGGGGATATTAGCAGCTCCTTCAGGCAGGATTTGTTTATTTTTTTCTAAGACCCGTGAGCACTTACACAGAACTAAGGAATTTTATCCTGCTTTTGCACTTTTTCTTCTCCCCTTCATTCACGTACTTCTTGGCATCAAGTAAAAGGTTTACTTGGATGAGTAACATGAAGACCGAGTAAACCTTGGCCAAGGTCAAGGCACACACTGGCAAACCATCTGGTAACAGAAACGTGACAATATTGAATATTTCATATATGAAATATGAAATGCTGAGTCAAAGCTTTGAGTTTAAACCTCCTGTACTAACATTAGCTATAACATTTAGAGGAAAGAAAAGAGAACCAAATATTATTTCAATAATTGCTTATTCTAGGCTTTTGTCATAATGTTGACTTTAAACAAGTAACAAATGTAGGAGGATTTGATCATATTTTCATTATAGGTATAACACTAAAAAGAGTTATTGGTTTTTTTTTCCCCTATCAAAAGACAGGAAGAACATACGAGCTGTAGAATATAGCAACATAACTGAAAATAGGTAAGGACTTGCAAGGGTGCTCACAATCAAAGGTTGAAATTTTGGAGGACTGAGGACACAACGTAGAATACTCTTTAGATAATCAAATTAGAACTCCAGGAGTGAAATTCTGACCCTACTGAACTCAAAAAGGATTTTTTTTCCTTATATGTGCTTTTCACTATGTAGTTGGACAACTAGGTATTCTCCATCTCAAATGCCCAAATGAAATAATTCCTATGAGACAAGGACATATAAGGTAACCACTTCTATGTGCTCTTTAGATTGTATACTTTAGCATTCACCCAATGGAACTTAGTATAGAACAACTGCAATCCTTGCTGCAATTATTCTTTCCCTAAAATACAGCAATAAATGCATTTCACCAAGGACATCTCTGGGAACCAGGGAGCATAGCACCCTGGAAAGTGTAGCATGAAATATTACTCTTGGATTATCATATGGTTAGGTTTAAATGCGAGTCACACAAAATAAAAACAGAATGAACGCTCACACTCAGGACTTGTTGATACTGCAAACCCATCACACAGCTCCAGTCCAGCCTGATTTCTAAAGTCCTTTTGTAATGTTAATTAATTACTTAGTATTACTTTTTTTTTTTTTTTTTTGGGAAAGACTTTGCAAAGGACTGATTTGGTCAGGCAGCACAATGGGTAAGCTGTGACCTGTTAGATTACATCAAGTCACATGAATTCATATGATGGGACATAACTTGGCATTGTTCCATATTATGAAAGCCATACAGTGCGGAGTATGTTATTTAATAGTGGGGATGAAAATGGATTTCTAGAAAACAGAATCTGCCACTGTTGGCTTTATTTTTTAAGAAAGCAGTCTCCAATTTACACTTGCCATAATCTAATGGGTCAGATTCGCTATTTTAAGAACTGCATTGACTTAAAAATGTTACGAACAGTTGAAAAGTTTGTTTTCTTAACTAGTGTTATTAACCCTTCTCCCTACAAACTTTAGTGAAATTATTTTTAAGATATGACTCACTGCAATCCCTTGTGCTCAGAAGTCACAAATGAACCCCCCCATAAAAATTACAAGACTGGTTTCAAAAAAAAAAACCACGTACAAGAAATATTAGGAAGATACTTGTTTTCATTCTTTCTGCCTTCCAATTTTTGAACCTCTAGTGGATTGCCATACCCATTAATGCAAATGCTGCAAGTTTAAGTATTCACAGTTTGAAGTGCAATACTAGTTGTACGTGCCAAATTACGATTTGGCTCTCAAAGGGAGACTTCACTTTACCTCCCCCAGCTAGTGGTGTAAGACGGCTGGATTTCCTACCGTCCCTATCCATTCGGGCAGCTTCTTTATCAGGTATACTCCACTCAGGCCATTGTGTAAGGATATACAATCTCTCCTGCTTCTCATATTCCCTTTAATCTCCTTATTCCTGCCTTCCTCAAACCACTATCTTCCTCTTTCTTGCACTTCATCCTCCTTCCCATTTTCCCTAATCTCCTCTTAGTTTCACATGCTCTGACATCTCTCCATCTCCCCCGAGCCTCAGTATTGTTCTTGAAGCTAAATTTCTTCAGTATCTTTTTTTGTTCATATAGCCCACTTCTCAGACTGTCCTGCACAGCTCGTACTCCCTGCCAGCAGTGGTTCTCCAGCTCAGACTCGACCTTTTACCCAACCTTTTATCACTCTGCCCTCCTTCATATCCCAAGCTCAGATATCCATGGTTCCATCTCACTCTTGTTTCCTTCTCAAGCCCTGGTGGGTTTCATACCTCCCACACTGAGATGCTTTGACTGTTTCCCAACACCTTATTTGCCTCCTCTCTCTACTACTTTACTCTCCTTTGTCCTCCTTCCGTCCCTTTATTTATCCTCTCACATGTTTGCTCCTGAATGTCATAAGCCTCTTTTCCCTTCCTCACACTGCACTTTTCCTCATGGGCATTCGCTCCAGGATCAAGCACACCCCCTACAAGCAGCAGGCAGAGGTCTTGACTGCCCGAACTAGCACCGCCGATTTCCTTGCTTTCCCTCCTGCCTGTCAACAGTTCTGCCATCCCAAGTGTGCAAATGGAATAGCATATTTGAAAAAGAAACTTCTTGCACAAGAGCACTTTCTCCTTTAGGTACAGTGCCAATTTTTGTAAAAATTATCTCTAGTAGTTTAACTGCACAGAAAAATTGTACCAGTTTTCCCTGTATAATATCGTAAAATAACTAATGAATACAGGTTTGACAGCATAAACCTCTGCGTGGGCAAGTTTAACATAGTCTTAAGTTGTGCAAGAGGCTTATTGCTTTATCTTCAACTCTTTCTACCTGACATAAATTTAACTAAAAATATCTTGGAGATCAAAATAAAATTGTTTACAACACGGAGAGAAGGGACAGTTATGCTTCTAAACTTGATGGACTTAATTCATGGCAGCAGAGGCAACTTCTGAGGTAGTAAGAAAAGTAAGTTGACCTATGTCTCATGGAAATTATTAGCAAACACATTCCTGGGGATAACAATGAACACATCACATGATTTTGAATTTGGTAAGGAACATGCTAGGAAGGAGCACAGGAAAAACTAACAGTGGGCAAAACATTGCAGCAATTCAATCTGTATACCAAGTTCAACTCTGCCTGCCTGCAAGTTGTTAGCTGCACAGCAGTCACCTAGTAACTATGAGAAGGGCAGATTTAGGAAGTTTCAAAACAGGTCAGGATAGGGCTGAGACACCAGTGATAGGTTATGGACAAGCATTCTCTGTTTAAAAAAAACAGCCCTAGATAATCAGAGCTGTTTGGTACTTCTGCTAGGGTTGTCACCAGCACAGCCATGCTCTTACACTTCAGTGCGAAGCCCAGTGGCAAACTGCAAACCTCCAGCGACAACAGGCTTAAAATAACACACCGTGGTGCATTAACTGAAGTGAACATTGAGGTGTCGCTGCATTTTCCGGACTTCTGACTCTGCTGGAGGAATGGTAGGAGGAAGTAGAAGAGGGTTAGCTTCTTAGGAGCCAGTTAGATCTGTCAGATGTGGCCAGGCCCCCTAGGAGGTAACGTACAAGATAAAACCATAAGAAAGAACAAAATCACTGCATTTTTGCTGGACTCTTTTGTAATGTATGGAACCATTTTCACTGAGCTCAATTTTATAAATATTGTTTTCAATGCTAGCGACAAATTAAAGGAATTACGTTGCCATAATGGTGCAAAAGACTATGTTCAGGTGGCTAACCCACACATGTAGCTCTTAGCAAACTGCTGCCATGTATGACTATAATTAGCTGTGGGTACAAAATAGGAGGTGCTTTTCAAACTCAAGCAGTTAATATTCCTATCTTCATTATGCCAATTTGTCTTGCCAAAGCAGTTAATACATCTCTGCGAATGGAGAAAAAAGAATCAAAGAGAAGCAACTCTCACTGACAAACTGATATCTGTCAAATGTAATTTCCAGTAATAAGGAACCCCATCCTTTGGGAATATTTTTAGTCCTATTATTTTTCTGCCAGAACTTCTCAGCACTTTTTTCCTTCACTTCCTTAACGGTTCACAGATGGCATTTTACTAACATTGGTTACATTTAGAAATACAACATTTTACAGTGCAGCAATACAGCAATTAAGATGTTAAGAAATGGATATTTTCCTATCTTAGACTACTTTCCTGTTTTCCCCCTTTCTTTCAGGGCCTTGCTGAGTATTTTTTGGACAGGAAGAAAAACTTGCATCCTTTCAAGACTATTAAGGATGCCATCATCTCTGCTGGGTTGGCCTGTTGCTTTTGTTTCAAGTGCAAACAAAGTGTACATATCTTCCCATAGATTAACCTGTCATCGTTATAACTAGAAAAGAGCTTTGACACTCTTAATATGGACACTTTCAGACTAAGTCTGAAACCTTCAGGGCCTCATTACGTACAGCTTGCTGTAGTTCATGTGCTACACCATGGGATTTATTTACTTAAAGGAAAAAAAAAGCATTTTGCATGCATTTTATTTTAAATTTTCATGCTGGATGCAGTTACAGTGGTATACTATGAAACATTAACAGATGGATGGATCTCATGGAACAATCTTTGACGGCTCACTTTGTTCTCGCTGTATGTGTCAAACGTAAACAATAGAAAACCTTTTCTCTGTCATGTCTCCTCGCAGCAAGTTGAGAATGGAAAGTTGAATAAGTGGAAAAAATAAATGTTATGGCAGTCTTCAAATAACTTCTCCTTGTTGTTTGATTTTATTTAGTCTGTACTTCATTTGATGAAACAAACATTGCACTGGATTTATCATTTAGATAATGATAAATAAGAAGTGTCCAAAATACAGACAAAATCACATGCCTCAAGCCAAACCTGAAGTAAGCTCATCTCAAGTTAGGACAGGTTTCTGCAAGTTCCTCCAAATTTACCTAAATTCCTGGGATCTACATAAAGCTTAGCAATAAAAAAAACCCACAAAATGTTAAGATGGTGCAGAAGGATACAAACAGTAAGCTTCAGAAACAAAATAAAGGAACTACACAGTATCCCTCATCCATTTCTAACACATGACAAATCTGGAATAAATCCAGGTCTTTCTTCCTTTAGTCCCTTTTTAACGTCCATTCTGGTGAGTAATTAAAAGCAAGTAACCTAATGTCAAAACACTTTCATTTTAACAGAACTATATTGCATAGCCTTCGTAATTCACTAACAGTTTTTAAATCATTTAAAAGGTATCCCAGCAGGATTTACATAACAATGCAGAACATGGTCCTCTGTCCCACTGCTGTAAAGGCCTCCCTTTTAATGAAACAGCCTCCAGTGCAGTGGTGCAGATGCTCAGCTACTGGAGTGTGTCTGCAAGCCATCGTGCTCACATTTAATTACAGGCAAACAGTTGCAGTCATAAGATTGGAGGCTGGGCTGAGGGCAGGCAAAAAATAATTTCCAATATGTTTAATCATGTACCATGTATTCAGTCTCCACATGGCTGAATTATCTTTCAAAGCTGATGGTTTTGACTTAGTTGCACTTAATCTTTAACAGACAACACAGAGATGTAAAGAACCCTTAATGGTCCAAGGCCAAAGTTGCTTGATTTACACAGAGGAAACAACAAACTTCCTTTGGATGCATGCCACTGAAGAGAAGGATAAAACTACTGCAGAATTAAAAACTAGGCAGAATTAAAAAAAAACCACTCTGATTACAGGGTATTTCTTCTGTTCACAGTTTTGAGAATTAAAATACATTTCCTGCAACTCCCTCTGCATGGGACTGGGCTGTTACTGTGAAGAATGACCTTCATAATAATTCAGCTGTCATGGTACTAAGCCATGTTGACAAAAACCCTGTTTTCATTCTAAATTGCATCAGTGAAGTTGTGATAGAGAAATATTAAAATCAAAATAAATTATCATCACAACAAAAAATACCTTTGATTACTAGTTCCCCATTATGGCCAGCCAGTTTCCAGGGGAATATTACTCTCCTTTGGTATTGGGAGAGAAAGATGTACATATCCTGAAACAGACATATAAAGATATATTAAAAAAAAAAAGTGGCCATGTCGCATTGCTTAATGATACTGCAGGTTTGATTCCCTCCCCCTCCTCCAGATTTGTTTTGAATCGCAGAGGAAATGTACTTGTAGTTTCAGCCATTATTTATGATGACAGGTTTCTTAATGAAAGTTGGAAATTTCCTACATAAAAAAACTTACAAAAGTTTATGGAAAAGTAGTATAATACATATTGTCACAAAAATCTGCTTCCATCAATTATCTCTTCTTTTATCACACATCCATTTCTTTGCATGTCATCCTCAGGTGCCAACGCATGCTCATAAGAGGACAAATGTATCAAAAATACATCACAGTCTAAAACAAACAAGTCTACTTCTTAAAAGTATTATCCCTCAAGAAATAACACACTGTGTGCAGCCTTCTAAACAGTATGCAGCATAAACACATGCAATTTAAGAACAAAAGCTTAGCATTGTTTTCACTTATGCAGCTTTTATGCTTGCTTTTATAGTTAGCATACGGAGGTGATTCTCCTATTTTTTACACCAAGCTGTGATTTGCCAACCTTTAAAGCTCAAGCACTGGGGCATACCCTATGGATAGTTATGCAGACTGTACATGTACTGTGACCTATGGCCTTACAGCCATCAACCAGTAAATGCAAGCCATTTACAAAAAGAAATAAGAACACATTTTCTTACAAACAAAGCATTGAAATGAGAATTTTATGAACGGTCTTTCTGAATTTTAGGATACTGCAGATGAGTGGACAGACAACTGGCTTTGTGGTATTTTGAGAATAAGGAGACAAGGCTTGAATTCATGATATATTTATCCAGAAGGTTTAAAACTTTCTCAGTTATGTTGTTGGTTTTGTCCCTTTTTTTTTTCTGATGCTTGTCCAATATCAGATGCTTAATAGAGTATCAGATAACTTATCTGGTAACTTAACAGAGACTCAGAAGTTGTTAAATACTCAGCCCCATTTATCCATACAACTAAAATCCAGGAAAGATTCCAAACCACATATCAACACCATATAAAAAACAATAAGGAATATAAGTCCTTATAGTCCTCATATGTTTAGGGTGAGCAGCAAGAGTTATCATTATTGTGATCATTAGTAGAATCAATCATTTCTGAGATTTTTGATGAAGCACTAAAGAAAAGACTTCAGCTTCTTCCTTCGCCTGCCCCCCCCCCCCCCCCCGCTTCTGCTCATATTTAGTTCCCTTCATATCTGAAGATGCTATAATTTCCCAAACTAATCTCCACTCACAAGTGATTTGGAAAGGCGTTTCATCAGACATACTGTAGTATTGTACTCATACTACCGGCTTTAAGCTTGGCCAGGATATGGGGTATAAAAATTGCACAGGAGAAACACATTCATGCAGCTCTGGTCTTAGAGTAAACCTCTGAAGAGCACAGCAAGCCCATTGCAGGCATTATACAGCCGTTCACACCACTGGGCTTTCTCTCCCTGCCAGCACACTGTAATTAAAGGAAAGAGACATCAACGTGAAATCAGACACGAGATGCTGTCCAGTTGAAAAGGTTACTGCAGCAAATGAGCAATTAGTGCACCCTGCTGCAATGCCTGCTTTGGCTTCTGAGAGGAATCAGACAAAATACAATAGCTGAATAAACTAGCTTTGTAATCTGTTTGTCATAAGTCCTGCAGTCAGGGCTATAGAACGAGCTGGCAGGGTATATGCTTGAAAGACTGCATGAAGCCTATTCTACTCAAGATCATGAGGCTTAGTCTGCAATTTTGCCTACATATCAACAAAAACACTCTTTTTGCCTACTGGACTGAATACCTCTCAAACAAAATACGCTGGCAGCAGAAGTATTTTTCAGGTGGCAAAGCTGCAAGTACTGTAAGCCTTTACCAGTACTAAAGTGTCATAAAAATAATTTCCGTAATCAACGCTGCTCATCAAAATGCATTTACAGCTTACCTTAAAAAAAAAAAAAAAAGCCACAAGTACAAATATCTTTAGTGCAAAATTTGATTTGTATCCTGTTTAGGAAAGCTAGATTTAGATTTGTTATTATGTACAAATCCAGAATGACTTGGCTGTTTCAAGCACAACTATTCCAATTAGCGCCACTCGACTAAGAAGAATGCTTTTTGTAGAGCTTGAAACTATACAGAAGGCTACAGCTACTTCACAACAGAGTATTTCAGAACAGCATATTTACAATATTTTGGAGTAGAACAGCTTGTCTTGAACCTCCTCAGCACAATCTAGCACAGCTGACAATTCTGTTCTGTAGATAGCTTGTTACAAAAATGCAGGTAAAGCTATTAGAACTAGAGCACGTGGCCAGTTTTAGTGCTTGTCTGAGACCCTCTCCAGAAACAAATGCACAAGGGCTGTGAAGCTGTTATGAGTGATGAAGGCCACTAGGCCTGCGGCAGAGCCAGCAGAGAATAACAAAGCTCACAGCACGTAATCCCCCTTCAGCCCACCTTGATGGGGATTTTCCACTTCTACCCAGAACTACAAACTCACGTGAGAGTGTGCCAGAAGAGGTCGGCACCCTTGAGAACTACATTTGACACAAAACCAGAAACATCCTTGCATACCTCAGAAGGTACTGAAGGATAGGAATCAGTATTGAAGACAGCTCCATCAAACTAATATATTTACCAGCTTAATCAGACACTCAGTGCCTGGACTACTGTTTGTTTCAAGACAAACGTTTGCTGGGAACAGATTTCTGTACCAAAGGCTGGGCCTATTTCACTTGAACATTTCGTTGTCAAGCATCACTTTGACAGCATTGTATTAGTATCACTCTATCAACAGAAACTAAGTTTAAAAGCTCATAATTACTGTTTAATATGTAATATTTACACAGTGCTTTACAAATCTCAAAGCTCTCTATGGGATAAGTTTACACAAAGCAACAGCAGCCAAGAGGAGGGGGGAAATAACTGATGCAATAGAAGAGTGATATAAGGTCAGAAGAGACGTGAAAAAAAGACGGACCAACCATTTAGGTGAGATTTACAGAGGCAAGAAAACTGCATATTGGAATTTGTAGTCATTTGTAGCAAGCCTTTAATCTATAAAGAATGTGTATTTCCCTCAGTGTGAAAGATGCTCTAAAAAACCAAATATCATCCCCTGTGATAAGCAAACAAAGACATCTGGATTTTGGAAAGGGAGCAAACAAGGTAGGCAGAACCCTTCCTTCGACACGCCCAAAGGGAGAGCTGACAACGAAACAGATTGTCCCCTTCACAATGAAAAGGCTTAATTGTTCCAATCCCAGCACTATCTTCCTCCTCACCTCTTCTCTCTCCCTCCTCCCAAAAGCTTTGGCAAACATTGGAGGATGGGAGGGAAAGTCTTTCAAGTAAGAAGAGGCAAAAGATTTAAAGGAACAAGGCAACGTGATAACTTTAAGGGTGCAGGTTCACAGATGGCTTAAACGGGACCAGGACTGAACTGCTGCCGAAAGGCTGAACCCTGCCCTCCCATCTGCTCTGATCAGTGTATTCACACTGTTTTCCTCTTGCCCAGCTCTCACAACTGTGGTTGCAAAGTGAATCAGATTAGCTTACCAAAGCATTAAAATATATATATATACACACATATATATATTAGTTTGCAATCAGGCCAACGAATCAACAGGGACTATGTGCAGGGAGGACTCCCTAGAGACCGATGCTGCAACACACTGAACACTCAGGAGAGTGCAGGGAAACGCTAACTGGAGAGACCTCTTTGCCAACATGGTGCACACAACATAGGTTAGAGAAAATCCCATGAAAACAGTCTATAGAGTTTTGGAGAAGATGTATTTTTGTCCTTTGCAGTTTTTCTGCACAAGGAAACAGGATGACCCAACTGCTTTTAAGGAATCATTTATTGAAGCAGTTGTGTAAAGATGGGGATGTTTCAGAAAAATGCTCTTGTGTGTTTTCCCAAAGTGCCTGCTCAGCGTTGGTCCTTCTACATGGAGTACCACCATTATACGGTGGAGCACATATAAAACTGAAAGACGTGACTCAGTGTGGAATTGCGCTTGGCCATCAAGGGGCCTCAGTCCTGCTGCTGGCTACCAGTGCTGCATTACTGCCCAGAGAGAGCAGGCTGCCTACCAACTCTTCCACAGCACTTTGCAAACCGACAATGTGACTAATAACGCCTTACGCCTTGAATTTGCCTATTTCATCTTTATTGCTTCTCACTTTAGAGTATTTCCTCATTCACTACTGCCTCCTTTAACAGGCTGTGATTTCATACAGAAAAAAAAAAAATGTTTTCCAAAGGCTGCAAGGAAAATGTTCAAGATGAGATATTTTCCTTTCCCCCCCCAAGTGCTAGCAAAACATGGCATCTTAAAAGTAAACTAGTTTTACGTTTTTTTTCTTTATTTTTGCTTGTGCCTTGTAATAAGCACAACGTTTTCATCAAGAGTAAAGGGAGGGACTCGATTACAATTCATTCAATTGCTTGAAAAAGGAGAGGGAAGTATTTATTATCTGGCTTTCATAGTTTGAAAAGAGTCCTTGACAAAAGTAGATTACATATTTGTTCATCAGTTAATATTGCCTCATATTTGTTATACTGTTTACACTGCCGGATGAGGTAACTTTGACAGCAGAGGAGACTAAACTGAACCTAAATGGTATCAGTGAAGAAAGGTGCTCTCAGGCAATTCCCTTACATGCTGCTTAAAAGAAATTTCATCAAAGCAACCCCCTAAAGACCTTTTAGAAGCAGGTTTTGCATTTCTCCCTTGATGATATCTCCACATAAAAGACAACAGCCGCCAGAGTTTTCAAAGTGCAAAAGACGGCACAAAAATCCTTTATTGAAAGGTCATGGGCTAGTTTTGGTAAATTATCATGTACTATACAGATGCCGGCGAACACCGATTCTAATTTTGGAACCATGAGCAGAACAGCAAATAGAGATATTACCCAGGGCGTCATGGTAGTAATTAAGAACTCTGTTATTAATGACAGTTTAGGTACAATTATATAAGAAGAAATTGGGGGAAACTCAAGAGCAATACAAAGTGGAATAACACAGCTACGGCAGAAGTCATTCCAATAACTGGCTGTAACCTAGCTAGCAGATGTACATTTCAGATTGCTTTAACACAAATAATATTTTGCAGAGCGCAAAATAATAACTCATATTGCCCAGGAGAAAGACCATTTGATTTTTTACAACCCTTCCTTTGTTTGCATATCCACTTATAGCATCGAATTTTTTTGGCTCATGGCGATGCACCCTTTTTAACACAATATACAATATAAACAGGATCATATTTTAGTTATTCTTTCAAAACTGGTATTATTATCTATCTTTTTGTTCTTCTTTGCTAAACTGAGGCAGGTAAGAACGTGAGCGTAAAGAAAAGAAGCAGTTCAGCAACCATCCTTGAAGAACATAAATGGTTCCACATGCTCTAACCACTAAATTATACAAAGCCATCCGTAATCTGATGTCCATTTTCTAGATTACAAGAGAGCCAAATACCAAAGGAACCTAAGTCAACTTTCTCCTTTGTCCCAATAGGTCAATTATTCTTTTCTATAAGAAAAGAAGAAAAAAAAAAAGAAGAAAAAAGAAGCCCTTTTTCATTCAGTGATGCACACAAGGACTTTGAAATTCAAAGGATCACGATCAACAAAGCTATCATCACTGCCCTGCAAAGGCAGAGATTATGATTAAGAAAAAGTATCATTTGTCACAGATCCTGCAATGAGGTTATTCAAAGACTGGCAGTCTGTAGCAAGATCAAGATTTTTCATGCTTCCCTGTTCTTTCTCCTCTTGTCCCTACATGTTTATCATTATGGGCCCAAACTCGCACTCTTTAAGATGCTGTATCAAACGTGCATATGGAATGTTAAACACATATCATAGACAGCATTGTCTAACTCACAGTGCAATTACGAGGCTGTAAGAATAACATGTAGTAAAAGAAGAAAATAAAGATGTCCACAGAAACTATTACAATATGATTTTTTAAGGGGAGAGAAGCTTACGTTAATCCAGAATTCAGTGAGTATTCAAATGAATAATATTAAGCAGCAGAAGAACCTAAATTTGAGCAAGAGGGGAACGACAGCAATCTATAAAGAAATTCAGGGTTCAGACTGAATAACAAACACCAGTAGTTACGGTATCAGTAACATCCTGAAACACCTACAGACCTCCAAGGAAAGATTTCCCCTTTAGTTCTCTTCTAACTTGAAGATCCACTCATGAACTGTCTCCCCTTCCTCTTGCTCCCTCTCTCAGTCACCCTCAAAACTGAGAAGTTATTTGAAGGCAAAGGGCTATACCCTGTACGCTACCTTTCAGAAGGTTTTTATGCAGGGGGTTGGGCTGAAAGGGCCTTTTTCAAAATCTCAAAATCAGATTCACATCTACAAAACATCCCTTTTCCATGAAATAAAAGGGTTTAGTGGCTGGAAATCGAATTTGCATGGCATTACACAAATTAAGGCTGCTTCATAATGCCAGCATAGAGTAAGAGAGCATTACTGGAAATGAGAATCATTTCTCATTCTGTTCTCTCTGTATCAGCATATCTTTCCTGCTACTAGTTCTCCGTTTGCCACTTCAGCATAGTCTGTTCAAATTGCCCCTCTGCCTCAGCACTTCATCAATTCCTCTGCAGCTCTCCTTCCTCCTCCATGGACACTGCGCTTGCTCCAGATCTCTTATGTTTCCAGTTTCCAGGTAGCTGCTGCCACCTGACTGCCCTCGTGCCAAAAACCTTTCCATCACAGGGTCAAAAGTTACTGGTGGGAATAGACAAAGAGATATTTCCAAGACACCTCAAGATTTGGGTTAATTCGTGGAGAAAATAAACCGAAATATTTCCTTTTATGTAAGCTCCTGAGAATAGAAGATTGCAGCAACAATAGGTGTTCTGTTTTCACAAAAACACCAGCACTTTTTGATAACTTTTCCCTACAACTTTAAGAATAGTAGTGATTTCACTGCTGGCTGAGGGCTGGCCACCAGCAGGAACAGAGTGCTGGCTCAGCTCCAGCCCTGTGTGGCAATTCCAGCTGCTCTGCAGAGAAGACCATGCATAGCAAGTGTACGTATACCCAGGAAAACTACTGATTGTCCAGCTTATGACACTACAAAAATTCCCCAGAGAGAGACAAGGTCATAACCAGCCCTTCCAGCTGTGACCTGCATCCTGATGCAAAACTCTTGTAAAGCATAATCAGTTGCTACACGTAGTCTCTCCACTTAGGTCGTCACACGGAAAAAATAGCCTTTTCCTTTGGCTCCAAAGAAACATTTGCCCAGAAACCTACTACATAAAACATCCTCTGGTACTTCATATAATCAGAAGTCAGATCCTTCGGTGCCCATGCGAGCATCGAAAAAGTCCCATCAAAAGCAATCAATGAGTTAGTGTCAAACTCTTCTTTCCTCCTCTTCTCCTTTTTTTCCCCTCACTCAGGTCAAGTCTCATTCTGTCTTTAGACTTTATACAGAGGAAGATGCCACCCATACCTTGGGCAGTGTGCAACCTGCATGGGCCAGGTTGGGAAGGAGAAACAGAATGAAGACTGACCTGTAGTGGACACAGGAACAGAACTAAGGCCTCTGTAAGGGACCACAGAGCTACCTGTGTTATGCTGTTTTTATTTCTAGAATTTCAGCTTTGCTCTTTGAAAATGGAGTGGCCTGGAAAGGTTTTTTAAAAACATATAAAAGGGATTTTTCAAGCTCATTGGAACACACTTTGAAAAGAAAGAAAAAAAAAGTCATAAAAGCAGCATTTAAAAAAAGCTTGTTAGCCGTTACACACCCACCCAGCATATAAGACATTCAAATGAGTTCAATCAAGCCAATTTGCATACAGTGCACACAATAAGGGCATGCAATTTGCACATTTTATTGTGAAGTAAAGCACTTCTCATGTCAGCATTCAAAGTCTTTAAAAGCAAAGTTCTGTATGCAGTAAGTATTTCACTGAGAAGACTGCAGGATAGATAGTATTCATAAAATACATTTTACCTAAATTGGTACTGTCTTTAGTAATAAAAGTGTCTGGAATAGATGTTGACAAGTGGAAATTACATTAAAAACCCTGCATGAATTCAGCATATTCATGCCTATGCTACTGTCATTTCAATTTCCTATTATATCTTTGCAACCTAAATAAAGTATATTTGCCCCAAATTGAAATTTAAACTACCAAGCCTTACCTTTTATTTTATCCCTTTTGACTTCTACAGTAAATTCAGCTTAGGAAAGACTGAGAGATCAGGCTGCACACATGGATAAAAAGCCAGCAAAGGTCAAGAGTCCCTTATACAATTAACATTAAATGTTTCCACACAAAAATAGACAGTTATGCACTTGTAGGGATTTGGTAGAGCCCTTAATTCTCATTCCCTTCCTTCATTCTCTCTCCTAATAACTTATTTGCTCCTACTTTTTCCAGGTTCCTTTTAGAAGGTCTTTACACAGACAGTCCCTATCCCTACCAACTCATCCCCACTTTTCACTCTTCTCTCCCTGGCTCCTTAATTTCTGGGAAGCTTATATCACCTGCTTTCAACTCAGGCTGCTTCTTCCTTCACCTGGGTCAGGACCAGCCTCTGCCACAGAGCGAAGCAGAGGGCCCAGCTGGTGGTGAGGGGAGTGACAGCAGCAGGGATACACTGCTCAGTCTCAGGTGCGGATGCTCCATTTTGGCAGCTCAAGTGTAAAAATAGCTTTGGCTGAGTAAGTGAAATTCCAATTTTTCACAGGTTTAGAATTTGTCTAAATTCAGGCAGATTCTCACAAGGACAGAAAAAGGCACAACTATGAAGTAAAGACTGGTTCTCAGCGCTCTTGCTCCAAACTGCAGCTTTCTAAGGGAAAAGCTGTGAAGAGAGGCTTAATTTCTCCCTAACCCCATTTCTAGAAATGGATGAACCATCTCACTGAAAACGTTTGGAAGCCTGAGACCAAATGGATAAAGCCTTGGAAAGTTATAAACAAATGACAAGATAGCTTTATAGCAGAAAACACATTGTAGCACAAGACTACAAGCCAACTTTATTAACATCCCCCACCCCCTAAATGAAGCCCATGTTGCGTAATGGTTTAATATATTCGTGGTACATTTACAAAATAGCTTTGGATTAAGGTCTCATGCATCCAGAGAAAATCACAGAATAGAAACATAGGATAATTCAGGTGGGGAGGGCCCTCAAGAGGTCTCTGGCCCAATCTGCTGCTCACTGCAGGGTCAACCCCTAGGTCCAACCAGGTTGCTCAGGGCTTCATCCTGTCAGGGCTGGAAACCCCGAGGAGGGAGAAGGAGGGAGGCCTCCCTGGGCCACCTGCCCCCTGGCCAGCTTCCTCGGGGAGAAACAGGCTCCTCAGGGCCAGCCCAACCTCTCTCATCCCAGCTTCTATCTGTCGTCCCTTGCCCTCCTGCGATGTGCTGCGGAGAGGAGCCCGTCTCCGTCTTTCCGATAACCCCTCGTAGGCACTGGGGGCTGCTGTTAGGTGCCCCTGGAGCTGTCCTCGCTCCAGGCTGGACCAACCCCAGCCCTCAGCCTCTCTGCATACGGTGAGTGCTCCAGTTCCCTATCTTGATGGCCTTCAGCTGAACTTACCCCAGTTTATGGATGTCTACTCTGTACTTGGGCATCCAAAACTGAATGCGCTATCTAGATACAGTCTAAAAAGCACTGAGCAGAGGGGGATAATCACACCCTTTGATCAACTCGCTGTGCTACTGCTCATACCGCGCCAGGTGCCGTTGGCCTTGTTCCTGCCAGGGCACACTACTGGCTCATGCTCAGCTCGCTGCCCACCAGGACCCGCAGGGCTTTTTCAGCAGAGCTGCTCCCCAGCCAGGCAGTCCCCAACCTGTATCACTGCAAGCAGCTATTCCTTCCCAGCGGCATTTGTTGATTTTGCATTTGTCCTTGTTGAATTTCATGAGATTCCTGTTGGCCCATTCCTCCAGCCTGTTTAAGCCTCTCTGAAAATGCTTCAGAGGCATCCTCAAAAGTTTTGCCACCTAACTATTAGCAGTTTTTAAAAGAAACTTATGCTCATAAATCACTGTGAAAAGTCAGAGACAAATTTCATAGGAAAGGCAGTTTTAAAAGGCCAATGTAACTTATAAATGAACACGGGGGCTGTGAATGCAATGGTTATAGTGGGGAACAGGAGGCGGTATGCCATGTTGCTTTTAGCATCATTATCGTTTCTGTCAGCATTGCACATTGCTTTTTCAGGTTTTTTACCCGAATATGTAGTGCTGATGGGAATGACTGTTCAGGAAACGGCTGTCCTCTGGACGCCTGAATTTGATGGGAACTGTTGCCTTGCAGATCGGTAAGTAAGGAAATAAGGAGATATCTCTTGCCCAATTGATTTATACAGGGTTCTTAGGTGAAGGGACTCAGGTATGATGCGCAGCAGTATTTGGGTGTTGTGTGAGGCAGCCACCTCCTCTTTCCTGCAGGGCCCTTGGGAACTGAGCTACTTCCAGGTTCAGTTGGAAGCAGCTGATCATCCCAAACTGTCCTCTGCATGACAGTGGCTCCAGATTTCAGTTGCTACATTTGGATAAACCCACAATCCTGTCCCTCATCGTACCTTAAATGCTAGCTGTAAGCTTAATCAAAGTGGTGTTACTAGATATTGTCATTACAAATGAAGGACCAGGATTTTTGCCAAGGACTCAGGCCAAATGGTTGGCCTCAGGAATCCTGAAGGAGAATTTGCTGTGAAAATTGAATACATGACAGTAATTAGGGGTGCTGAGGGGATGCTGTTTAGAACTCTTTCCTTCCAAAACATTTCAAAATTTTAGTCTAGGCTATGCCTAGACTCTAAATACTTCAGCATGTCAGTCTGTTTATGAACCTCCCCAGGCTATTTTCAACAGCTCATTCAGCTGTGCTGACCAACAGAAGTTATGCACATTTTTTAAGATGCCTCAACTATTTGGCATGTTTTATCACAAAGAACCACCAAATCGAGCTTTTAGTATCCAGCCAGCATGGTTTATTTTGCATTGAATTGGATCATTAAAGAAAATAAGTTTTATAAAGCTTTGTGTGGGAGCAGGACAGGTAACTGAGAGCCCGGGAGCACTCAAGCATATTTCCAGTTCTGACATTGCCTTTTTCTATAACTACAAGCACATTGTTCAGCTACTTTGTGCCATTTTCCACACCCGTAATGCAGAGATAACAGGATATACTAGAGCAGTACAGGAAAAATCAAAGAGCCTGCTCCAGCTCCCAGTGAAGTTAACAGCTATGCTTTTGTTCATTCTAACCAGATCGAGCCAAATTGCAAGCTCTTGAACCTGATTCTGAAGCCTGCTGTGGCTCTGCAATGCAGCTATAGTGTTTGTTCAGGCAGACAGTGGGAATTTTTTTTCCCGCTATATATGTGAGTTAGTATAGGCTGCTGTAATGTTTGCATGTGATCTCATCCTGTAGATACAGACATAACTAGCACATTAAGAAAACAAGATAACGAGCAGGATTCCTCTGTGTCTGGTAGTCTACAGAGATCTCATCTGAGGCCATGCATGGCCCTGAGAAGCCTAAGGATACATTCCTGAGTATCCCAGAGTCAAAGGGAGCAGAAATAAGTTGCCAACATGACTCTTACAGTTGAACTGTGACAAGCACAATTCAGATACTGAACAAAAGCACTGCCAATACTTTGTATGATTTTGTTGGGAAGAAACTACTGGCTAGTAGCACATTTACTATGCAAGCCCAAGGGGAAAATGATTATTACATACAGTTGCTTTTGCTTTAAAAATCAGTAGGAGAAGGTAATTCTACTTAATAGAGGCTGCAGCTTGCAAATGAAGACATACAGTATTCTGTGAATTGAAAATACCTGGGAAAAGACAGTATATTTAACATGAATGCAACCGCCTTCTTTATAGTGATAGTCAAACAGCATATGATGTCAGAGGGAAAAAGAGGCAAAATCCTATTATTAAGAACCACTCTTTTTCCCCCCTCTTGCTGCCCAGTGGGTTAGCATAGCTACCTCCAAGAGCTCTGACAATAGTTACACTGTGCGCACCCCTTCCGCACTTCACTATGCAATGATCCTCAGCCTGGTTGTCAAACACAATTACTTCTCTGCGTAACAATATGAAAGGCAGCTGCAGTGAGCGTGGAGGTCAGGCAAAGCAAACCATGGACACAACGGCACCTGCCTCTTGCACGCAAAGACAGAACAAATTACAACATTTGTAGCCAAGGAACTGAGCAGCAGTACCATGTGTGATGGCCTCACAAGCACCATTTTCATCATGTGCATGGGTATATCCTTTCAAATCAAGAGCAGGGAACAGATGTTTCATCAAAAGACACATTTAAAATAAAGATAATTATGCAGTACGAAGCTTAATTACATAGGATTATTCAGGTCCACTTAATTGCTTGACAGTCTGAGAGCCTCCCACGTATTTGTGACAGAAGCACACTTCTCTTACTGGGTTACCAAACTCTCTCATGGCTTCAGGACAAACGTAGTTGCTTTAGTAATTCAACTAATATCAATTTCTGATATTCAGCTACAAGGAGGAATTGTAAGTAATCTTTGGAAGCAATAAAATATTATCTTATTCCTGTAGGCATTGTACTCTCTTCCATAAAATATTAATAGTCTGAACTACAGAAATGAAAGAAAAACTGAATGCTATTATCCTAGTATACTCAGCTGAAAATTAATCGCACTTGAGACATCTCAGCTAGATTAAAGAACAGAATCTCCTATGGTGGGGCTGCCCACAGAAGTTTACACTTCTCCAGTTTTCAGCAGTGTGTTCTGACCTTTTCATCTTGGTGTATAAAAATGGGTTGCCCTTTCACCTCCCCCAAGAAGGTTAAAACTCCTTTTCTCTCAAGCACAAAATCTACTACTTAAAAAAATATAATTTTTTTTTTACTTTATCTTTGCTTAAACTACATAATATGGACTACACAACTATGTAGTCCATATGTGACTGTTCTGAACTGATCAGACTTACACATTTCACAGTAACATCTCAATTTCTGTGAACTTCTGCTGACCCAGTGGCAGTGTTTCAGTGCAAATCTGTCAGGTCCTGGGAGCTCACTTGCTGCAGAGTTTAGATTGAGCATAGCTTCACCATACAAAATGTATCGAGGCAGCTCTGCCATGTGAATCATGCTGAAGGTGGGAACCCTGGGCTTACAGGGTCCCTATCACACAGCTTAGGTGTCTGATGGCCCCACAGCATCAGCCAGGTGCTTTTTACTCAACACAGGTTACAGTAAGTAGTTCAAAGGTTGTTAAGCACAGAGCTTTGCAATTATATTGCATCCCTCCCTCCAGCCCTGCCTGTTTTAGTTTCCCATGCGCAACACATTTCTTGGACTAGCACAGCCAAACACAGAATTTATGTTTATAGGTTGTAAAAGCGATACTAATAACCTGAGCCCTGAAATCATATCCTACTTTTCATCAAAGATGTGACAACCATTGCAGATTTTTCTCTATATAGACAAGCTAGGAATGATTTCATTGTGAATTACTGAAAAAAAAATCTGCAGAAGAATTAACTTTATAAGGAGTTAAAACTTGGCATTAAAAAGAAAAAATCCTGAGTTCAGTCTAAGCCGCTAAATGTAACTCAAAGCTCGGGAAAGACGATTACCTTATAATGGCTCCATTCACATTCACAAACTTGGGGTCATTTTAAACTACTGCTACGTTTTGGAAAGGTGCCCAGAAAACTTTGGTGTGAAAAGTCTCCTGAATGCCTTTGCGCTACATTAGCTAACAGTATTTAAGGTCAATAATGCAGGTGCAGGCTTTCTTGTATGCAAGCTGTGTTGCAAAAACTTAAAAACTTGTGCAGCCTTCTTCCTAAAGCTCTGTTCAAAAATTGCTTTTGCTCAAATATTTAAAAAGCAGAAAGAACGGAATGGGGGAAAGGAAGAGATAGCATTTTGTTGTTGTCAGGAGGGAACACGGAGAGAGCCTGCTAATAAACCATACCAAGAATATAGCTTTTGCATTAGTTTCCGTGCAGCAGTTTAGCTTTCAGAAACACAGGTCAGTGCTAAGTGCAACTTGCCAGGCAAATCTTTGGGACTTACGCTACTTTCTGCACTAATGGTACCAAGGTGCACCAAATGTTTCCCCCTTTGCTGCTTGAGAATGATATTAGAGGCTTTCAGTGAAGCATATGTCCAAGTTCCTAGCTCTGCAGCAGTTATCATATGCTAGGGTGACACTATGACTGATCACACTCGGGCACTGCTTCTGTCTCTGTAAATGGGCTTTCAGCTGTAATGGAAATGTTTAGTTCAAAGCAGCGTATACATTACACATGTTATTAATGGTTGAAACAGATGCTTCCTTCTAGTGAAAGGGTTTGTTTTTATATAAAGCAAATCCTCCTGTAAATCTGGATCTTTTATTTGGTTGCATATCAGTTTGAAGGATAATAATAGAAAAAGCCCTTCCTATTTTGCCTTATATTTCAGAAGCATTTAAATTTTTAATTTGTGCTTCATATAAACAAATTTATATACATGCACACACATTTTATTACCCATTTTATATGACTCCGTTTGTTTCCACTGTAAATTGCACAGTTTCTTAATCACTGCTAAACATAAAATACTCTATCAGTAAATTATTCCTACAATAAAACACATGATGTGGTCTACAAATGATGGTTATTAATTTCAAGACAGAAATGTTGCATTTATATTGAGGTTTATGTTCAATTAACACATGGCTATATTAATGCAAAGCGTCAGCACAGAATAGAACCAGAGACTAAATGAAAATGAAGTACCCTAAAAAGGAATTATTGCCTGTGCTAAACAGAGTAAGAGCCAATTTATTTGGGAGTTTGCTTGTACAGTACCACCTGAGATACTCACAAGCAATTCCTAGAGCATAGATCATGTTTCCAAAAGGAAATGATTTGATTGCTTTACCTTTTTATGCACTTTTTTGTGGAAAGAATTGTGTCTCTGTGCACATGACAGATCAATGATTCTAAAGCTGGAGCAGCTGCAGTTCATGAAAACCAGATTATTAGCAAGGGAAAGACATCTTTAAAAATAACTCACCCATTTCTTTCATTAATTACAAAGAGGCATATTTTCTGAAGACTAGGCAGCTCATCAGAGCATAGGGTGGCCAAGGTGGAAACAACGATTATGACCTGTTAGATGTAAAACATAGAACAACTGCTACATTTATCAGGTACAATTTTCTAGATGTGCAAAACTCTGTAAGTAACTAGAAGAGAGCAGAATATAATGGTTTGAAACTGAAATGCTGAATGAGCCTCTTCTGAGAGCAGCAAGGCCTTGTAGGACAGTATTGCTTGTATGTTTTGAATTTGAATGCCTTAGAGGTTAAAACCAGCGCTGACTGCAAATCATGTGGGCCAGAATTGTGTTCTTTGAACACATGGTGCGTCTCACTTCTGATTTCTGCTCTCTCAACCTGTATGGATTGCAGTGTTCTTCTGTCCTTGAATAAATATTTGAATAACTACTGCATGGCGGTAGAATATTTGCATCAGAAAATAGGTTATCATTATTAAATGGATCCTGAACTGCAGTATTACTGAAATCTACTTAACATCAGGAGGACAAATTTTGAATTAAATGTTGATTTTTTTTTTTTTTCGAAACATAGAGCTGTACAAGTTCAGAAATAACCCCATATAGGTTGCTTGGCAAACCTCCCAAAAGCTCTGTGAGCCACTAAATCTCATCATATGGATTTTACATTAGAACTTGTGTATTTGTAGAGGAACTTAAAGAGTCCAGCTGGCACAAAATCACTTTGTAAAACTGGCACCACAGTCCTGAACAAACCGTATAAACCCCCTCCGAGATTTATATTTCATTCGTGTGGATTACATTTGCTTAATCATATTGCCCCAAAGCACCCTCTCCCACAGCTCTCCTCTCCCTGCCCCCAGCCGAGGGAGCTTTGGAGGAAGATAGCAGCATAAGGTTCCCTTCATGTCGTTTCTCCTATTTTGCCCCATGCTAGCAGGAAAGGGTGAGGCAGGATTTGCTCCCTCATGCAATACATCACAGGCTACAGCTCCACAGCTGGAGGGCCAGCTGTGCAGAGTCTGCAAACCTAGGCATCACTGCTGGCCCATTGCTTGTTAATTCCTCTCAGATGGGTTCCACTGCACTCTCATTGCTTGGGGATTTCTTTGTGAAGAGAGGAAGAACAGAAAAGGGGAAGAAAATAATACCGTTTCCTCCTGAGACCAGCCAAACCCTCACCAACACAGTATTATAGTCCCTTAGCATACACTAGCCTGGGATGTAAAATATCCTAGTTTTATGAGGTTCATCAATAAAGGGTGGTAAGCTGTACTAGAGATAATTTTTCCCCTCTCTAACTTTTTTTTTTTTTTAGTGAGTGTATATGCTCTATCAATGTCCATGTTTGGATGAACTTGACTTGTACACTTTGGTGGGCTGCTAATTCAAACATTTTACATCAGCCCAGCCTTGCAAAGACCAGTTTTTCTTCGTAGTCAAGCAGCATGCCAGTTGCAAACCATTGAGGAACACATGTTGTTACTATACAGTGAACAGAAAACATAGTTACTTTGGTTTCCTAATGCTCAAAAGGTGTTTTCTGCAGTGTTGCATTTTCACCTGTAAAAGTCAGTGAAGACCTAGACAACAGATACAAACCTCAGTACAAGAGTCTGAGCATTTGTACTATTTAGATGTAACCTTCTCACTAGCCCATGTCATTTTTTAAGCCCTACCACACAAGATGCATCCTGCATCTGCAGACCGTGGTTCTTACACACGTGTCCACCTCTGGAATTCACCAGTTCAGCACTACATGAATCACCTTAGGCAAAATTCCACCAAAAGATGACATCGCAGTAACAGAATTTAGAGGTCCATCCAATTTTTCCTGAAGTTTCTAAATTATTTTTCTTATTATGTTCTTAGATCTACCACAGAAGAGGTCACCACATTTTTTTTTGAAATAAGGACAATAATTTGCACATACGTACAAATAAAGAAATGGAGGCACAAGGGAAATTGCAATCAAATTGCTCATTCAGATTTGATATCTGTGGATAGTACCTACTGCAATGAATCTTTAAGTTTTGACTGAGGCCCACAATTGATACTACAATTCAAATAACAATAATCATGTGTGCTTAGTAATCTGAGAATCTAAAATCTTACCTGATAATTTGGAGTAATTGTGACCTATGTGTAAGTACTGTGAAATATTTAGAGAAAATGAGGACAATAACATCGATACCTTCCACAACTACATGAAGACTATTTTCCTCCCAGTAAGACCAAATCTGAACGATTGGAACTTTTGTCAAATTTTCCTGTGCTGTTCATGCCAAATTTTCTTTCCTGGTGGTCATCACTGAGAGTATTTTGGTGTCTAAGGTATTTGTGTATTATGATTGTAGCTTAGAAGTAACTATACGAGTTACCCAGTATAAAACTACTATGTAAAACTCTGGTGACGTGAACTGCATTGAAATGTGTTGAACATTCTTCTAAAGGGTGAAGATACTTTGTAAGACTAAAACTGACTAATTTATGGCAACATGGACATATAGTACCTATTTTACCATTAATTTGCTGTTATGTTATACATTTATGTTTTTATCAAATATAAACGGAAATGATGCAAATCACAGTTTCATGTTATAGTGCCATGGTTTAGAGCAAGCCCTAAATCAGGATTTATTTTCCATTTTCTTTCATTGATAATATTGCTCAAGGAAAATAGCTCATTTCATGGGTTACATTTGCCCTCCAGGACTTCAAGTGGTAGATGATAAAACCTGGATTGACAGAAAACTGACCAGATGTGACGATGAAGGATGAAGGATGAAGATGAGAGTGAGGGAAGAGAGCTTCAAGGAGAGACAAAGATGAGACCTTGTTTATGGATTCCACATAAAGGCCAATTTTTTTTTTCAAATGATCTCATCACATGAAGGACACTAAGAGTATGGTCATTCCTGGCAGCCAGGAGGCAGAAAACAAACCCACTGAAATATCCAATTTGTTTATAGATAGTCCTCAAGGAGTAGGCTGCAAAATAATTTTTTCTTCTAGAGACAGCTAACAGCTACCTGAGGGTGTTACGCTTGAAAAATATGACTTCACTTGTAGTACTTGAATGTCTTATTGTTCAGTATTCAGCAATAGCTCAAAAATCGCTCAACTGGCAGAAAAAGAAAACTGAACAACTCAGACACGCATTTGATGCATTGTGATTTAAGGAAAAGTGTCTTTCTGCTGTTATTGTTGCTCCTTTCATTTTTTAAGTTTTTCTCTCCTCCACATAATCTCAGAGGCCTCACTCCCTTGATGGTTACCAGTTTTTCCCCTCAGCTATTACATGAATATAGACAATAGCCTTTCAGAATCAGAGATTCAGCACAATCTCACGCTTATATGTCAGGAAATGTCCCCTTCCTTCAGAAATGTTTTTGGGCACATTTCAGCGGATTTCTCATACTGAGAACTTCATCCAGGATTGGATCTGATTCAGCTCTCAACATAGGCAGTGGCAAGGGTCTTACTGGCTTCAGTGGGGACTGAATGAAACTCTGTGGGTTTTATCCTTGTTTCTATGACTCCGGCCCTAAGCACAGCACTTAAACAGATGCTTAAATTTAAGTATGTGAGCAGTCCCATTCAAATCAACTGCACCATTCATATGTTTACAATTAAGCACATGCAAAAGTGCTTTGCTGGTTCAGGAGCATATATGCATATATGTATGTGGGTACATGTATATGCTATTAAATTATTGAGAGCTACACAGCTTACAAAATAATAGAGCTTGTCAACTTAAGCATTAGTGCTGTTGAATGAATGTTACTGTTCCCTCTCTAAAGCTAAAGCTTAATGACTCACTGCACATACTGCTTGCAATGAACAACTGCATATTAGTAAGCGTACAGTATTGTTCCTAGAATAAAAACATTATGAAGACCAAGCAAAACTGAAAACAGAGAGAGAGAATTATTTCAAAATATCCAAGATCTAATTAACACAGGCATTAAGGACATGAGGTAAAGTGAGGTTTTATAAAATAATAATATCCCACATATAATAATTACTCTCATACCAAAAAAGTGCTCAGACTGTGGATGAACAGATTAGTAACCATGCAGCCCTATTAAAACTAGCTGAGTATTGGATTTCTAACTGGTACAAAACCCTGTAAGTAATCCTTTACGCAGACATACAACACAAGGACTTAGTGTTCAGTCACCCCTTGGGTGAGATACTATCACTGCACAAGAGCTCAGCGCAGAAATAAAGAATACAACTTTCAGCTTAAGACAGAGAAGAATCTTAAGTATGTAAAAGTAGCTAGTCAAAATTTAGCCACGACAGTATGATCTCTACCTAAATACCCACAAGTCTGTGTACAGACTTGAGGAATGTTCCGTGAGTAAATGTTTTATTTATCAAAAATACAGTTCTTGATAAACCAAAACAGTTTGTGAATTTAGACCAAATTTGTCAAAGAATCTTGGCTATAAAAAGAATATAAATGTTTTATACTGTCAATATGAAGATTTTCAACTTTCTGTTTCTCAGACAAATATAACTAAATTTCCTGTAAAAAGGGCTGTGAATAATCAAGAAAACAAATCAAAAAAAAAATTGTGGACCATTTTCATAGATTCAAAATAGAGATGTCAATGCTCCAGAAGTGGGCAAGATAAAGCCCCATATTCAGCTTTTTAAAATCAAAGAGGAAAGAAACACCATAATGTTTTTGATTTGGGTAACACAGTGAAAAAGCAGTTATTCTCAGAGCTTTACCTATATGCGGTGTCCACTTCACACATACAGTTGTACAGTGTCTCACATATAGCTACTGTATTTGGAATGCAACTAGAGCTTTGTGCATACAAATTGCTGGATTGCGTACCTCACAGCCTGCCCCTTTTCAGGCACATGATGTAATAGTATTTAGTAATAGTAGCATGTAAGTGTGGCTTTCAACAGTCACAAGAGAGTCTCTGTTTTACATATTTTTCAGAAGTTAGAGAACTGATGAAACTAATCCTTTCTGACAAGGTTTGCATTCTGTCGGACTGAGTCATTCTTTGCAAATAAACGAGCTTAAAAATTTAGCCCTTTATCTTACTCAAATGTTATGACTCAGGCCTGATTTTTATGTTTGCCTTATTTATAAGGATCAGCTGAATAGCCTGGATGGACAATTTTAAATCTACGGGTTATTTAGACACATTCAACTTTACTTTCTGTTCCCTATTTGTGGTCTATGATTAATTACCTGAGTGATTAAGTAATCAGTTCTGTATCCTGATTGGATGCCCCAAACTTCTGAAAAGTGGGAAAGAATGAGTCACAAACAGCAATCAGTAGACAGTAAAAGTGAATGCTCTTGTCTTGTCATCACATGAATAATTTGGTATTAGTATGAAAACAGCTGTCAATATGAAAAAAATCCCTCAACAATTAGTGCAATCAAAAAAACTACTTGTGTAAAATCCTTAAAACAATATTTTTGCCATAGTTCAGCTCCCCCTAGTTAGTACTCTGTATCCATTTTCAAGTTAATGTAAAATAGGAGAAACGCCCCACCGACCGGGTAGAAGTTGCTGAGAAGTTACTGAGCGCTTTATGGTGTAGATACAGCACGGAAGTAAAAGCATACTGGCCTAAGCTCTGGTTATTGTTATTGACAGGGCAGTTACTATGCACTCGCAGAAGGTAACGCTGTAGTTACAACTGTAAAGGTCAGTAGGCAAAAAATAATTCTAATGAGAATATCCTAGATGACACACAGTCCTCTGCCCCATCCATACCCTGTGTCTCATGCATACCGTTGCCATGCCTAGGCATAGCAAAAAATAATAACGTAAAGCTGTTATGATTACAAAACAACTACCCATAAAATAAAATAGAAAAAAATATCAGAATAACGACTGAGAGGAGGAAGCTCTTCTGCTACAATACGTAACAGCGTAACAGGAACGCAACGGGCATCTGGGCATGAAGACGGCTGAACTGTGAGCACCTTTGGGACGGGCTACAGTTTCATGTTCTTTATGTGGATAATCACAGGACAAGAAAGGGTCTACGGGGGGAAAAGAAATCCTTCAATTGGAAAAGAATGGCACACGAAAGAAAAGCCCTGAGACGAGAGGGCTGCGACGTAGCCCGGGTGTCGGTGCCGTCTGTAAGCCCGTGCCAGAGCCCCGTCTGAAGGAGTTTGATGGCACCAGACCAGCTCCCAGGGGAAATAATCTGCACTGCTCTTTGGGTCTGGAGGTCGCATTAGCGCTCCCCTCCACGAACGGCGGTCTGTCTTGGTCCGAGCTCACCTCAAGGCGACGCCGCTGTGAGGCGGCTTAGGCGCGCGTCTGCTCGCCTCGGACCCGCCCCAGGGAGGCGCAGGGAAAGCTTTAACGTCAAGTCTTATCGCTGCCTTAACCTTCCAGGTCAAACAAATTTCCTTCCCTCCCATGCTCTGAAACCCTCGCAGTTTCCAAATGACGTTACAGGGTGACGGGAGTGACGGGGGCAGGAGGTGCTGGGCAGCGCCACAGGGCTGGGGCGGCGGGGAGCCTGGGTGGGGCAGCTCCTCACGGCCGCTTCCAGCCGGCTCCATCCGGCTCCAGCCGGTTCCAGCAGGGCGCTGCCCACCTTGGGAGCCCTTGGGGCCCTTGGGAGCCCCGCGCCCCAGCTCGCGCCTTTTTCATGGGGAGGAAACACGGCACGGAGGTGCTCAGGGGGGCGGGCAGCGGGGCACTTGCTGCTGCCGAGACTGTTGAAAAGATGTATCCGGACACTCGCTTTTTGGAAGAGGGGCCCTGTGTGCCCCCCCACCCCACCCCCAAGGACCTCCTGAGGAGGAGGGGAGGAAAGGTGTTTACTCCCCTGTGTGGTTATGTTTTCTTTTTCTCCATACCCCAATCAGTGATTGGAGGTCTGTGTTCATCGGCAAGAAATTAAATTAAGTAAAAATTCCCCAAGTCAAGACTGTTTTGCCTGAGACAGGAGGGGAAAATAAATAATGGCGAATTCCCGAGGCCTGACACTCGTGGTGACCGCCCATGGTGCTCAGTGACATCAGTCTTAATCCGCGTGCTAGGCAGACGGCTTGGAGTAAGGCGGGTGTCTGTGAGGGCTGCGGCTGAAGTTGGAGACGGAGACAAAACTCAGCCTTCCCGGTGAAATTATCCTACGAGAAACACGCCACGGTGTGGTTAATCAATCAGTGGATCGGTTTATGGTGTTCATGTGGAAAGGAAGGTGAGGTAAAATCATTGGTTAAGCAGACGCGTCTGCTCAGAGCCCAAATTGTCTCAGGGCTCAAAGTTACAAGTGGTGCAAAGCACAACGTACAACCCATTCCCCCTTCCTCTGTCACAGTTCCTGGATGCAAAGAATATGTATAGCATTAAGAATATATATGAATATATTTTATATATAGAAAGATATAACATTACATCGTTAAACAAAACTGCAGTAGGATCAAGCATGAGGAAGAAAATAGACCCACAGCCACGTATAAATTCAGTGACACCTGTCCTTCAGAGCCCGACTTTTGCTAAATACACTGATGGGCATTCAAAATATTGCAGGGTGGTTAATAGCAGGGCTTTTTAGGCACACACAACCCAAATCAAGTAGTTGCCCTATCTCGTTTGCTAAACATACCAGGCAAATGGTGCATGTCTCTTTTTGAAGGTTCAGACATTTGGGAAAGCTTGTATACAATGAGATGGGAAGAAATAAAGTAGCTGGTATTTTAAAAAGTCACAGATTTAATCTTTCACTCCGCAAGAGAGCAGAGTACAGTGGCAACCACGTCGCTAAATTCTCTTTCACTCCTTTCTGGAACTGACACAGAATATCCAGATTTTGGTTGGTTAAAGAATTATGCCTAAAAAAGTCTAAAATCTTGCAGTCAGTCCTGGGCACTATGCAATCTCTTTTTGATTATTATACATTTAATATAAAACACCATCTAACCATTTTACATTGAAACTGGGTTTCGTATAAAAGACAATGCACCTAATGCAGACCTTTCTCACGCTGGTAAAAAGCATGAAGCAGCTCTGCTGGAAAGAGAGTTGCATCACTGCAAAAACAGCTCATGGTAAAGGTCAGAATCAGGGCCACACTCCTTGTCAAATGTAAAGACACTGAGATTAACTCTGTTCGTAATTGAGAACAGATTTTGAAGTCAGTGATTTATTGCTCTGGTCCTGCCTGCTTTTTAAAAGGAGATGCACTTTGTCTAGAGGTAGTTTATACAAGCGTAAGAACAGAATCAGGGGTTCAGCACATGTAAATACTCCTTTAGTCGGGAAAATTAAATGTTTTGGGTTAGACATTACAGCCAATTTAAAAAAAAAAAACTTTAAAGAAATGTAACATGCTTTTATTTCAGAGAGAACATGTAAGATATATTGAACAGTAATGAACTGGAAGGAAAAAAATGGTTCCTCTGTATCCCAACATTTAGCGTAAAGTAGTCTTTAAAAGCTCACCTTTTAAAATGGGCTGACGTCATTTTGGAGCCAGCTTGTCACTACGCTAGAGAAATTGTTGGTGCCTTAGTTAATTTATTGCTTTGACATTTTAGTTGTTTAGAAGTCTTTGCACAGGAATTTGGAGTAAGTATTCTACTGAAGTGGACTGTGTTTTAAATGAACGCTTATTGGACTAATGAGCTTGGTAGGAAGTTGGTTTTCCCCTGGAAACCAAAGGAAAAAAATATTGTGGAGCCGTTAACATGTAAAAATAAAATTTACTATTTAAATCTTTTCTGGGTGACAAATCAAAACAAATTTTCCTATCTGGCTTTTCCTCCATATTTAATGTTTTATTTGTTTTCTGGGACTATTCTTTTCAGACTTCTAATAGAGAAGACTCATTTCTTCACCTGAAAAGCTCTCCCCTGTCTGGCTCATGAGCAGTCAGGGTATCTGTCACAGGCAAAATGTCTTGGACTTTGTTTTGGAGCTCTGACATATCCTGAAAAGATTCTGCCATGCGTTACACAGTAGGATTTCAAATACAAGTGCGTGGTAAACAATTAAGCTTCATTTACATTTTACAATTAGATTTCACTTACATTCTACTGTGATTTTAGCACACATCAAATACTTTATTTCACAACTTTACTAAATCCACAAGCCGTGAATTTAAGCATCTCATATTTTTGACATGTTATTCCACATGCTAGGTGTCAGTAGTCTACATTTGGTTGAACAAAACCTAGGAATTACACAAGAGAAAGCCCAAATTGAAATTAAATGACTCTGAAATCTAAAAGCCCGGCTAAATCATTTACAGTGGCTTCGTAAAAGGCTGAGAGATGAAATGCAAATTTTCTCTGGCGTTAAATAAAGTATGTTTAACCCATGTCATGTCTTCTAAAGGTCTCTGCTGGTAGGTTTTTGCAAGCCTGTCATTTTATTAGAGCACAGATGATATCTACCAATAGGAAATCAATATGTCATGCTGGATTCTAATTTTAAATAGTCAGATAAATGCAGGTAGTAATTAAATAGGGAATTTCACGATTATACCCTTAGCCACAAATGATGTAATTTTAAACATGCAGTATAAAGTAATTTTTCTTAATCTTTAATTGTATTCTCAGATTCTAACAGTCAGGTGACAGACTATCTATGGAAGAATTACTGTCAGATGTTTTCCTTTTAAACTCTGAAAAACAATGATCTGTAGAATATACAGCAAGCCTTTATTGCTCCCAAATAAGATTTTCCCATGTTCAGCTTTATTTCCTTTTCGTAGTCATCCTAGAAAGCAGTGCTGCAGCTGCTGCTGGGTGTATTTATTGTTCATCTCTTTAGATGAAATTTGTCATGTCCTCATGCATTCCTCCTCACAGCATTTCCATTTTACCAAGTCTCTGATTCTTTTCCTACTCAACATGGAAATAATGCTCATCTGTAAATGGCACTTTTGCTCAGCACAGTAATGTGAGAATTCATGTGGTGAAAATCACTTGTTAGGTACAGTGTCACATACGGACTTGTGATGTTGTGACTAAGTCCTTCTCGACACTGTCACTTCTGTGGCATGAATCGCTAGTGTAAATGTATATATATAGAACCTAATGAGAAGAATAGAGAGCCAGTGGTAGGAATCATCACATCCTATTTCTTATCTGTGCCATTGTGAAATCTCGGGTTAATCATTTAGTTTCTGCTGGTTCAGTTTGCTCTTCTTTAAAAAAGGAATATATCGGTAACTCAGAAAGGCTGTGCTTTACTTTCACCTCAGACTTTGCTGATGCTCTGGATTTGGCAGTACCGGAGTGGCATCGGCATGGCGCAACACCATGCTGACAACATATGCCAAGAGACAACAGGACTTAGCAGCAGACATTGCGCACAGATAATGCGGCATTATTGCACCCAGGGCTGGGCTAACATCTCTGAACAAGGCTGTGCTGCTTCTCACAACTATGTCAGCTCCAGCTGATGCCACCTCGGGCATTTCTGCAGCACGTTCTCTTAAATGCCATCAACCCATCCTTGGTCCACGTCCCCTAAGCTGAAGCCTGACAGCTGATGACTTAGTAGAGGCATCAAGCTATACTTGCAAAAATAGGGTTGCAGCTCTACATCTGTGTTGTCTTAGATACCACATTTGGAGTATAGTTATGAGCGTTTGATTTGATGATTCCCAAACCAGTCATAGAAACTGACTTCAAATACCCTGTCTGTGAAACCTTGAAGTCACTTCAAACCCACTGCTGAGCCAGAGGTCTTTTAAAGGATTTCTTGTAGAAATATCTCAGAACTGTAGCAATTTCTACAAGGTTATTTCTTCTTTCATTAAGATAATTCTAATACACTCATCACAAAATGGCTGGATGGCTTTTAGCTTGCTTTTCCCTGTGACATTACATTGCTTACACCAAGTTCTGCTCAAAGGGCTTGTGGCAGCAGTCTGATTCTTGTTGACTGACAATCAAAATGCCACGTGACTTTTTACTAAAAAACAGTATTATTGTAAACTTATTCCATTGCTTTATTATTATGTAATTTTAGTCATAATTGTGGCCACTTTGATTACTCCAACAAAGTTATAATTGTTGAGTAGCATTTCTCTCACCACTTCTCATTATTTACCTTTAGCTAGTGCAAAACAAAAGCTTTGAAATGCAAAAAACAACAACAAGACAGTTAGAAGGTTACTGGTAACACGACTTTTCTCTTGCCACTCCTTTGACTGGCACAGGGATACAATGTAGCCAAGAAATGCTGTTTGCTGGTTTCTACTAACATGTCATATCAGACAATTTCCTTCACTGTTGATGAAGGAAAGTAAGGATAGGAGTTATGCATTCAGTACTTTGATTCCAAACAAATGAAAAAGGTACACTGTTCCCACAACACAGACGCCTGGCCATGTCTGTATGATATGGCTATATCTTTAAGCCCCAAACATACGTATTTTCCTTTTTTATAAAGTGATTGGCCCACAATACACAATACAAAGACAGGCGTCATCTCAGCCATCTTTTGTATTTTTCACTTGAGCTGCTGGATTAGTTCTGACCTCCCTTACGCTGGTATGAACCAGGAATAATTCTGCTGAAGTCAAAGGAGATACACCACTTTGGCAAGATGAGAATCAAACCTCATTTGGGAGTCATTCCAAGTCTAGTACCGAAAGCTAATAGGTATATCACATTCAGAACTTGGCAGGAGGTTGTAAATACAGGGTGGAAAGACAGATACTTTATGTTATTATCAGACATGTGCATTGCTCTTTGCAAAGAAGAATGTTGATCTAATTGACTTCAAAATACCTTTCAGAAGCAGCTGCCAAATTCTCTTGAATGGAGACTGTGGAAGAATTTTATTTACTATCATTCTGTTAATAAACTAAATACAGTAAAGTATGAACTGAGAAAGCACAGGCAGCTCTTTTAGCTTCTTTTCTTCTCTGTTCCAGGGCACCTACTCTGGCACCTAAAATATAGCCTAGCAAAAACTGAGAGGTATCTTAGCCTAAAGAAGTCAGAACATGTACGTTTCATATGCTACCTTATTCACTTGGCATTTTTGCATTTGCCCTGAAAGTTTCCTGGGTATCTAATGCAAGCAAGCGACCATGTGCAAAAGCATACCGACCTGCAAAAGTCAACATTTGGCCCCTGTCTATGATCTGATCTATCATGATCTGAAGAGGAAACAGAGAGATGTCTAACCTCTGCTGAAGAAGCTCAGCGTGTTCAGAGCCCCAGTAGCGCCAGGTACAGCACAACAGCCATAGGGTAAAGAGGTACCTGTTTAGGAAAAGCACGATTAAGGAGTAAGGTGGGAGCATGATCCCATTCCCATTTCAGGCATTTCCATCCCCCAAGAGACTGTACTGATCATGCGGGGCAGAACAGCATGTCTGGAAGTACCTTCTGTCCTTTCTGTGGGTATTGGTCTACGGACAGGCCAAAAAAACCCCAAATTCATGAGACCAGAAAAGGCAAAGGCCCTTTTGTAGCCAAACTAATATAGACAGATCCTAATATGAAAGCAATCCTACCTTTACCACTCAGCCAAGAAGCTGTTGTAGCACTGGTCCTGGGACTTGGGTTACCTGAACAGCTTTATTAAATCATCTTAAGCAGGTCATTTCATCTTTTTGAGCAACAACTCCTCAGCTGTAAAATATAGAAAATGGCACTTCCCTCTTGTTCATTCTAGTGATGAGGATAACTATAACAGGAAATGTGGAGCAGTCCCATTCTACAGTAATAACATGAATGGAGAGTGCATCCCCACAACACGGTGCTAAAGTACCATACGTAAAGTAGGGAGAACCCTTCTTATATAGCTTCAGCTCCCATTTTCTGTCTTATAATAATGGATGCAACTTTTATTACATTACTTTGCTTTACACATTTACAAATATTTGGTCACAAGCCTGGATTTTTGGTATTACAGCTACAGTAGCAATCTTGGTAATCAAAAACAAGGTAAATACAGTTTTCTCCTTTGTACGCAAATCTATATTTGCAGGGGAATTTGCACCAGCACATATATAAGGCAGAATCTGCGATCACCATACTGAAGCTACGGCCTTGTTAGTATCGATAACATCCTGCTGAAGGAAACACAGCAGCTCTAGGGAGGTACATCTTTTCAATTAAAAATATATGCCTAATTAAGTAGAACGGCCTGCTCCTTCATTTTTTATCTCAAGCCCCCATTTGGCAAGCAGAGACAAAAAAACGATGGAAGTTTGTAGCATGGCAGTCCTTTGTGCAACATGCTGGGAAAAAATAAAAATAAAAGCTTTATATTTCAACCTAATCAACAACTCTGGTGCTCATAAGCACTATTCCCCAGGAAATCCAGTTGAAAATATGTAGTTCTGGTTCATAAACTGAGAGAATTTAATATTAATTGTTGCAGATGTATTAGTCAACCTGAGGTACTACTCTAGAAGCAGGGTTTACAGGCAGTATAATTTCTTTTAGTACAAAATACACTCTGGCATTCCAGTGAGCTCTCAAATCCTTACATATAAAGTTTATTTCCTGCCGTGGCTCCAATTTACTTTTTCACAGTGTTAGCAGATTTCCAACTGTGATTTTCTATATCTATTGCAAATGTTCAACAATTTACAGGAGAAATTTTAGTTCGTAGCTTTTTTTTAAGCTTTAAACATATAAAGATTAAAGAATGAATGTGCAATCAGCATATATAGAAAACAGCTTTTGCAAGAATGAAATACATGGTTCAGCTGCTTAAACCCCAGAGGAATTCATAACATCTACATTCACTGCTACCTCTCTTTTGTGTTCTTCCTTCTACTAAATAGGTTCCCTAGAGAGATGATTTGGTAAACTAGCATGTACAGTGGAAAACATTATTTTCCTTTCTGGCATGGCATGGATAATGTCCAAGCTCTCATTTCCAATAACAAACTTAACATTTTCTATTATGGCTGACTTTTTCTCCTTACCACTCCTGAGGGGATAGACTTTTGCCTTCTTTGGTTTAATGCAGGGCCCATCTAACCTCCGCTGGCGAGGAGGGAGTCATTAAAAAGGATGGTGTCTTCATGGTGCGGTGCATGCCAAGGCTGTGCTGGGGCTGTGGGAGCGCCAGCACAGGCCGAGGAATAGACCTTTTCCTTCTCTCGTCCATAGTTCAGGTGACTTGCATTGGGTTTTCACTTGGCCTCAAGGATTGCTCCCTATGGTCTGGGCTGCCAGGCTGCGTGAGGGTCGGCTGCTCCCACGGGACGGGAGCCAGGAGCCCAGGTGATACCACCATGCCTTGTCCTGGCAAAGTCTCACCATCCAGGCCCGTCCTGCTGCCCCCAGCGAGGGGAGTGGGAATGCCCAGGGCAACGCCCCGCAGCTGAGCTCCCACTGGGCCCCTGCATGGTCCTAGCCCTTCCCTGTGAAACTACCTCCAGGTAGGAAGTTTACCTGGCTAGAACAGAATTCAAATTGAATATTAAAGTAGATTTGGGATTTTCTTCAGTCAGAGTACATTCATGTGCTTATCACCTCGTGAGAAGATTTCAGAGGTGCATGGGGATAACGATAGTGATCTAGCAGGATTTGCAGAAGTTTCCAAGCTTGGAACTTCCAAGAAGTTTTGTGCTTATGTTTCATTACAGTGAAAATCTCCCCCTGCCAAGCAAGGCCCTGCCATCTATGGAGCTTGAGAGGACTGTGCAGGGAGAGGCAGAGACTTGCTTCGATGCCTGCTAAACTCCCTGGGCCCATGCAGGAATTGCCCTGGGCCAGACGAGATGGTTCAGCTGGTGCTTCCAGATGAGGATTGGAGACTTGTACATGACTACACTAGTATATACGTGGTATTGGTGAATGGGGCAGTTTTAAAGCCCGTTGTGCTCCATACCTCCATGGGCAGTATCTTCTAGGATCTGAAAGTTATTTGGCCAGGATTTACACCCCTCTCCCACCAGCTCCCAGTAAATCAAATGGCTGCAACTCTGTGACCCCTCAATGCGCTTTTCTCGCTGCCCCTTACCCTCTGACATGCGGCACCCATTGCCAACCCACGTGCTTGAAGGCAAAGTGCTCAGTAACATCCACTACACATAGTGCAGTAAAATAAAACTGTACAAACAGTAATCTGGATTTGATAGCTTAGGTGCATAAAGACTTTTATGTATGTCCTGTGTTTATATAGCAGCCTAGCTATTGTAGTGTATTTTAATTATGCATAAGCTTAAATCTTTGATTAGAAGGCCTGCGGAAACAGCCTATATGTAAGTTTTGGTGCATGCAGACACTGTGATATTATAACTCAGAGGAAGTGCTAAACTTTTTTTTCCCAAGCCTTGAATTATGAAATGTGTTAGAGCAATGCAAATCCTGCGTATGTATTATTAGGTGTAACTTTAGTTGTCAAGCTATTTCGTTGCATCCTCCAGAGTCAAAAGACTCACAGATATTTTGTAATCAAACAAAAATTGTTGTGCTCATTGTTTATGTAACCATGAGATTTGCTAAGATTATGTTGAATCTTAATTAGAAATAGACATGAACTGTGCCCCTAAATCCACATGCTCATTACCTCCGCAGTTTAGGCATATTAGTTAAATTGAGGTATTGTCTGAGAGAGCTTTATAGTACCCAAAAAGATGTGTGATATTCTGTGGTATCAGATAACAGAAATGGTTGATATGTTTAAATAATACGATCCTGTTAGTATATCTAATATTTTAATATCAAAATAGAAAGGAAATTAAATGAAGAGCGAGTTTCCTCAGAAGAGAATGCTACAGAATTTAGAAAATGTAAGTAAATGTGGGGGTAGAAAAGAAATAAATACAACTGGTTTACTTCTGTCACAATATCTGTCACAGATATTGCATGAGTGCAGTAGTTACAGCAGGATGTGACCCCACGACTTTATATTTTATGAAGAAAAGATTTCCTTGCAATAAAATTTTTTACCATGTAGTACTGTGTGATTGCATGAGACCAGTGGATTCAAATGGAGAGGGAAGGAGTACACAAATGTAAATCAGAATGTTATGTTCAGCTGCTTGTGGCTTTTAGAGTTAGAAAACACGTTCAAGAATGAGGTGAAAGAATAAGGAGACCTAACAATTGGCCAAATAATTATAAGGCAGGCCCTCCTATCTAGGACACGCGCACATGCACTGCGACTCTTATCTCATCAGGGAACCAATTGCATCCAGGAGCCTTTTGGAAGAAAGAGGTAGGAACATGTTTGTTCCTATTTGGGGAATGATACGAGGGGGTTATTTCTGAATGATTAATTAAAGGGAATCAATCTTCGTTGCATTGCCACTGACATGAAAAGCACCATAGCTGTGCAATAATCGCATGCAATTATTCAACTACCCCTTTGGCAAGGACAACGTAATTAGTCCTGGTAGTGTCGAGAGATTTTCTTTATATCCAACAAATTGGCAGTTTTAATCAAGTGTTGCTGAAAATTTATCATAACACAGGGAAAACAATAGGTGAAGGTACAAGGCCCCAAGCTGCGTGACTCCTATCTACAATGGTACAAATTTACAATACCAGCAACATGATGAATGCTACCAGTCCTTGAATAAGCTGATTATAATTGCATATCAGTATCAAACACAATGATGCTTATTTGTTTAAAATTATGGACGCAGCCCCTTTCATGCTTTGTTACTAAGGCTGCTTCAAGCCATCAAACCCTGAGAAGTCAAACCCCTCTTCAACACCCTGCCGTGGTTCCCAGCCTTTGATACCTGTTATCATGGTTACCTGTTATCACGGTGAAGAGGAGCGAACCTGAACCCGTCTCGTAGCAAGCTGCTGAGCCGTCAGGAAACATCACATCGCTGCAAGCCTCAGGCCTGCTGAAAAAGTACAAAACAGCTGAAAGAGGGGTCATTCAGCCTCGTTCTGCGCCCAAGCTGGGAACTACGATGAGTTGTGGGTGCTGTTCACAAGCGATAGAAACCAAAAGCCTTTGGAGTATGGGGCAAAATTAAACTAGTCTGCTACAAATTCAATTAGTCATTACTCACCTCCTATACCCAAATGCTTTGCAGATGTTTAAAAGCGACTGGTACCCTCGCTCTCTTGCAGCCCCACACTAGGCCACGTTTTGTCGGAGTGGCGTGTTCCCACTGTTTTCACACTTGTGCTCACAGCAAACTACTGGTCCAAGCTCTCTTATGGCCCCACTGGCCACAAGAGCTTGATGGCGGTACCGAAGGCGGTAGCCCACAGCTCACCCCTCTCGGCAGCGTAGCTGGAGGCAGCGCCATCACAGCGCTCTGCAAGTGCTTTGCAGATGATGGGTTGAATGTGCACAGAGTGTTGACATGACAGAAATCAGACTTACTGAGGTAGCCATTGGAAAAGACAACACATACTAAAAATGATTGTACGTCTGAGATATAGAAATAGTTCCCGTTCCAAGTACTGAGCGATTCAGCTGCATCTTGCATACTGCTATATGCTACAGAGCGCATGCTGGTTTCTTTGCTAACTCTTTAATAGATATTGCATGTTTATTTTCGTATTAAACTCTGAGTAAATATTTCAGTGGTAGGAATTAGTCTGCCAGTAAGAGAGGCAATATGGGCAATCCTCCCAGTAAATCTGTGGAATACAAGATTGTTTTTACTGTTACCTATTACTCTTACAGTGGCTATTTGAATACTAATTCTTTTACGTGACAAGTGAAAGAAAAGTCTACCGTATGGCTAGTTTACAGTCTGGAAAAACAGTCCTATTCAGCAATCCAAGATCTAGTAAGGCAATATTTAGCCAACAGCCACTCATCTTGGAAACGAACAGTTCTTTTAAGCCGGAAAAATTAGCAAATGGTGGCTATGGTCCCTTTCCCAGATTTGGAAAATTCTTAGTTCAGATTATACAGGGATTCTCAGGCCTGGAATAAGAGGAGTAAAAATATACTTTCCTCCATATTTTGTGTCCTATGCTTTCTTCTCTTCAGGGAGTGAAAAGAGGAGAAAAAAAAGTCTTTCCATTCTTCTATGCTTTTTCTTTTTTTTTTTCCTTTTAACAGCGTTAAACAAATTATAACAAATGCCGCTGGCCTGCGTGGCAACACAAAGAAATCAGTAAGATAATGGCAAAGGCATTGTTCTTCCTGCCTTTGAGCATTATGTCTAGCTTTTTAAATTACCCATTTCCGCTAGATAGGTTGTCCAGTGACTTCATGCCTTCTACTTTTGTGTGTCTTTTTCTACGGGAAGAAGCAGTATGTTGTCTTTTTAATATCCACTGTCCCTAAGATTACCTTTGAGCTTAGAATGCAAAACTTCCTTAGGCTACATTTCCATTTTCAATGTTTTATAACCCTGTGAGTGGAAGTGCTTTGCACGATGACAGAGGCATCCATTACTTGTGGCAGTGTGGTGATTTGTTACATTGCACTGCATTTAGTTGAAGGGACCCCCCCTTTCATGCCCCTTCCCCCCACGAAAAAAGGAAGAGATGGAAAGGAAGGGAGGGAGAGTGAGAGGAATGAGGAGGAAATTCACAGTACGTATACAGAAGAGGTTTTGTATATAATCTGAATAACTTCTATCCCTGCAGAGGTCTCTTATCTTAATGACTTTGCTAAAGAAGTTGTCTTGTCAAACATATTTAAAAGCTTTTGCCTCATATGAATAATTTACAAATGGAAGCAATTTGGCAACAGCATAACACAAGATAAAGAAACTCCTTGGTATGGCAGAAGCATGCAAGTGCTGAACGCATACAAAGTTACCAAATATCGAAGAATTTTGATTCTTCAGCACTACATTTCCATGAGTGCCGCCCATCCCAGTGAGCACGGTAGAAGCTATGCAATTAATGCAGCCTGGTGAGGGTATGTGCTGTTCTCTTCCACATTCCTATGTAATATAAATACCACAACAGCAGTAGTCCAAACAAAATTATGTTGTTTTGCACAGACGGATTGAAAATGTATGGATTAAACCCATCTCACAGCACATTGGTTGATTTATTTATTTTAACATGCTGCTTTCATCAAGTTTTGCCGTTCTTTCACTGCCTCCTGAGTGAGCATTTCTGGAAGCTGGGAGGTCACAAGAAGCGGGGAGGAGATGTGAAAAGTAAAGAATCCGTTGTATCAGGAGAAAGAGAAACAGGAGGAAGCGAATAGGTGGTAGGAGGAAAGATGTGATGAGATGAGGAAACCTAAGAGAGGGAGGGAAGAAGGAAGGAAGTGCTCTGGAGGAATTTGGAAAGAGCAACAGGTTGGACTTTGCAGCCAAATTCTGTCCTAGGGAGGGCCAATGGCATTAAATGAGTGCAGAATGAACTTCCTGGAGATTAAAAAAACAGTGCCCGCAAAATATAATAAAAGTGACAGGAAAAATCAGAATGCAAAGGAGAAGGAGAAGATATCAGTGGAGAGACAGGAGAGAAAGAAATATGGAAGAAGTAGAAGGAAAAGCAGAAAGGGTCAAAACCTGAAAGTAAATATATATTATTATTTGCCCTTGTTCTTGTGTTTTTCCTGTTGCTCTGATACAGGAGTTAAGGAAGTCTTTGCAAGTCTGTGGGGGAGTACAGACATCAGCATAATCTGGTTGATATGGTAGTAATAGGAAAGGGGAGAAAGTGCTTGTTCATTGACAAAGGGAAAAAAACGGGTAAGGCTCCAACTATGCAAATGGTAGAACTCGTGTAACACAGAGGCTTGGGAAATCAAACGTGGATCTAGAACGTCTGGGCTAATTTTTGCTCACTTTTCTACTGTCTATTTTCTTATTATTATTTTGCATAAGAGCCTAGGTAGAGACTCTTATTTGAGTACATCTGATATAAATGCACAAGGAGGATCGCTTGCCCGTGAACTTCATCATTATCAGACAAGCAAGCGTATAGATGCTGGAAGTGCCTACCTGGCCAGCCTATATTTAGGATGGCCAATTACTCATTGGAAACGTGACAAGGGAAAATTGAAAGTAAAGTCAGCTAGACAGCCAATAAATCAGGCTTATATCTTCCTCTCTCCCCTGGCCTGTAAGGAGCCCAGGTATTTTAAAGCTAGATTCCAGGAAACCAGCCAACAGGAAGACAGGAAAAGAGTACAGGAAAAGATTTCAAATCCCTTGAGGTTTCCTTTGCCTGTTAATTTTTATCTCTCTCTCTCTTTCTTTCTCCCTCTCTCCTTCAAATGCTCCCATCTTCTGCCTGGGAGATACAAACCTCCGTGATTTCTTCAGGTACTTGCTGCTGTTTCAAAGGATTTTAAAAGCCATGTCATAGAAACGAGGTGACTAAACATAGGTGCAGCAAGTGAGACACTCGGGGGAATACTGTCTGTGAACAGTTCATAAACTCCCTGATCTTACAGGCATTAAAGGTGTGGATTGGCAGTGAGTTATGAAAAATAACCAAGTGAATAAAAAATCAGCTTTGCACTTGAGCTCCACTGTTAAGTGAGAGATAAGATGGGGCAGAAGTAAGGTCCTGTTTCTAAATGTGACGGGGGCACTTAAAAACCAGAGTCACAAGGTCCTGAATTAGATTCCTAAAAGGCTTGGGTCACTTTTAGAAACTGCTCCCTGGCTTCTGAGTCACTGAGCCCTTCTGAAAATATCCCCTCCCCAGATCTGATAAATGGCTCATGATGAGTAGTTCAGTCAGCTCCAGATATGACTGAAGGAGCAGGTGCAACGAGAGAGATTAAAGAGCACGGGTACATTCCTGAGTCGAGGTCAGGAGAAACAGAGGACGCGATTGTGCAGGAATGCAGGCTGGGATTACAACTGTTTATACGTTTGCTCTATCTCATCTCCCATACCAATGTGTGGTTTGAAATTCCTGCTCTTAATATGCAGGCTCTGCCATTAATACGTTGAACTTTGTCTCTCTGAAAAACCCCGGGGGCATCTTCACACTCTCCTTTTCTCACATCCCGCAACACGCCACCCGCGCCAAGTGCAAAGGCTCAGTTAATCACGAACGGAATTGCGCTTTAGCCGCGGTTGTATCATCGCATAGCTCTTATCGCTGGAATTCAACCTCTCCGTATCGTGCTTTGTCCTGTTTTGTTATTCCAGAAGCACTCACCGGGCCCCAAGCAATGCGGCGTGAAGGCACAAACACTGAAGCTTGATGCTGTGCAATTTGGCTAAGCGTATAAGACAAAATCCACTGGGGTCCTCTGAAAATTTCGTAGTCAGGCTAGCAGAAAAAGGAAGATGCTGAGGTGTGGCCCACGCCTGCTCCCTTTCAAGGTAATTGGAGGTTTTGCAATGACATCAGCTGGAACAGCTTTAGCTCCTTTGTGAAGATTAATCCCAGATGTTTTATGGCAAGCGGTTTATTCATCATCTCATTGTCAATTCTGTAAAAAAAATATGTTCAGAAAGTCAGAATTTGTAAATGTCATTTTATCATTCACTACGGGGTTTATTATTCTGTGTCAATGTTACAAACAAATGCCTCAAGGAAAAGTAAAATCTCATCTTCTCTCAAGATATTAACATTTACAAATATTTGCTTCAGTCCTTTAGAGATGATAATATTCTTCAGCTGTTATCTTTTGACAAGTTACAGATATGGGAAAAACATTCCTGGCCTGACTCTCTTCTTGCTTACATTGCTATGAATTAGGAGTAACTCCAAGAAGTCAAAGCGTTTACATCAGAGTAAAACCGATTAACAAGTGCAGAACTGAGCTCAGAGTTGTACTGTGAGACTCACACATAAGTGCAATCCGCAACCAAGAATAAATGTGTTTAATGTAACCTTCACAAGTCATCAGCACAGATTCCTTTCATTTTGCTCTCTGTTTATTCATGTTACAAAATGCCTTTGTTTAAAAATTTCACTGGCCTAGTTTAACAAAAAAGCACATCAATAATGCAAACCTCAGCAAGGGAGCTGATATGTTATATTTGTAAATAGTGAAACATTAAAACGAATTGCAATGGATGGACAAATTCAAGCGCTTTTTTTCCTCAGCAGAAGGAAGCTAATGCTATTTATCTGTATTTATATTTATTCTTTTCATTTGCCTTCCTCTTTCTTTCCTTTCTCTTTTGTGCAACCCACAGAATGTTTCATTTGCTGTTCTTTATTTTTACATAGAGTCTAAAGGAAAACTAAGCAAGACAACAAAACAATTACCTAGGCAGATCCTTTTTGAAGGATCTTCACTATTTTTTCCTGAAAAAAATGAATCAGGGTTTGGCAGGAAGCACTTTTTATCATCTGTTTTAACATCTCTGTCTGTGTATTTGTGCTAACACAAAGGAGCTCCAATGTAAATAGGAATTCATTACACTCATCACTATATAAACCCCAAGTAAGAAATACTGCCTGATCTGAAGAGCTGACAACCTGAAGAGACAAGACAGACGGAGGACCTTGAAGGGGAGAAATAGGTTTGTCTTTGCAGTTGCTAAGGTAAATCAGAATTATTACACAGAGAGGGGAAGCAGTGCTCCGGAGATTAGGTGCTTTTCGCAAGTTTATTTAGCAGGTGCATGACAGAGGCAGGAGCTGCCGTGAGCCCAACACTCAGCCTTTCACTCAACCGTGCACTCACCAACAACACGGCCGGGCAGGAGCTGTGCCCAACAGTCCCGGGCCCTCACACCAGGCTTACAACCATGCAACCTCCACCTTTTGCAGAGATATTTTGAGATAGGAGGTGGAACCTATCTCAACCTATTTTGAGGAACCTATTTTGAGATAGGAGAGGGAACAAGCTCAAGAAACACCTATTCCACTTAATGGCATGCTTGTTTAAGCACTGGCTGGGAAATTTTAGAGGATAATTGTACTCTTACCAGAGCTATGGGACTCAGAAGATTATTTTTGCTAACAACAGCTAAGCCCTATAGCTTAACTCTTACGTTATTTGTGGCAAACTATAATTTTATCCTCTTTAGTTTTTAAACACTGTCTTAAAACAATATGAAATCACAGTATCAAAACTTCCAAATAATTGACTTCAGGAAAGTACACGTAAGCTTTGCTTCTTTCTGGGAACCTGGAAGTTTAAAAACTTACAATTTTTAGCTTCAGTTAGAAGTGAATTTGAAAACATTTTTTTTTGTCTGACTAGCATCCCAGGACTCAATTTGGTTGTATCGTAACTATGTGGCTACATGGAAGGTATTCACCTTTTTGTTTTTCAGAGTATTTGCATCTCTGAGACACCAGATGTATTATAAACTTGGCTCCAGACTTAAACAAGAGGCAGTCAATAAACAGTATCTCTGCACTGGCATTTTATTTACTCAACCCAGACTATTTCAAAAAAAGCTCTCAAGCAGTGTCCTCTAAAGTTAGTAGCATTGTTTTTTAATTTTTGTTTCTTTTTTTAAGTTTGAAGACATGGCATAAGCCAAAAAGTGGTTCTCCCACGCCATTTATTATAGTCATTTGCAGCGCCAAGGTCTAGACTGATATTTAATCTGCTGTTATTGCATTGCACATCGTTACTCATTAATTACCCAGAGTTTGCTTTAATGTGCTACAAATCAGCTTTAGAAACAGGATTATATGAGGGGCATAGCTTCTCACTCTATTCCAAGTTCCCCGTCTAAAGAAGGAAAGGGATTTTTCAGAGTGTCTATCACTGGCCTAATCAGTGTGAAAGGAGAAGAGCAGACCGTGCTCGCTATCTAGAGCGTAGGTGACCACCACTGGGAGGTATGGTGAACTTTTCCCACATTTGTCCTGGATGATAACAGCAATGTTTTTCTGTGGAGAAAAAAAGAGAGGTCTTTCCCAGGTTCACACCACGAGTCATCAGTAGAGCCAGATGAAGGACCCAGGATTCTCGCAAGCCACTTGCGACCTCCAGCTCCTCGTAGCATCCAGACTGGTTAAAAAAGCAGCGCCTATATTGTTCTGCAAATTTCTGAAATGACTTTTTTTTAGGACTGTTCCAGTATCTTTTTTTTTTGTTTGCTTGTTTAAAGCCAGGTGGAGGATCAGTTTTCTTTTACTGACACAACAAAATATAGTTTGTAGGCAGCCCTCATAAATGGAATATATATTCCATTTATGGAGAATATATGCTATATATTCTAAAAATAAATATCTTCTAAAGAATGTGAGGCGGCTTCAATAGTCTTATATCACAAGAAAATTTGGCCCCTTTCTTCCACTCCCTCCAAATGAAGACAATCAAGTCTTGCAAAATCATATATCATAGATGCCGCAGGCAATCCCTTCAAGCTCTCTATGTCTTCGTGCTTTTTCTTTCTCCCTACGAACGGCCCAAAAATTACACCTCGACTGCTGATGAGGAGTGCCCCTGTTAGAAGTACATGGGCTGGTTTAATAAAGAAAGGCATGAGCACGAGCAGGAGGAAGCTCGCTCCGGAGCCCGTATATTTTTAGCCCATTGTCTGCGGGGTGCGTTGGCAAAGCAAGCCCCTTCTGCCGGGGCTTTGTGTGGCACTCGGGCGGTTATTTAAGAGTATTGAGGGGTCTCGCCTAGGCCACGGGGTCCTGAATCCCCAACAGGTGCAGTCACACCCTCTCTGCAAACAAAGCTATTCTGTTTGAATAAGCGCAGCAGCGAAGAATGGGACGTATTAATAGCTAAATAGCGTCTTTATTAGCGGCGGAACAGCTGGCAGGGCTATAGGACGGCGCTCGGTCCGATCTATTTTGTCCAATTGCAAAAGTATAAGCACGCTGCGCCGGGGAACCGAAGGGACCACACGCAAGCCATCAGCCGTTCAGCAGCGCTGTAATTGCCGCACGGCGGGAAGTTCGTTCGGCTCCGCCGCCGTTATTCTTCTGGTTTGAATTGTCAGGGCACGGCGACTACCTAGAATCAAGTGCTGTTAAAGCAGATAGGCTTGCTTGGAGAGGCGCCTTTTGTTTTACCAGCCGCCCGCGAGCTCGTCCGCTGCAGGAGCCGCCGCCGCTGCGCCTCCGAGGGTCGCAAGCGCCTCAAGCGCCGGGTGCTGGGAGCGAGGCAGCAGCAGGCAGGCTCAGGAGTGCGGTTAACCCTAGCAAAATGGTTACCTGGGCATGGCAGAAAATAAACTCCGCAGGCGTGAGGACCTGCTGCTCGGATCCTGCTCGAGAGCCTTTCCTGGAGATTTCCTACTGAGTGAAAGAATAGGCTCCAGGAGGCAGTCGGAGATGCGCGAATGTCCCAAAGCGTACTGGTGGCCTCTGCCTGGTAGGGAAGCTCTCCTAGAAGGAACAGGGTATAATCAGGTTTCGCAGGTAGATGTAAGTGTGTGTATGCACATGTGTGCGTGCACGTGCGTGCAGAAGGCAGATAGCAAGGGAGAAGAAATTTGGCAGACCTATGAAGCCATAAAGAAAACAGTCATTCAACTGCTATAGTTATACTCCCAAAAACTGAAAAACAGTCTGGGCTGCAATTTTCGGTACTGCCGCTGGTTACTCTGTCTAACCTTTTAGTTGTCTGCAATACGCACCCATGCTAACGCTGTTTGTCGCAGAGCGACTCTGCAGTTTCCCTCTTGCCTCCTGCAAGCCTCCCCCCAACCACCACACGCACTATTCTCGCCTCCTACCCTAGTGTAACGCTTATTTGGTAAATTTTCAAAGCATCCTTCAGGGAGAACATTAAAAAGCTCTTGGCTCTAGCTAGCCCAGCAGAATATGAAATTATAAACTCTTTCTAATTTGCAGGGGGTTTTGCTCTCTATCGTCTTTTGGGATTAAATACTCGGAGGACTTATGCTTATTGTTCAGGGTTTACTATTCAGGAAATCTCCCTCTGACTCTACATACAACAGCACTTCAGTATGTTGTGGTGATTTCTTTGTTATTACTTGACATATGGCTCTAGGTAATAAAATAATGGGTTGTCCCAACTTGTTATCTGTTGCTGCTGTTCCAGGATGACTTTCAGTTTGTCCTTTCTAGCTCCATCTCTACTGATGGCACCTTATGAATAAATGAACAGATCTTATGGGCAAGACAATAGATTTGTATGAACTGAAGATTGCTGTTAAAGCTAAGAGTAGACTCAGGAGAGTCTGGGAATTTCTGATTAGTAAGGAAAAGAGCACTCAAAGAAGTCACCAAGCTCATGAGGGAAAAGTTTTAATTAAAATTCAGTGGCAAACTGGGAAGTGTATTTGAGTGGGCAATAAAGGTTAAAAAAAATAAAATAAAAATGGAGAATAAGTAAGCAATCATCAGATGTCATCTTTTAAAAAAGGTAAGAATGCCAAATCTGGTCATAACATGAAGGTATAAACTGTAATTGTGCATGCAAAATGAATTGGGACAAAAGCCACTAATAAACAACATTAATAAACATTGCTATTGCCAGAATTATTACTTTGATAGCTGCAGGTGCAAATAACCACTGAATACTTGCTTTGCCTATTTCACTAGACTGATTGCCACCTATTCCAACAGAGCCGGATTTGTACTCTTTTCTAGCCCACAGGACTTCAGGCTTTAACTGCCTTAGCAAGGGACGAGGCTCGACAGAAGCAGATGTGCAGGAAAAAGCAGTTGGTGCTGAGAAGGTAAAGGGTGCTCTGTCTGCGGCTCAGGAGGGCTGGCTCCAGTCTGGTCCTGTGGATTCGATGCCCATTAGCAACCGGAGTGCATTAGGTGCCCCCCTGGGAATGCAGTTCTGCACGGAGACAGCTCCACCACGTGAAGCAAGGCCTGGGGAGGGACAGCACTCAGCAGATTTGCTTTGAAAGTGTAATTCTGAACCAAAATGTAGTATATGCTATTACAAGCGCACCCAGTACTTACCATCATGATTTGGAGCAAAAATAAGGAGAATATTGCATGGAAAGGGTCATTTGCAAAATATTTGGATTGTTTATTTAAGGTATTTCATCTTAGATGTTACAAAAAAAGAAATTCTTCTATTGCCCCCAAGGGCGTTCTCAGAGTACTTAAGTCTGGACCAGCCTTACCTTACCTTTTTGGCTCAGGAATCCATTTCCTGCCAGTCTCTCCTAATGAGCCATTAGGGAAACAGCAGTTTGGTTTAAAATGCTATCCAGGTAATGCCAAAGTGTCAAAAATTGAGCAAAGCATGTCATCTGAAAAGCAGAGCTGAGGAGGAGTTGGTGTATTTGGTCCTTTTAGGTAACTGCTCCTAACGCTAAAATGTTACAAGGTAACTCAAATCACCTAATTCCTACCCTCCAATAGGTCGTATCTCTACAATTTTAGCAGCATTAAAAGCAACATGAAAAAGTATATTTTGGAGCTGTATTCCTCTAAGCTTTATCTCGTGTGAATTTTTCACTGCTGCCATAGCACAACGGCCGGGAGAAGCTTTTGAGTTATCACAAGACAAAAGCTACACAGAGGGCACCGAAAAGAGAAAGACTGTTGTTTCTTAATTGATCCAGGGGAAAACAAAAAAAAAAAAAAAAGGAGAGACTCAGTGATGATAATCCCAAGAGTATCCCCCCAGCGATCTTTACAGTTCGACTAGTGGAACAGTATCTGCACAGTGCGCTTCGGGCCTTCTGGTAGACGAATGCTGCGACAAGTCTGTTTAAGGGACACGCAAAGCCTGCAAAGAGCCACTATCTTTCCATGCACATACTGTTCCGGCAAAATTGTTTGATGAAACGTTTCAAAATCATGCTGGGGACTCTCGCTTCTTATTTTTCATCCTTATCTCTGCTCTCGGCTCTCTAATAGTTCGCGCAGCAAAAGGAAAGTGCAGCGAGTTCAGGGCCGTTGAAAAGCAATCGCTGCCGTTGGCAGACTGCAGCATATTGATGTGGATGCACTCGGCGCGGAGGGCGCCCGGTATAAATGTATCCTTGTGAGCCACGGCCGTCCTACAGCTTCCATTTAAGTAGCAAGATGGAGAAAAGATACAGTATCTCTTCTCAAGAGGTTAAAAAAAAAAAAGAAAGAAAGAAAGAAAGAAAACAAACAGCCTTCTCTCCCCGTCTGGAAAAATTCGGTTCTGTTTCAAGGACAGGAACAGGTTAATGGCATGAGTTCAGTGTTGCCTACTAATTCACTCAATGAAGCTACATAAAAACTAGGCTCCGAAGATGCTTGTGCGATCCAAGCTGTACAGGTATACTCAGGACACCAAAGACCGTTTTGTGAAGCACGCCTGAGCTTTTGAAGAGAGAGTGATCCAGTCACCTAAGCATGTTTTGTGGTCTGGAGTTTTCCCCTTATTTCAGTTTTCAATGGAAAAGGGTTTATCAGCTGTTTTACCCACCTCAAGCTTTAGAAAATCTGCAGTGAACCGTTCCTTCTCTTTTCCTTGGGTTCCTCAGGCTCGGAGACAGCTTGCAGATGCACACGTGGGATTTCGGCAGCACGACTGAACTGTCAGGGCCCACTAGAGCTTTTTATGTTGCTCTGACTGGTGGCATTAGGTTCAGTATTATGTGCACATGTCTCGGGCTGGTTACCACCAATGACCCAACCAACTGGATCTTGTGACCTGCTATATAAGGTGTGGCTACAGAAGTCTAACACAAAAAAATAATCTCATTTGGTTGATAATCAGAGGAACAGGCAGCCCCTGTGGCAGCAGAATCTTTCTGTGATTGCATCCAGCTTATTTTTCCAGTTTTCTTTTATTTTCTTTTCTTTTCCCTTTTCACTTCACTTGAGGCAGATTTTTGGAATACAGACCAATAGCCCATGACAGCAGTCAAATGGGATGAAGCTACTGTCAGGAAGAGGGTGCATGCTACACAGGCCAAAAGCAAATAGATAAGAAATTGAAATGACAAGTAGCTTGCGCTTTGTATAGTTGTGGCAGATTCCTTCAAGTTGTAATGCAACTTTTGCAGTCTTCACGTGATCCCGTGTCATGGAGTGGACTGGATTCAGAGTCCCGTGTTCGGACCTCAACGCTACAGACCCTGCGAAGAGCACACCAAGTTCTATTCTTGTTTTCACAGGTGCAAACCCTGGATAACTCATTTGCTGTAAAAGCCAAGACAAGAGCTCCAAGCCCGTGCCCCTCCAGAAACTCAGGGCCCAGGCAGGGGAAGGGGCTGGTTCTTTTGAGCTTTCTGACATCTGACTAATCGTCTAGCTTTTTCAGACATCTTTCTCCCGGACATGGTATAAAGAAATACCTTCTGAAATATCTGCAGCTCTTTGTTTTACCCCAGGCAGTCTGGCTGCAAGCATGTACCAGTACAGCAGTTGTCCTGCACTGGTCAATATTGTCTTGGCCTGGAGGAAGATCAGGTATCCACAGTGATTCTTTTAGATTTATCAGCTGCTTTCAATACCATTGATGATGAGGTATTAAATCAATGCCAATCATCTTGGCATTAGACCAAGATGAACTTGGCTCACTTCCCTGAGCATAATGAAATCCAGACTCAGCTCTCCTTTCTAGAGTAGTTACATGTCTTGCAGTTTGTCAGCTTCTCCTATCAGCGATTCGAATTTTGGTAGATTGCTTTTCTCTTCTTTGACATGGCAGTTTTGTTGAGCTGTAGAGTCATCCTCATAAGCACTGCAAGAAAATGTCAGGGATCTTTGCGGAGACCAGTGATTCAGGGAGAGCAATCTCTGGCAAAGAGCTGCAGCACTAATCAAAAGGTTCATTTATCGCACCGAAGCTGGTTTAGCTGAAGGATACTGTGTGTAATGTTCCGTATAACATCTCTCCCTGAACTCTAAGAACATATTCATGCAATGATAAAACCAAATTCATATTACAAAAATGTTACAGTTTAGGAAGAACCAAATGAAAACACATCGCTTGAAACACATTCTGCGTGGAGGAGGGCTGATAGAAACAGGAATAAGCAACCTACGTTGCAGCTATCTCTTAAAGCTGCAAAAGCCGATCCCCATTAGGGGACTTGGGCTTGATTTTTTTTAGACGAAAATACATAAATCTCATAAAGGCAACTAATAAAAATAAATAAATAAATAAGTTCATGGCTGCTCCAAACAACAGCAGCTGAAAAGTAGCGTTTGGTTTGATGTGAATTTTAATATGCTATCTAGATATATTTCCCAGATGTATGCATATAATATTAGAACTGCACTTAGTTTAATACTGCATTTGGCATCCAAATACAGGAGACAGGGACTTTTTTAAGCTGCATAAATAAAGATCACATGTGCTGGAGAAACAACGGGGAAAAAAAAACCACAGTCTTTTCAAACGAGGCCAGAAATGGTGGGCTAACCTTGTGTTTTTAGGCATCTGACCTTTGTCTCATTAGGTGTACCTTTAACTGTGATAAACATCCATTTAAATGAATATCATTTCCTTACAATTACAGAAGGGTCATACATAATACACTAAGTTCCCCTGGCAGCATATGTGTTAGTCATGCATTTTTCATGAGCAGTTTTATTCCCCCAGTCAGCTTCAAGCAATGCTCCAGCTCCTGGCTTTGGTGTGTAGGAAATAAAGGTCTCATCCAGAAAAACATTCCAAGGCAACCATTGCACTTTAGCAAGGAGAGCAACCGAGTGACCGCTTTGTAACATCTGACCGGTACTGGGATCAATTTTCTGCTTAATATACATGAATTCCTCTTGCTCGTCAGTTGCTACAGAAAATGCATAATTTCCACACATATGTGCTTGAACCTAAAAATCAGGAGTGGTACTGGGCACTGCAGGGTAGTTAGAAAGGTTGCTGTTGTATTAGAAACTGAGGACGCAAGAAAAAGGGATGGCGGACTTTAAAACAAAACCAAAAAAAAATCAAGCCTGCTGCATGCTAAACATTTATAGGGCCGGCTGCAAAAAATGCATTATGATCCAACATATGACCAGAGTAGGTAGAACAAAACATCTGTTTTGTACAGTGATGGCTTTTCCTGCTGTCAGAGTGGGAGGAAATAAAGGGCTGGAGTGGTAATAAGCATAAAAGACGACTTGCAGTAATGACAGGCAAAACTCTTTAGAAATTCTCAATACTAGCAGTAGCAATTTCCCCTTTCTCTTTCCAAGAAAATCAATTTTATCGAGGCAGCTGTATCTAGTTGATATTTCTCACCACGCTAAAGACACTGTTTGGAGGCACATAAGTCACAGATGTCAGCTCGGACAGTGAACACATTCTGCTGCTGTAGCCGGACAGTTTGGTCTCAAGTCAAGAGAAAAGGTTATTCTCTGAAATGGTAATGTCCAAAACCTTGCAGGGCCAGGTAAAATCAAATCCTGCAGAAGCACCCTTTCATAGGGGCGGATAATGCTCTGAGACCGCGAACGCCACGTTTGATGCCCTGCGTTTTTTAGGAGATTTCTGCGCAAGCTACCGCACCGAAGAAAGCATGTTCTCCTTGATGTGCTAAATTAATATTTATGTTGTTAAAATATCAGAGCGGCCACGGAAAAAAATATTAATATAAAAAGGTTATAATTATCTTTAAAAATGTGGCAGCAATTGAAATGTAAATCCTCGCGAGCTGGGAGAGAGACTTGTTTGCATTGTGCCTGGGGCACCCTGCCTGCCCTGCCGCAGCTGCCATTGATCATTGCAAATCAAAGGGAGCTGGAGATGTCTCTGGTGGCTCGGCTGGGAAAAAAAAAAAAACGCAGAGCAGAGAAAGATGCTCTGTTCTTGCAGGACTCTTATCAAAAAAATGAGCCGGAATGTGTTTCAAATCTTGCCTCTGTTGAGCTTGGAGCCTTCCAAAGCTGCGCCACAATAAATAAAGTTTTCAAAACACATAGCATCTAAAAGATACGTTGGAAATTCCTCTGAACTCAGCGTTTTCTCCTTTCTTGGCATCGGAAAACAGCAGTATGAAAGTAACGGGCGTGCGGTGATTAAATCAGAAGACTATGCAAACAATCTGAAATCACCATTTTAGAGTGGAGCTCCTTGCTTTAGATTCCTGCAGGTAGAAATCTTAAATTACTTTCAGAGCAGGAAGCAGAGAGCACAGAAAAGGAGAAATATGAACTTGTATTACTATGATTTCCACACTGTAATGTCTCTGTACTGTACTGGGCAACTACAAGCAATATGCCTTCAGCTGTCTACACTTCAAATAACAGGAGATAAAATGCATCTTCACTAAACCCTGAATATTACTGACTATGTAGACATTTCTTGAGGTCCATTAAATTCTATTTGACATACATTAAAAAGATTTAATCACAGATGCCAGTCAGCTAACCAACCCATTAATCTAGCTGTTTTTCCTATGAAAATTGTATTTAAAAAGGTCTTTTTTTCCCCTCAATTTAATTTAGTCATCCATTTAAATTTCATGTATTTATCATGTAAATGCGCCTTATTTGCAAAAGAAAAGCTCAGGACTCAGTGAAATAAATAGTTATTTCATTAAAATGGATACAAAAAACCCTGTGATTAGGGTAATTAATTTGCACAGTAAAAGCTATCTTCCTCGTTCAGATCATTAATATTGATGGTGTTCGATTTTGTTCTCAGTAATGTTCCTTGAAATACACTCAGAACTGGCAAGCAAGGCTGAAGAAGCAGCCGCTCAAACTAGGAATGAGGATTCAGTGAGCAGCACTTGGCTACTTTCCCTCTTCCCCCATTCAGAATTAATAACGTACAGTCCTGATGCCTGTGTCCCAAAATGAACTGGATTACTTGGATTGCGCGGGATTACGTGACTCGTCACAAGCGCATCTTATTTACGTACGCGTCTCTCTCTCTCTGCTTTTCTCTGACTTTAGTTTTTTCTTTTTTTTGTTTTTAATTGCAAAATCACATTAGAAGAGATTATGTCGAGGTACCCCATGCTGCTACGCACATCATTGCCAGATAACAAGGCAGAGCGTGCCAATATACTCTTTTGTCATTAGGTTCTCATCTGCATAATATGCAAATTGTGTTGAACCGTTTCCCAGTTTGAATCCTTTCTACCACAAGATTCAGGCAAGACTCATATTTTGTTTCCTCACCGTACAGCAGATGTATTCCACAAAAGACCTTGCAGGAAAGGTGTCACATCTCTGCGGTGCGCTATCAATTACAGCTGTAGGCGAAGTGCTAGGAAAATCAAGCTCTGGAAGAATTTCAGACACATCATGTTATCTGTGCCTACACACGCAGATATACTTGGTGGTGGAGAAATCAAACTAAAACTTCACTATGGGCTCTGTGTATTTTAATTACACAGACAAATTTTATGGATACATGGTATAGGGCAAGGCACAATCTGTATGAAATATTTATTTAGCACTCAGCTTGACTGCAGAGTCCACCCTCTGCTCATTATCCTTCTCTGGCGTTTATCTGAAACCTCCAGGAAGCTTCAGAAAGTCTCCATTCTTGAAAATCAGCAAACAAAGCCACTTTTTTCTCTCTCATTTCCCAAATGTGGAACTTTTTATACCTTCTTCTCCACCTCCAAGAGCACCTTGGGATAATATTAGTCCTAGGCCAAAGACAGTTTGATGTGATGGCAGTTTAAATAGCACCACTTCTCGCTCCTACAGGATTAGAAACACGCATCTTACCTGATTAGAGACACTATTCAGATTCACATCTGGTATTCTTAGAAAGTTGCTAGAAACCAGGCTTCATAAGTATGACATTTATTTTCTATATATTTTATAGAAATAAGTATATGCATATACCTTATGTATAAAACACCACATACATGATTTTAAGTCATTTGAGATCCTTTTTATGGTCATTAATTTCGTAATATAATTTAATAATTTTCCTGTTCTCAGCCCTGCATTTTTAGACTCTTGATTTTCCAGGCAATGGGTTACAAAATCCCATAGGACAAAAAAAGGGTTTTAAAGCCTTAAGATAGTTAAATTTTTTGCAACATACATGCCATATATAAATAATGTGTTTCAATATAAAAGGATTTAGAACCATTTCATTGCTCACGGTCTGCAAATTCAATCAGGGCAACCATGGGTAACGATTAGACCTTAGCTAATACAGTAACATCCTTTATTTCTCTCCATACACTTGAACAAGATCTCCAAAAGATCTTGAACAAGATCTCCAAAAGATTTGAACAAGATCTCCAAAAGCAGCATGTGACTTGGTGACCTGAGTGTCACACTGTGAGTGATCAGAATTGCACCATCTGAAAATCCAAGTCCTTCAAAAAGCAGCAGGCAGAATTACAAGTCGCCTTTAAAAGAAATCCATATGTCTTACACACACACAACTGTATTGTACAAATACAAAGGAGTTTACCACATTCCGAAATGATGTGAAGTCTAAAAAGCCATAGCATATTTATACTCAATTACACTCTGTAGAACAGAGAAGTGTATCAATTCTTTTCACTTCCACACACTTTGAATTAGCAAAATCCTAACATAGGAAAACCTTGAACATCCTCCGGCGGTGAAGCCAGCATGAGATGCAAATTTGCGTTAAGTCTCCAAACGGGATATCTCTGCTAGCTGCAGCAAGAGAAGAAGCTGACAGTAGATTTGGCCATGCTATTTTATTCTTTGATATCTTTTTATGATTTGTTAATTAACAGGTATGGTATATATTGGTGTGGTATGTATCTTAGCACGTTTTTCTGAATCGCCACAAGTCCCCATTAAAAGTGCAGCTGAGAGCATGGACTATGGGTTTCTATGTGCCTACCCTTTTCTTTTCTTCTTTCATCACCTGAAACTTGTGACAGCGTTTCTGGTCAGTCTCCATTCTCCCTATCATTCAACAGCAGTCCTAGTATTTTTCTACCTTAACATTACTACTTTAAAATTCTGCTCTGCCTGGAACAGCCGGGAGAATTTTGAGAAGCATTTCAAACAGTAGATCAGATAAATTTACCAAAAAGGTGATTTGTTTTAAATTTCTCCTTTCCATCTTATTCAATTATGAAACTTTACAATGCCATTACATGTAAGGTGTATGGAAATGGCTTGTAATAAGAGAACTGAGCCTAGCAATGCTTTTGTTTGTAAAACAACGTATACACCTTGTATTCTAGTTCTGGAAGATAACCCTTTCCCAACTAAGCTCATGAAAAATCTCTTTTAGGGTTATTTTTAGACAACACAATACCTACAATTGGGTTTACTTTCAGCTTAAACAGCCAATTCTGTCCAGAAAAAAAGCAAGTGTAATGTAAAAGTATTTTAAGCCAATCCCAAGAATACTCTATGGTATTTTTTTTTCTAACTTGTTTCATGAACTGCTCCAAGTGGTATCCTCTAGACACATGGTAATAAGACAGTGCTCATCCATACAGCAACAGCAGCAGTCAGGTTATAGCAATGTGCTAATTAAAAAGAGGAACACACCACAAATCTACTCGTTACTATTCATGGCAAGTGTACAGCAAATCACTTAGCTGTTTGCTTTTAAAATAAAAGCTTTTGTCTGTCTTGTTTAGAAAGACATGCATGGGCTAAAAAGACTTTTACTAAAGCATGACATTGAAAAGACATTGCCCTAAGGTTTGATGGAGCAAAAGGCTGGAACATTTATATTGTTTAATGTTATACTTTATTTTTTTCCCCAGCTAGTCACCTTTCACAGTATGTTTCCTTTAATTCACTCCAAATCAACAGCTAGGCGAGCTGAGTAAGGAATCTTCTAGGATATATTTTGTTCCCAGGAAAATGATAGGAAAAGCACCCTTGCTAATTAAAATAAAGAGATCTCTGATGCCTGGCAGTTAAATACTACTCATCTTTATTAAGGTACTAGGACAGCAGGATGGTAAATAGTCAGGATTACCATTACCCTCCTGGGTTACACTGTAAATAACCAATTCTTTGAAAATAATGTGTGAAGAATGAGTGAGCATTGTCCTGAGAGATCCACAATATAGAGGTATTATATATTGTTTTAACAAACAGTGAGAGAAGACTGGGCAAGGGCGTATTCTATATAAGGCAACTACCTGACGTGAGGCAAAAATGGAAAAAAGTGTGGTGCATCAAAACAGTGCACAAATCAACATTTAATGGTAAAAACAATAATAAAAAAGATGGCAAGAATATTGCTTCTCTTTGAATTTATTTTCCAGTAGGAAAACAACAAACAAATGTTATTATATACCCCACTAAGACATAAACAAAAGCAAACACCAAGCTAGGCCAAAGATAAAGACTTTCACAATTCTCAGTATTGGCCTAAATTCTTGGCACTGTCAGGAGAAGTTGTTTTTCTACACTAGCTTTGATGGGAACAGATTTAGAACAATTCTTACCACATCTGAAAAATCCCATTCCAGCTGTATGCACTTCATGGGAAAAAAAGGGTGTTCAGAGACAAGAAGAAACAGAGGGAAAAGGTCCATGGCTTTTTGTGGGAAATCTTACGAGTTATGTATTTTTTTCCCCGAACAGAAGCTACAGCCCTTTCAGTCTTGTATGTGCAGCCTGGCATAGATTTACAGGAAAGCAGGGAGCTAAAAACACTTTAGCTCCTCCATTAGTTCTTAACTCTTTCAGCCCTACAAAGGCCCTGGTATCATTTACGTTTCCCTGGGACCCTGTTGGCGCCAGTACCACGGCAGGAGCGCAGCGGACAAAGGCTGGCACCTTTCTTCACGACCGTGGATGGTTTGGGGGCTACGAAGTCAGTCCTGCTGTCCCCTCGGAGATGTTCGAGGGGAGGTCTGGTGCTGATGAGCTCCAGATTTGAGCTCCCTTGCTGCCAAGCTGAGCTCCGCAGAGCACGTCTCCCTCCCGCCACGCGTCCCATACCGAGAAGGTGGGCTCAACCCACCCTGTCCTCACTGAGGGTGCACCTGCTCCTGCGTGTACCCTAACAGAATATCTATTTCAGCTTTTAAAGTCTACGTTTCAATTACCATGCAGGATGTAAATACTGTCCTTTACTTAAGGACACGTTGATTAAAAGCCATGAGAAAAGCAGAACAGCACAAATAATACGTGGAAATAGCTGAACAACAGACATTTTTAGGCTGTGGGAAATGCTCTTAGTGGAAAAGTCACACTTAAAGGGATCAGATGGACTGCTCTGCAGTTACTAAGCGAAGCGCAAGAACACAGCATTTAAAAATAACCATCAGCATCGATGTGAGTCATCTAACAATGTGAAGAGAAATTCACTTAAAAATTAATTAAACTCTTTTTTTTCTTCTTCTTCTTCTCCTTCTCGATTCCTGAGGAGACAGCATTTAACCAGTGGAAGCAGAGAGCATGGAGAGCAGAGGACATTATTAATTCTGTCGGCTGGCAGCTTAACAGCACTCAGAGCAGCAGGGGAAAGGGCAGCGGTTGTACCATCAACCACCTAGGACAACGTGCCTTGGCACCAGGGGCCATATGTTATTAGGCAAGTCTCCTTTCTATTTGTTTTAGCATCATCACAAGATGCGGACAAAAGCTCTTTAAACAAAAGACAGATCAATGCAGGGGTGGGGGGCTGTAACTTGCTACTTGCAGTGGGAAAGAGAAAGAGTTCAGAAGACAGCAAAGACAAGGTAGCGCCTTTAGCAACTTACTGACACAGTCTTGCTGAAGGAGACTTGGGTACGGGGAAGATGTAAGGGCAGAAGAGAGCGAATTTGATCATCTTAACCTTTAGTCCTTCCCACAGAGCCTTTAAATAATAAAAGTCATCAACGAAATGTCCTCCCGTAATATTAATGACTTCGCTCGCTGTACCCAGAACCTGCGCTGTACAAAATGCCAAGCAGCGGCAGCGCTATAGCGGGCAGTAATAAATATGAACAGAAATAAACGTGTTGGCTGCCTGCCTGCTGTCTGCACGTCGCTGTAAATAAAACAAGATGCCTCTTGCTCACATTTCCAGCCATGCCTCAGAACCTACATAAAGGTTTTGCTATTCGCAACAATGAATAGAGGTATTATTGCAGCCACTTCACCCTGCAAAAGCACACCCCTGTGTGATGATGGCAAAGAAGAATTATCATCTCTATTGGAAGCAGCAACAAGACTTAGAGTAGGCAGAATATGCTGAGGACGCTGATGCCGTCATTGCTTTTGAGAAAAGTTTCAAAAGCTAGCCGAACGAGAGCGGTTAAACAAAATTGTAAGAAATGCTGCCAGCTGTTATTTCTGTCCCGTGGTGGCTAATAGGAACAGAAACCAAGTCACTTGGTTGCTCTTGTAGTGCCCTGTCCCCTGGATTGCTAAATAGCAACAGATGAGCAACCATAACACAAGCTAGTAAACTGTGCATGGCATTGGGAGCTACTTATGAGGAAAGAAGAAAACATATATTTGTTCACTTCTCCACACAAAAAGAGCAAGGCAAGTAGCTCTCACATTCGAATGAATCACAACAAAGTAATTTAAGTCAAACTGGCAGTGGACAGGTGCTTAACATTGTGACAGTCTCTCAGACTGAGGCAACATGTGCTAATAAAACAGTATTTTCTAGCAAATGCAAGCTGTGAAATGACACTGGCAGGAAGACATTTTACTACCATCCTTTAACAGATCTAGCAGAAAGACATTATGCTAATTTTCCTTAACATGCTAAACTTTTGCCGTAAATGTTCTAGGGAATAAAGCCTACTTGTAATAAATTACTTTTTTTTTTCCAGCTTGATTTTACACAGATCTCAGCCTGTGCACACTCAATGGAAGGCTGGGCAAGCTGTACCTGCCTATGAAGCAGCATAAGAGAATTAAAACCTCAAAGAGCCATTAAGTTAGAAATTCGTAAATGTAGCTATTTTAAGACTCTATATCTATATGAGTTATCTATATAGCCACATCTATATAGTTACCTATATAACAGACATAATTTTCAAAACGTCTGTTTTTCAGTAATCTCTGACGTATTGGAAACTGCCACAAGGTTAGCACTTAGGAGAAACTGCCTAACTAGAATGGCAAAACCTGCCGAAAGAATCCTAAATTATAGCACCTACTTGAAAGGTATGTCTGAACGTTTGAAACGAAAATAGTTTGCTAGGTCTGGAAAAAGTGACTGAACGCAACATCAAATGTTCCTTTCTGTAAATTTTTACTTCTGCAATTATTTTATACTCTTATTCACTTCCAGGTTAATCTACTAGCTTAATAAGGATCATTGACTACAACATTCACACAGCCCCCTCTAATTTCCACATAAAAAAGAATTATACCGACTGCACAGCAAAACCACAACTCTGAGTTAAGAAATGGATGACGTAAAGGCTACAAGTCTTATTATCACTCCCCACAGGACACTTTGCACCAGCATTTTTTCAAATAGAGCACATACTCCAGGTGACAGTACATCTGTCATTGCAGAATATTAAATTGTAAAAACTGAATAAGGCCATAGAAATGGGATTAATTTTGCGTTGTCATGTTTATTCAGAACACACGCTCCACCGGCACCCTCAGGAATAGAATTAAGAGTTAATCTGGAGCGCAACAAGGCAGACACAGCACTGTTGTGAACTCACTTCCCAAATTGCATTTGAGACTTACTTCCAGAAAATTACTAGGTGAGGCAACAATGTCTTATTTGAAGGTAAGAAATCCATAGAGTGGCAATGGGAAGAAGTGGAGAAGTCTCTTTTCTCTTTTGTCCTGCTATAGACCCACAGGCTGTGGTGAGGGAGCAGCTGTCCTTCGGATTTCTTGGACTTCCAAGATACATCTGTGAGAAAGGCTCAGCCTACTTTTTGGCAGTAGTATTCTGTTTTAAAAAATTCACAGCAATGCACAGAAATATTGAGACGTGGCATCTACTTAATTTGAAAGTAATTGGACACAAGCATAACCCTGCATCTTACCCTATATACATACAAAATGAAATTATATACAAGACTAAACCTTATATGTCTTATATTTGAGAAGAAAGATCATACCAATAATTAAGTGTAGGAAACAGACAGCAACGTTCCTTATTCTTGTCTCTTAAAAGAAAGTAAACATAGCTTTAAAGCCACCTTTGAACTCTCCCAGGCCTCTACCAACATGGATGCTGGAAAGATCCCTTACATTAGTTAGGTCCTGTAGATTTGCTGCTTATACTAAGAACCGTAAGAAGAAACATAAGTAAGGATTTATTGGGTCTGAGAAGGAAGATATAAAGTGGACAGCACTGATTGCCTGGACAATGTGGCTCTGCAACTTCCATCTCCTGTCCCTGAGCTTGAGTCATGTTGTGCTTTAACGGTAGCCGGCTCTTCTTGAGTGCTCTCCACGCATAATACGCTTAGCTGCATGGGTTTGAATGTTCGTCATGATCTGGAAGAATATAAAGTAGATATGAAGTGACAAAGGTGATAGTGTGCAGCATCTGGGGAACTAAATATGACAAAACAATAAAGTAACAGTTCAAAAAAATTGTCAGAGAAAAATGTAATGAAAACATAATTAGGATTCAGTTGCATAATAAGCAATAAGCTAGCAACTGGCAAGGTGAAATACTTCTCGGAAAAGTATTAGAGGAGAGTATGTACAGATTACTTGCGGCAATTTTTTTTCAATTTATTGGCTGCAAGAGGACACCAGTTTTAGGGGTTTTCAGCTATTTCTACACTTTGTGCAGTGTAGATATTATCTTTGTTGGCCACGTATAGTTGGCAAAACCACTTGAGGCACTTTAGAAATGTTTTTCAAGCGTCAGTCACCTTTGACCAATACGCTCACAATGAGCCTTTTGGTACTGGCAGGAGACAGTAGTCCAGGTTTTATAGCTCAGAGGCACCTCCCATGCGGCGGTGCCCTTCTGGCCAAGACCCCCCAGCTCTGCCAGAGCGCTGCAATCATTCTCCCAAGCATCCTGGCAATTCTCTCAGCTACCTCTGCTTTTCTACTCATTAGACCAACTCAATACAGCCAGATGCTGGCAGGGTCGCTCTTCAACAGTTATTGTCTCATATCCTGAGTTTAACTGTCGTTCTACATGTTCCCTTTCCTTCTCTTCCTGCATCAACGTGCCCGGTCTTCCCTATGGGCCTGTGTTTTCCAAAGTGAGTGGAAGATAGCAGGGTTCACTCTAACTTGTATGCACGTGGTATAAATTACTACTGAAAGCAAAAAGAGAACTAAGTTAAAGAAATTAGTTAAAACCTAAATGTGCCAGAATAAGGGTCCAGATGGACTGGGATTTCTGAAACTGCAGGTGAAATCACAAATTTCAATGGCAGCAAGTTGAAACAGTCTTGAAATAAGAGCATGGGCATGCAGTGAGCATAAGACATTGGCTTGGATTAAATAAGTCTTGTGAGGCAAGAAAGTATCTGCCCTAGACAATGCCTTTTTAGAGAATCACGTGACAACTTGCTTATGAATGGCAAAAAGCATTGCCAGAAAACTCAGAATGCCTAAAATCACATGGATAGAAAGAACACAAGGAGAAAATGTAAATATATGACCAAAAATGCTGCTTCTTGGATTCAGACTGAAAAATTGATTGCAAGCAACTAAAACTGTAAACAACTACCTAAAATTCTAGTTTTACATATGGGAATTGAAATGATTCCACCTATGAACTTCAGTGCTGGCTGCCAACTCTTTTTCCTCTAAGCAGCCGTTATATCACCTGTTACCCTCTACTGTGTTGAAACTTCTTACCTTGCTATTTCATGAATCAATGAAGTCAGAAGAATGTCTACGTGTCCTATGAAGCTTCATAGAGAGTTAGTGGTTTTACAGACATAGTTTGATGATCTTCATTTCATCAAGCATACTCTGTCTCAGAGGTTAACCTGCAGTCCAAGATCATCACTGTACAAGGCAATGAAGAACAAATATGAAGACTGCTTAGGTCAATTTCTCCATATTTTTGTACATTGTAAAGATTCCCATATAACATTTTTGTCTTGAAGATGCAATCAAATTGGGACATCGTGGAAAAAGAGTTAGGAATACAGGAAAAATCATGTACTGTCTCTTGCCAGCAAATCCAATAAGGGGGTATGTGTGTATGTGCATGTATGCATATGAGATAACTGGCCCAATATCAATAAACCATCAAAATTTGATTTGTTCCAAAATTCAGCTGCGGTTTTGCTTGATTTCCTTTCCTCAGCTTATCTGAATGCAGATATCACAGATAGATCTGTATCTGTGTGATGGTCTGGTAACATTATTCTCATATTAAGTGATGTACATGAGCCATGTACATGTTTAGTGGTATTTATTTCACCTTGTGGCCGTGCGGTCTTTCTGCTTTCTCATTGTGCCTCTCAGTACATCCATGATTATTTTCCCTAATTACATTGCTCAAGGTGTTACTGAAATTTTATTTTTATAGAGAAAGGAACACTGGCAAAAAATACAGAGAGCTATGTTTAACATGATGAGAACCCAAAAGGATCTTCTTGCACTGACCTTCGTAATACAACTAAATTAATATAGCTAAGATTAATGAGCCAATTATTTTTGACAAGGTAGTAAGCACGTAAGATTATTTGCCTCACGTTAATTTTTTACATGACTAACAAATGACTAGCATTTCTGCCTTAACCACAGATTGGTGTTTACATCCATAGTCTATTCCCAAGGAATTAACAGTTTGAGATTTTCATCTAAATTCTAAGGTCAGAAAATATGCTATAAACCTCTTCCTAAGAGAAATGGCCCAGTGTGCATCTTTTCACATAATGTCTCTAGGAAAGTGTTTTTATTAAGCAAAAGCAAAATCCAGGCTTCCAGGGAGCTCTAAAGGACCAGATAAAACCAGTTAGTACTGCTG